>NC_134703.1:183931830-184268616 GCF_043290135.1 Rhipicephalus microplus | reverse complement strand
CGACCAAGTCACCTGTCACCTCAAGATCTGCTTCTTCAAGCGTGGCAAAAACCAAAGCCAATCAACAAGGTCAAGAAAATATCAGGCCTTTGTACGTGTCAACAACGCTCTTACCTGACGTTACCAGAGCCCAACTCGCCGAGGAACAGCGAAATGACCCGACACTCAAAGCTGTCTTTGCTAAAGTGAATAAAGAGTTCAAATCGGGAAAAGGCCACTGTTTCGATTTCATCGAAGATAAAGGATTGCTTTATCGACGCTACCGCCTTGCCACTGGCAGGACGTTTAAACAGCTGGTCACTCCGAAAGCGTTCCGGGTAGGCATACTGGACATTGCTCATGGCAGTATCATGGCGGGGCACCAAGGCATCAAAAGAACTACTGATCGTGTCCTAGAAGAATTTTATTGGCCTGACCTGAACGGAGACGTAAAGCGCTTTGTCAAGTCTTGCGACAAGTGCCAGAGAACTACCCCTAAAGGAAAAGTTGGAGTCGCACCACTAGGCAACATGCCTCTTATCCGGACACCTTTTGAAAGGGTCGCGGTTGATTTAATCGGCCCATTTTCACCAAGATCGGACCGTGGGAACCGATATGTTCTGACACTTATCGATTTTGCGACTCGCTACCCTGACGCTGTAGCATTGCCCGCAATCGATGCAGCTCACATTGCGGAAGCACTCATCGAGATCTTTTCCCGCATCGGCTTGCCAAAGGAAATCGTCACCGACCAAGGGGCAAGTTTTACCTCAGAATTAATGAACGAGGTTAGCAGGCTTCTCTCCGTGAAGATGCTAAAGACAACCCCATATCATGCGATGGCGAACGGTCTCGTGGAGAAATTTAATGGCACCCTGAAGACAATGCTAAAGAGAATGTGCCAAGAGAGACCTCGATCTTGGGACAGGTACCTAGCTCCGCTACTCTTTGCATATAGGGAAGTTCCACAGACAAGCCTCGGGTTCTCTCCGTTTCAGCTCATTTACGGCCGCCACGTCCGAGGACCGCTAACCGTGCTGAGAGAACTGTGGACAAATGAGGGGCTAGACGCAGAAACGCGGACGACTTACACCTACGTCTTTGATTTGCGCAATCGCCTAGAGGAGTCTTGCAAGATAGCCCATGAACAGCTAGAGAAGGCTCGTGTGAAGCAGAAAACCTATTATGACAGGAAAAGTCGCCCTAGAAAATTATGCCCAGGCAACAAGGTTTTAATTCGTCTCCCGACTGACTCCAACAAGCTGTTAATGCAGTGGAAAGGGCCGTTCCAAGTCATCGAACGGAAAAATGATGTCGACTACGTCATCGATGTGTTTGGGAAAAACAAGACTTTTCATATCAACATGCTCAAAAAATACTACTAGCCCTCAGTCGTGAATAGTTGACTCCTAGTTGCGACATAGCAACCCTACTTGTACGGTAGTTTTCCAACCGAACTGTAAGCAGCCTTCTGTGAACATTCTGCTACTATGTACAGGCGACCCCTAAGACAATGCAGTGCAGTGCAGGGACCGTGCAGTGACCGTGCAGTGCAGTGACCATTCGTTCGCCCCGCGCCCTTGTAGTAGAATAGTTGCAAACAACTTTCTCGGAAAAGGGGGTGATGTCATAATATGTGCTGCGCGGGCGCGAAACAGAAACTAAAAAAACGACAATAGTGTGCCGTGCGGTGGCGAAGAGGATGTGATGTGTGCGTGTATGTGCCGGGCGGTGCCTACGAGGAAGACGAGAGCTCGTGAGGCGCGGCCTCGAGGGTGGGTGACCCATGCCTTCGGCAGTGCGCGAGGTACGTCGTTCGAGGCAGGACTACCTCGTTGGGCGTCTGGCCCATAGGTACGACCCAGGCCACGTCGCGACACTCGTACTAGCCGAGTGGAGAGCTCAGCCTCCGCTAGACGACCGGTCTAGGAGAGCTGGCGCCTGGTTCCTGAACCTGTCCTTGTCCCGCTGGTCGTGGAGAGCTGGCGCCGGGTGCCTGAACCTGCCCTTGCGCCGCTGTTCCAGGAGGGCTGGCGTGGGTTTCCGAGGCGGACGACAGGTGCTCAAGGGCACAACTCCCCGCCGCCGGAACACGTGAGTCGTCGGCTCCAGTTCGTCGACAGTGGCGCTGAGCCACTGGAGTTCGACGCGGCGACCCTGCGTCTCCCGACTTCGTCACGGCAAGTGACGACGCCGCCCAACGTCGACTTCGCCACTGAATCCTGGCCGACGGGCGACGCCGCCCAACGTCGACTTCGCCACTGAATGGTGCCGACGGGGCATCAACGACGGCCCAGGCTACTACCCCGACGACCTGAACTGTAGGCCGGACGTTCTACTTATTCATTTAGTTTAGCCGCGTGTTTTTGTGTTAGGAACTTCGTAATGTGGGGGTTGTCCATGTGTGAAGGGTACAATAGAAGTTGGACGTGTGTTTGTGCACTGGCGTGCTGTCTGATTCTTTCTGGAGCGGTCCTGCCCCTATAACATCACAGAAGGAACGTGGGCTCAGAAGTGGTGGAGCCATCCCGGATACTCTTCTGCCGCTCTTGTTCTTGCGTCGTAAAAGTCTTGGCAAGCTCGCGACACTCTTGAGCAAGCCTGGCTGTCTCGGAAATCGGTGTACACTCAGATGTATCCGGCGTGTACGGGAGTATCGTGTCCATGGTGTGCGACGGGTGCCTTCCGTACAGCAAGTAAAAAGGTGAAAAACCAGTCGTGCTCTGAGGGGCGGTGTTGTAGGCGTAGGTGACGAAGGGCAGTATATTATCCCAATTAGTGTGATTGGCAGTGACGTACATAGAAAGCATGTCGCCGAGGGTGCGGTTAAAGCGTTCGGTGAGGCCATTCGTCTGTGGGTGGTAAGCAGTAGTTTTGCGGTGGACAGAATGGCACTCCGTCAGAATGGCTTCGACGACTTCCGACAAGAAGACACGGCCTCGATCGCTGAGAAGCTCTTGGGGTGGTCCGTGGCGCAGTATAAATCGATGCAGCAGGAAGGACGCAACATCGCGCGCAGTAGCCGCAGGGAGAGCGGCGGTTTCGGCGTATCGCGTTAAATGATCAACGGCAACGATAGCCCAGCGGTTACCAGCCGACGTCAGAGGAAGTGGTCCGTACAAATCGATACCTACGCGCCCAAAGGGACGGTCAGGGCAAGGTAACGGTTGCAGACCGGCGTGCGACATGTGGACTGACGGTTTACGGCGTTGGCAAGTGAGGCAAGAGCGAACGAACTGCTGAACATAGCGGTACATGCCGCGCCAAAAGTAGCGTTGTCGAATGCGATGGTAGGTCTTGAATACCCCAGAGTGCGCGCATTGCGGATCTGAATGGAAGGATTCACATATTTCTGACCGCAGACTGCGGGGTATCACGAGTAACCACTGCCGGCCGTCGGCGTCGTAATTGCGTCGGTGTAGAAGGCCGTCACGGATGGTGAAATGGCGAGCTTGACGACGCAAGGCACGCGTGGATGGCGTTGCGGATGGATCAGAGAGCATGTCGACGAGCGTGCCGATCCAATTATCCTTTCGCTGTTCGGTAGCGATGATGTCAACATCAATGGCAGAAACAGCAGCCGTGGATACTGAGCAGAGCACATCACCTTCAGGAAGAGGGGAGCGCGAGAGGGCGTCGGCGTCAGCATGCTGGCGTCCGTTGCGGTACAGCACGCGGATGTCGTAGTCTTGTAAGCGAAGAGCCCAACGGGCAAGACGGCCTGAGGGATCCTTCAATGATGAAAGCCAGCATAGTGCATGATGGTCGGTGACGACATCGAATGGGCGACCATACAAATAAGGTCGAAACTTTGTAAGAGCCCAGACGATCGCCAGGCACTCTTTCTCCGTGACGGTGTAGTTTTTCTCGGCTCTTGTGAGCGTACGGCTTGCATATGCTACGACATATTCAGGGAATCTGGGTTTTCGCTGCGCCAGGACAGCGCCGAGGCCTACTCCGCTGGCGTCCGTGTGCACCTCCGTTGGGGCTGTAGGGTCGTAGTGGCGTAGAATGGGAGGCGACGTCAACAAATGGTGGAGCTTCGCGAACGCGTCGTCGCACTCGGATGACCACGAATTGAAGGGCCCGTTGCTTCCAAGGAGCTTCGTCAGCGGTGATATGATCGTGGCGAAATTTCGTATGAAGCGTCGGAAGTATGAGCACAGGCCCACGAAACTACGCAGTTCTTTGACAGATGCAGGTTTGGGGAATTCGGCCACGGCCTGAAGCTTGGCAGGATCAGGAAGAATGCCGTCTTTGGACACGACGTACCCCAGTATGGTGAGTTGCCGTGCTGCAAAGCGGCACTTTTTCAGATTTAGTTGTAAGCCGGCATTGCTCACACGTGCGAAAACTTCTTTCAGACGTTGGAGATGCGTGGAGAAATCCGGAGCAAAGACAATGACATCGTCGAGGTAACACAAGCACGTGTACCATTTCAAGTTGCGCAGAATGGTGTCCATCATGCGCTCAAAGGTCGCAGGTGCATTACATAGACCAAACGGCATGACGTTAAACTCGTACAAGCCGTCTGGCGTGACGAAGGCGGTCTTTGGTCGAGCGTCGTCAGCCAAGGGTACTTGCCAGTACCCCGAGCGCAGATCGAGAGAAGAAAAAAAATCGGCTCCATGAAGGCTGTCAATCGCGTCATCGATGCGTGGCAGTGGATAAACATCCTTGCGAGTGATCTTATTGAGCCGTCTGTAGTCCACACAGAACCGCACAGAACCGTCTTTGTTCGCAACAAGAACAACAGGAGACGCCCATGGACTGTCCGAGGGCCGAATAACATCGCGTCGGAGCATATCGTCAACCTGATCATTAATTACTCGACGTTCAGCAGGCGACACGCGATATGGACGTTGCCGTAAAGGTGGATGGGCACCAGTGTCGATGCGATGCGTAACAACGGACGTGCGACCGAGAGAACTTCGTCCGACATCGAAAGAAAAACGATATTCTTGTAACAGGTCCAGAAGTTGGGAACGCTGTACGGCCGTAAGGTTGTCAGCGATGGAGGGGCCAAATACATCAGCAGACGACGAATCAGAAGTGGAAACAGCATTGATGGTACACGACCTGGGAGCGCGCGTGTCATCGGGTACGTCCAGGACTTGTGCGTCGTCGACTGGTTCCACTCTGCCGAGACATTCCCCTCCAAGCAAGGTAACAGCGTACGGGAACGGGTTGGTTACAAAAATAGCAGTGTTGCCCTGGTTGACCTGCACGGTCGCGAAAGGTACTAGCAACCCTTTCCTGCTGCAAGCGCGGTCAGATGGCGAAACAAGTCCAATGGTGTCGGAGAGACCAGCGCAGTAGACAGACACAGCCGTCGTCGAGTTTGGAGGCACTGTTGTATCGTCTCTCGTTAGAATCTTGCTCAGTGTCGGGGGACTGTCTTCTGGCGTCAAATGCGAGAAGGGTGAGAGCTCAATTTCGGCAGCGGCACAATGGATGACGGCGTCATGGCGGGAGAGAAAGTCCCATCCCAGGATGACTTCATGAGAGCATGCCTGAATGACGATGAACTGGGCGACATACAGAACGTCCTGGATGACAACGCGAGCTGTGCACCCTGCTGTAGGATGAATCCGGTGCAAACTTGCAGTACGGAGGGATAACCCAGAAAGTGGCGTCGTCACTTTTCGAAGTAAGCGGCAGAATTTTTTGTCCATAACTGATACGGCAGCTCCAGTGTCAATAAGAGCCGATGCACAAACACCGTCAACAAGCACGTCAATGACATTCGAGGGGCTGCTCTGAGGGCTTTCACATTGCGATAGCGTCGCAGTCCTTGCCTCAGGGACTGCGACGACTAGTTTTCCCGCTCATGAGCTGCCGCACTTGGCCGCATGGGAGACAAGGAACGGCGTCGTGGAGACGGTGGTCTTCGAGATGGACCTGGGCGAGATCGAGGTGGCATAGACAGCGGTTCTTCGCGATAAGGACGGCTGAGTTGGCCAGCAACAGGTGAAGAAATTGGAGCCGGCTGCACGCGATGGCAATAACGGGCCACGTGACCGGCGTAACCGCAGGCAAAACAGATGGGCCGGTTGTCGGGTGTGCGCCATCTGTTCACCGGGGTAGGTCTCACCCATGTCGCAAGGGCTGATGGACGGAACGGTGGCTGCATGGTGGACTGAAGCTGAGGCTGAGGGGTTACGTCAACATACGTAGCGGGCACACCCGCTGCAACGGACGGAGGTCGTGCAGCAGCTTCAGCGTAGGTCAGAGGGGCGGGTGCTTGAACGACTTGGGGTGGCCTGGCGAACACTTGCGCGTAACTCAGGGACGCAGGAGCCGGAGGCTGTTGGGGGTGGTAAGCAGGCATTACCTCCGCTATTTCCTGTTCAATCGCTCGGCGGATGGGAGGGAGAAGGGTAGTAGCCGATTGTTGAACAGCAGGTTGGTGGGAAAAGGGCAGGAGGGAGAACTGACGCGCGATTTCCTCACGGATAAAGGACTTCAGTTCTGCCATCAACGCCACTTGGTCACAACTGGCCTCCAAGCCAGCAAGCGTTGCAGCTCGTGGTGGGGAGCGTCGGGTCATCGAACGCTGCCGGCGGAGCTCCTCGTAGCTCTGGCACAGTGTGATGACCTCAGCCACCGTGCCGGGGTTTTTGGCGAGCAGCATCGTGAAGGCATCATCGTCGATGCCTTTCATGATGTTTCGGATCTTGTCAGACTCGGACGTGGTGTGATTGGATTTGTTACATAGGTCGAGGACATCTTCAATATAGCTGGTGAATGACTCACCAGCCTCCTGAGCACGTTCACGCAAGCGCTGCTCGGCTTGCAGCTTGCGAACAGCAGGGCGGCCGAAGACGTTGACGATTGCGGTCTTGAAGTCGGACCAGGTGGCAAAATCGGACGCGTGGTTGTTGTACCACAAACTGGTGACACCGCCAAGGTAAAACACCAAGTTGGTCAGCTTGCCGTCCTCGTCCCATTTGTTGGGGATGCTCACGCGGTCGTAAATGGCGAGCCAGTCCTCCACGTCAGTGCCATCAGCGCCAGTGAAGATGGGTGGATCGCGGATTCTGGGGACACCGGGACAAGGGGGTGGCATTGGAGGAGGCGTTTGCTGAGAAGCGTCTTGGTACATAGTAGATGGCAGGGTACGTGATCGTAGCTCCAAAGGCATAGACAGGGATCGCAGCACTCTCCACCAAATTTTTAAGGCGTTTATTAGCCGGCAACGAGCGAGAATATGCAATGGCGACAGTCACAGCAAAGCACGGGCTCTCAGCGCGAGCGGCGTCCTTGTTGGGTAGCCCCACTAGAAGGTACGCAAGAGTTCGACCCATTTCATAGTTCGGAGGCTTCGCTACAATATATATATATATATATATATATATATATATATATATATATATATATATATATATATATATATATATATATATATATATATATATATATATATATATACACATTGCTCTACTGTAGTCAAAACATCACCTAGCTTACGCAGTAAGCATACCTAATATAACCCACAGTACGACGCGCGAAAAAAACATTTCCGTGAGTTCATAAGGGCTGATGCATAGAACACATTACACGTAGGTAAAATCGTTTATAAACCAGAAACACGCACGATTACGGCATCGCGTTGTTTTGATCAAATACAGAACCACAGACACCTCTCCGGCCCCCTCCCTCCTGCATTTCATTAAGTCTGTGGAAAGAAGGAAGTTATCTGCACAGATCTGGCAAGCTTATTCCTGTAAAGTAGAGAGTTTTATTTCACACTCACTCTCCTTCATTAGTTTTTCATTTAGTGAGGTGGCTAAGGCCAGCTGGGTGTCTTCCGAGAAATCAATGAACCTACACGGTACATATCGGAAAATGTGTCAAAAATTGCTGTAATCTCCAAACATGAGGACGATCATTTGACAGCTGGTGTCAGGACTGGTCCTCACAAATGAAAGGCAATATGTATGAAAAAATCCTAATCTACGAGTGAGTGAATGCTTGTAGTACTAATTACTGTTGCCTGTGTTGTCAGCAGCTGTGCATTGTTTTGTATATCTGGCATGTGTGATCTTGAAATTTCTTTCTCACAGTGTTTCTCAATCTAGCTCAGTCGTATTTTTATAGTTTGCTTTCTCCAGACTCAGTAGATAAGAGGAAACAAGATTTTTGTGATCAGCAACTAGTTTATTTGTCTTAATTATCACATACTCTGTGTGCAGTTTTGGGGTGTATATGTCTTGAGAGCGTCCTATCATCAGTAAGAGAGTCAAACAGAATTAAAACCAAGGAACGGCTCAGTTGGCTGAAGTAGCTGCTGCATATCACTTTTTCCACCTTTTATATCTTTGTGACTTATACTGCTCTACACACATAAAGTTCTCATTGGTTTTCATATTCATGTGGTATTTGAGCTTGTTTCCTCGAAGGTTTTGAAATTAAAACGACCCTTTTCACTTTTAGTTTGATATGCAGATCAAGATATTTATCCCATCTGTATTATCAATGGCTGAAATGGTCTCGTCTACCAGAGAGGCAGTTTATTTGATGACTGTCACAGAACGAGCGCTCAAAATGGGCGCGCCGCCAAATTGTCGCGACGAAACGCCGAGTGGCGCCGCGAGGTCAAAAGAAAAAGAAAACAAACATCTAAAGGCTCACCGGGGGCGCGCGCTCTCCCCTCGGAAGCGTGGCTTCGCCGACGAACCTCCTCGCCCCACATCGGCGGCCGAGATAGCCCGCGAAAGTTCCAGAACGAAAGGGGCGTGGTCATACCGAGTTGAGTCATCGGCCGCGGAGGGCGTGCCAACCGTCTGGCCCTCTTCCCAGCCTTCGCTGCGTATCGCGCCGACGAAATGACGAGAACCGTCTGGAATGTCGCGCGCAAGGTATTTAAACGAGCAGGCGAGATGAGAGATCAGGAGAAGACGCAAGTTGCGCCAGAGTGCGAAGGGATCCCGTCGTGTAGTCGGCGAAGATTTGTCCGTAGGGACGAAGCAGGAGATGAAGAGGATTTCCACCTGAGGGGTGAAGGCCCGAGCTACAGGCAAGAGAGTGTGTTTACCGCTATCTAGCGAAGACGCGTGGCGACAGCTGCGTGTGTGAAGCCGACGTGTTCGGGCGAAGAAGTTTGAAGCTTGGAGAGTGGCCAATTGAAGGCGCGAGGTTTCCTGGAAGAGAAACTTCGAGGGCGCGGAACGACAACAACGCTGGACTTTGAGTGAGTGATTCTCGGAAGAGTATCATCCAGACTCTTGTTCCAAGAACTTTGGACTGGATAGGTTTCTATCTCTTTAGTCTTTAAGTGTCTTGGTTGTTCAATGCATGCGACTGCATTGTAGAGCGTATCGTTCGTTGTCTATGTCCGTTGTTTTGAGTGTGGCTGATTGTACTGTGTAGTACGTTGTTTGATTGGTGACGTATTGTATGTAACTATTGTGGAGTGTGCATACGTGTGTATTGTTTTTGATCTGCCGATAATGAGAATATAACTTTGTTTGTTTATCAACTCTCGGCTCTGACTTGTTTTTTGGACCACAGCCGGCGTCCGCTGGCTCGCCAAAAAGGACCACTTCTAAATTGTCCACGCTTTCGTGGTGCGGTTCGGGGGGCCGATACTTCGACCCTTGGAGTTGGCCCGGCGATTGCCTCCCTAATAAACGGGACATGTGTGACAATTAATCTGGCGTCTGCGACGAGGACCTTTTGGTGCACACTGTGTCCAAAGTAGTGAGAAAGAGCCTCGAGTTGTTGATAGTGCTATCGGAACGATTTTGTGTGTTGTTCAGTGTTCTCGTTAACGAGTGCAGGGGAGTGTTCCGATAGACTGATTTAGGCAGATACTTTTTGCACGCGGCAAGACTTCACTTGCGAGACACAATGGATCTCGAAAAGCTAGTAGCTCTTGGTGAGAAGATGGGTCTTTCTGGCGCCGAACTACGGAAATGGGTAAGCCAGAAGGAGAAAGAGGCGGTGGAGAGAGAAAGGTTGGCAGCTGAGAGAGCCAAGGAAGAAAAAGCAGCTGAGTTGGAACGAGAGAGGTTGGCGGTCGAAAGAGCCAAAGCGGAAAAAGAAGCTGAGTTGGAGAGAGAGAGGTTGGCAGCTGAAAGGGTGAGAGAAGAAAGAGAGGCAAAGAAGCGACAGCTGAAAGAAGAAAGGGAGGAAAGGGAACGGCAGCGGCAGCACGAGATGGAACTCGAGCGGCTCCGGTTGCAACAGCGAAGTGAAACTCCCGTCCAACCTAGAGTTGAAAGCAGCGAACGGGAAGATCATGGCTTCCGCTTGAACCCAAGCAAGCTGCTCGTGGCGTTTGATGAAAGGAAGGACGACCTTGACGCGTACCTTCACCGATTCGAGACGATTGCGAAGAGCCAGAATTGGCCGGAACATCAATGGGCAACTGCTTTGAGTATTGCTTGAGTGGTGAAGCGCTCAGTGTGTGCGGTAGGCTGACGCCGACCGATGCAGCCAACTATGCAAAGGTGAAAGCTGCTTTGCTGAAGTGATTTAGATTTACTGTAGAAGGATTCCGGGACAGATTTCGGACAGGAAAGCCAGCTGATGGTGAGACGGCTACGCAGTATGCCGCCCGACTTTGCCATTATTTCGACAGATGGATTGAACTTTCAGGGACAGCGCAGGAGTACGATGAACTTAGAGAGCTCCTAATTAGAGAACAGTTTCTTACTAGTTGCCACCCAAGCCTGTCGCTGTACTTGAAAGAGAGGAAGGCTCAGTCACTTGAAGGAATGCTTGAATTGGCTGATCAATTCTTGGAAGCGCAAGGTGGAACTAATTTGGCCAAGGTCAAGAAGGAGTGTCCCGATGATTCGAAGAAATTGGCTCCCGAAGAAAAGAAGCGTGCACCAGAGAGCATTCCGCGATGTTTTCTGTGCAACCGAGTGGGTCATCGCGCGAAAAACTGTCGAACGATCTTTACGAGCCCTACGGCAGTAAAATGTTTCAAGTGTGGTCAGACTGGGCACAAAGCAGACGCTTGTCGGAACGGAGTGAGTCAAACTCACCAGGTATCTTGTGTGCAAGCGGCACCGAAATCTGATAATAATGCCGTCACCGACGGATTCGTAGAGTTGAAGAATGGGGAGAAAATTCCTATTGTGGGTGCTGTAATGTCAAAACAGCCAACCGGTGTTACAAAGGGAATGCCAACGCTGCCTGGAAAGTTTGCAGGCAAGAAGATTACGGTTCTAAGAGACACCGGTAGCTCCACGGTTATCGTGCGGAGAAATTTGGTACGGGAAAGTGAGTTGACAGGCAGAACGAAACCGGTTTGCTTAATTCACCGTACAGTTCGGATGCTTCCCGAAGCAGAGATTGAGGTGGAAACCCCGTACTTCAGCGGGAAGGTTACTGCTTTATGCATGACGACCCCACTTAACGACCTTGTCATCGGAAACATCGCCGGGCTGCGAGGACCGAATGATCCGGAATGTTTGGGAGAAGACCCTAAGATAGAGCCCTCGCCAACCCAGCGACCGCGAGATACAGTGGAGGAGCATCCCGTGACGGATCTCACTAGAGCCCAAGGTGAAGCCGCGGCGCAAGAGACAGCGAATGAGAAGACGATCGTGTTGAATGAGTTCACGCGCTGGGCAGCTGGACGTACGTCGGCACGACCCCAACCGACCGACAGTGTAAAGGAGACGGAGTCGGCCAGCCAGGCCAAATGTAGAGACATGAACAAGCTGGTAAATAAACAGACTGGACCCGGCGAACGTCATGACCCGTTAGCAGGGTCGGAAGTGACAACGATGGCTGAGACGCTGCCTCAGATACCGTCGTTGGAAAAGGCTCGTCGAAAAAGAACAAGGAAAAACAAGAAGAGATCGAGCGAGCACCGCAAGAAAGAACGCAAGCGCAGCTCGAAGTACACAGGATAAGTGCTGAGGTCGAATCAGAATGTGTTTGGCAGTGCTGAGTGCCATATGTTGTGTTAAAGTTGTGTTATCCTGTGTCACAAGTGTCGAAGTGTTTGTGCTGTGATGTGATGTATAGTATTGTATAATTGTTGTAATGAGAGAACTTTGTACATTTGTATTATTGGGAATGTGTGGTGGAGTGTTGTAGTCATGTGCCTGTGGTTATATTTCATGTGTTGTGTAATTGAATTACAATGTACAATTGTATTGAGTGAACTATTGCGAATGTGACGTGTCATGAGCGACGGACTATGTTACAGTCTTTGAGTGTGTGGGGACTGTTCGCGCTCGTTTGTGTGGTTCTGAATATTATGAGATAATATTCTTAAAGTGGGGGGCAGTGTCACAGAACGAGCGCTAAAAATGGGCGCGCCGCCAAATTGTCGCGACGAAACGCCGAGTGGCGCCGCGAGGTCAAAAGAAAAAGAAAACAAACATCTAAAGGCTCCCCGGGGCGCGCGCTCTCCCCTCGGAAGCGTGGCTTCGCCGACGAACCTCCTCGCCCCACATCGGCGGCCGAGATAGCCCGCGAAAGTTCCAGAACGAAAGGGGCGTGGTCATACCGAGTTGAGTCATCGGCCGCGGAGGGCGTGCCAACCGTCTTGCCCTCTTCCCAGCCTTCGCTGCGTATCGCACCGACGAAATGACGAGAACCGTCTGGAATGTCGCGCGCAAGGTATTTAAACGAGCAGCCGAGATGAGAGATCAGGAGAAGACGGAAGTTGCGCCAGAGTGCGAAGGGATCCTGTCGTGTAGTCGGCGAAGATTTGTCCGTAGGGACGAAGCAGGAGATGAAGAGGATTTCCACCTGAGGGGTGAAGGCCTGAGCTACAGGCAAGAGAGTGTGTTTACCGCTATCGAGCGAAGACGCGTGGCGACAGCTGCGTGTGTGAAGCCGACGTGTTCGGGCGAAGAAGTTTGAAGCTTGGAGAGTGGCCAATTGAAGGCGCGAGGTTTCCTGGAAGAGAAACTTCGAGGGCGCGGAACGACAACAACGCTGGACTTTGAGTGAGTGATTCTCGGAAAAGTATCATCCAGACTCCTGTTCCAAGAACTTTGGACTGGATAGGTTTCTATCTCTTTAGTCTTTAAGTGTCTTGGTTGTTCAATGCATGTGACTGCATTGTAGAGCGTATCGTTCGTTGTCTATGTCCGTTGTTTTGAGTGTGGCTGATTGTACTGTGTAGTACGTTGTTTGATTGGTGACGTATTGTATGTAACTATTGTGGAGTGTGCATACGTGTGTATTGTTTTTGATCTGCCGTTAATGAGAATATAATTTTGTTTGTTTATCAACTCTCGGCTCTGACTTGTTCTTTGGACCACAGCCGGCGTCCGCTGGCGCGCCAAAAAGGACCACTTCTAAATTGTCCACGCTTTCGTGGTGCGGTTCGGGGGGCCGATACCTCGACCCTTGGAATTAGCCCGGCGATTGCCTCCCTAATAAACGGGACATGTGTGACAATGAGCCACTGAAGGTATAATAGTGCAAGATGTGTTCTTAATGGATAATGAAGTGGTGTAGCCAAGGAATGGAACACTGGGCAATCAGCCAACCCTTGAAATTTTCAGCAATGGAATACCGAGAGCCAAATAACACATACTCGACTTGCCTACACTGGAGACCAAGGACGTCATCCCCCTATCCCTACACCACACAAAGTTCCGCCTATATCACAGGTTATTAGTCAACGGCCCATGTTCAAGCATTTCGTCAAGGTTTATGCGACCTTATGTTTTCAAATGAAAATATTTTTCTAAGAGAAACAAATATAAACATTTAGCATAAGTGGCGACGTTTGCGTATCCACGTTATTTATGGTACCTTTGTCAACTTGGTGCCAGAATAGAAAAAAATATATTGTTTGATAGTTGAACTGAACCTTCTCCGCAGTCAGTATGTCCCGACTTGACCTCAGTCTGCTGCGCAAAACTGTAGCTGATCACTCTAGTGAAGGAACTGTTATCTTTGATGGGTTTGTGTTTTAAAGCCAACGTCAAGTGTTTCTTTTCTTCTCCCGAAATTAATGCAATGAAAAAAGTAATTGCACACAATTCAGGAGCTTATGATTTTATTCTTTTTATATTGAAACTAAATATAACCTACAGCAGAAAGATGAAGTACTTATTTCATAAAAACTGTAATGGCTTGCTCAAGCTCACACAAAAGAACACATAATTTTCTTCCTTGGAATGTAATATTGAGTGCCTTGTGATTGTGCTATCTGAATTTGCCACATTTGTTAACAGTGCATAATAATTCAGACCTGAAGGGGCTATAATCTTAGCAACTGTTATTAGTACTCTTCGCACGTGATTTAAAGCTAACTGAAAGAAAAGGCTTTTCCTGGCAAGCTAGTAATACCTGCTCAGGGCATCACCACTGCAAAGATACACCAGCCGCAACCAAGAAAGCGCACACCTGCAATGATTAGTCAACATAATTTCATGTTTTCTGCTATGCCGTTAAGGCTGGCTGAGTGAGCGCTGCATCCAGTACCAGGAGGCTGCAGCGACAAAGTCCCACTTACAAAACACTCAGCAGCTGAGAGGAGAAGTACTGACATGCGAACCATCCGAAACAAAATGCCGGAGAAGACAGCGGTGATTACTTTTACTGTCCATAAAAACATGCTAAGAGTTCAGTGTTGTAACGTTTCTGATCTTCCAGCCAAGTAAACTAAGCGTACACTCTGAAAAGATACTGAGGATACGCCATCAGAAAATGACAAAACAAAAACCGACGGTGGTTCATCTTCATCGCATGAGCAGCCTTCAACTGATAAGGCGAGTAAGTAACTGACAAACAATGAGTGCACTAGGAAGAGCTGTCACACGAGGTCTCAGCAGTCCAATGACACTGGCTGGAAGCAGGGGTGGTGCCAGGGTAGGCACAGAGAGGCTAGATTGGAGCCCCCCTCCCGCAATTTTAGGAGCGAAGCTCCTTAAGGCGTGGGCTGTGCGTCCCCTGTATGTAGCCACCTCTCGTTCAGTTCTTGCAGTGTTCACTAGATGGCGGTACTTGTAGCTGACGGCATTAAGTATCACGCTAGCCACCGCCCGATCTAAAGGGTACAGCCATATCCAAACGTCCATCCGTCCATCCGTTCGTCCATGCATACATCCATCCATCCATACATCCGTCCGTCCGTCCGTCCGTCCGTCCGTCCGTCCGTCCGCCCGTTCGTCCGTCCATTCATCCATCCGTCCGTCCGTCCGTCCGTCCATCCATTCATCTATCCATCCATCCAAAAGATGCAAGATGTTATAAACCAGACGGCGGTACGTGTAGTTGATTATGAAAGATGCGAGCTGTTATTAAATAGGAATGATGCCACATATGGCGCGCGTCATCGTTCGATATAGTGCGGCGACGTACGCTAGGGGGAGCGTTGCAATAAAATCGAGTGGGCAAAATGTACGGAGGATTCATGGTTTGCCAGGTTTACCTCCGGAGCTTTGCCCACTCACCATCATTCACTTCGTGGATGTGGCGGCACTTTTTTTGCGTGACGCCTGTGTTGTGTTATGACTATGTGTTACGACTATGCTCGCAAGAGGAAGCATAGTCATAACACAATGGCCAAGTTCCCCACCTCTCTGCTGATCCTGAAGAACATCGCTTATCATTGGTGCACCCGCGGTATAGACCAATTCTGGCACTAACCCTGGCTAAAGTACAATAAGAACAACAGAAAACTCAAAGCAAATGTTACCGCTATACTTTGACTTTTTGCTTTGTGTGCAAATAAATCATGCGAGAAGTATGTGGAACACCAAATAAAAGCATCACAGTCCACACCTAATAGTACCTGCTTTCATATTAGTACGAAGTGCTGAAGAAGCATGCAAAGAGCAATCTTACGAAGCGAAATATTATAAAGCAACAAGAGGCTGTGTGGCCCTAACTGAGACAACACCACAACAAAAAGAAAAGCCTTTCAGGCCTGCAAGCAGTTTATGCACAGCACTGAAAAGTCACGAAAACCTCCCTTCAATGCCTTTCTTGCACAAGAACATTAAAAGGAATACACACTCATGGAGAAGAAAGCTATTACTCAAATCCGGCTCTTATGCACAGATGAAAGATACTTGGCTGGATTCATAACGATGGTTTCAGTACAACTCTTGAACATACCCTCAAAAGTGCTTACTGCAAGTGAACGAGGCATGAAGGCAGACTACAATGCGGCACAATGAACACATTAACCACCAACCATGAACTTATGCTAGAGTGGATGCCGCAAGCAATTTTGAATGCTGGGAACACTCAACATTTCCGACCGAGATATCGACCTCACAAACACTATAAGAATGTTCCAATGACTTGCTGCCCATCACTATGATGTGAAACAGGGGCATACACACACACACACAACTCATCTTTACGTGGTTAAAATACTCTTGCTTCGAGGTTCATAGAAACTATCTCACCCAACTTCTCTGTAATAAGCTCACCACCTTCATTGTTGCTGGGAGTGCGTTCAAAATAAAGGAGACAGAGGGCACTGGTGGGGCTGCATGCAGATGGTGCTCTTCGAATAAATGAGCAATGGCCTGCATGGTCATCTTTGACCACCTTTCACGTCTGAGCCATTTGTTATATTCACGTTGACATGTTAGTGTACTAGTTGTGCATAATGAAACGCATGAAAGACATAAATATCAGTTAGAGAGGCATGTAAACTTTGAGACGTCTTCTATTTATTGCAAATTTGAACTGCTAAAATAAAAAAAACCAAATTTTTGCTCTAATGACACTGTGTATGTTATGGAGAAACATTTGTGCTGTGTTTATATTATGTTTCTACATGCATTGAGTGGAAAAAGCTAGGCTTGCTTAAGCTTAAGTGAGGCTTGGAAGCTGGTCAGAGAATGGCAATCAACGTGCTTTCTTGTATATCCTCTGTCAGGCTTAGCTTTCATGTTCATTATTATTATTATTATTATTATTATTAATTGTATATAAATGGGGCTCACAAGTTCCTCAATTTATATTGCCTGTGTTAAAATCTAATGTTGTGCCTTGCTTCAAAAAACTTTTTCGGTATGAAAAATGCCATCACTAGCGGTCCTCCTACTCTATTTGCCTTGAATGTGTGTTTGATTCAGTGAACTGCAGGAATATTTGCTGCACTGACTTACAGTTAGCGACAAATTCAGTTCATTGCACTAAAGCTGCCGGGAGTCTGAATAGTTGAATTACTTCAGTGTGCTATAATTAACTAAAAAATAACTTCTCAAGCAGAAGTACAAGAAAATTATGGCAAAAGTGAAGTCGAAAAGAGCTCATACTAGTGGACTTTCGCAAAAACAAGTAGAGGAAGAACTACTACAACTAATCTTGAGATCCAGTAAGCTTTCTGGTTTTTATATTGGCACGGCAAAGAAGGAAAAAAGACTTTTGCGTAACATGCGCGAGAAGAGGCTTCCTGCGTTGTCCTGTGGTGATGTTGTGAAAAGAAGGAACCAATTGAGAAGGTACACTCAAAATAAGAAACAATCATGCATCAGCTTTTTTTTTCAATTACACTGCAGGGTAAACAAATCCTTCACTCTTGTGTACAACTTGTTTTTTATTTTTTGGTACTGCTGGTTAATTATGCGTATTGCCATGTGGATGTAGTCTGTATCTGTTTTGTAATCTTGAATAAACTTCAAAGCGAATTGGCACTTGTGTTCCTGTGGCTCATTTGTTTTTGTGCTTCTTTGTTGTAATGTCCTAATATAATGAATCCATACCAATTTAATCTGCCAGTTTTATTCAAGCTTTCTGGCTCCTTTAGTTGTATGTCAGAGTAATGACCAAGCATACCTCTCAAAATGTTTGGAGGACCGTTTGATGTACGACAGGGTTCACAGCACTCAACACATTGGTTCAATGAATATTGCTTTTTGCTGTTCAGGGGCACATGCACGGTCTTAATCTTTAATTTATGCAAATGTGGCTTTACAAGCTTCACTGCTTTTATGATGTGAATAAATTCGGAAAGACAATTAGGCATGACTTACGACCACGAGCTTGTGGATCTACAATGGGACAAAGCTCAAAATGCAAGACCACACCCTCTTTTATTCCAACTGATTGAAAATTCAGGTATTTAGAATAGTGCCTCAAACTTTTTAAGTAAAGTCTGGTTGCAGGGGTCAAGCTCACAGCAAACATGAAGTTGCACTTTGTTTTTCATAGCACTTGAGCGCAAGTACCAGACAATAAAAACTGAAATCACATTCTAACTTTCTAGTTGTGGCACTCGAGTAATTACACATTTGTAAACCCATGCAAAAAATAGATTTACTGAATCATATGATAACATTAAAGCTGCTCATCAATACTTTTTGTAGCCATCATAACTCAGGTGTCAGAAATTCAATGGGGCATTTTTTGCACATAAATTATTATTTCAGATGTAACAAATGGATAAAACAGAAAAAATATTTTCACTTTGTTTGAAGGAATGATGCTGTTAAAAGCTTTATTAGCTAGATTGACTTGACAACCAGTTAACATGTAATCTTAAATAGGGACATAGGGGAATGTTTATTGATGTTATGTGAGTGGGAAATTTTTGCGGTTTCAGGCTATTCGTCACTGATGATGACTTCTGCGTAGGAAATGAATCATCTGTCTTGTATTCATAAATCTTCAGTAAAAGTTCCTTGAGAGAAAGGTTCTTTAAAGTTTGCAACATGGCACCAATGAGGGATGAGGCACCAGTGAGGGATGAGCGATATCTTTGCATTATGCATGCGTGTACAAGAGTCTAGTTCACTGCTACCATATGTGCCTTCCAATGCACTGTCACACTGCTATAGGTAGAAGCTTCTTTATGATGTAACATAGACGAGATGTGTATACACTGGCAGGAAGGTGGGTTTCGTGTGGATCAGAGTAAAAGAACATGGTCACTGGGTAGGCCTACAGTCAGGCCTAAAGCAAGTTTTACAGTATTGCAATCAATGTCTGCCTTGAATGTCATCCTTATACGTTTCATTATTTGCATTGCTCACTAGGAGGTTGGGCTTAGTGGAATACTGTCGGTCCATATTGGCTTTCTCTATCTGTTTGGACCAAGGATGACATGAGTGATGCCGCCAGCAGCTACAAAAGCAGGAAAAACAGTGCGTGACCTAGAAATGTCTGAAGCAAGAATATATTCCACCCAACGCTGAACCATGCAATCAACACAAGCCTACAAGTTTGTCTTTCGCAAGGCAGCAGTATAGTCAATGGCACAATAAGATCCTCAGAAACGTCCCTGAATGAAGTGTTTGGGCCTGCAAACATATCCAGCAATGTCACGTTGTGATTGAATATTGAAGTGCTACAAAGCATTCGACACAGGTGGTACGTAAACCCACGGGATGCCATACACATTACGTTATCTGCCAGGGGAAACCTTTGGATTTTCTGCGTATTTGGGCGTGAAAGACATAATAGTATTATGCCTAATTGTGCTTGCAAGTGGGCATAAATGGTCAGTTCCTTGGTCACCGCATGTGTTGAAGCTAATAAGTCTCCTATTGCAGGGAAACGACCCTGCACCACTGAAAGTCTAGCAGCGTCAAAGATTATATTTCTTGCAGATGGCAGAATTTGTTGTCATGTTAGCCAGTTGCCACTTTTTAAGGTGTATATTTCTCTGGGACAGGTGTACATGTTGTTTGGGCTATGTGACTGGGCATCAATGACAATGTTGACAGCTCATATGTGATGTTTCGATTATGTTTGACATCTGCTGCAGTTCATGGGAATATGGATGCAACGATTGTAACTGAGGGAGTCTAACATGTACCAATAAGAGATGTACTCACGTATTCTATTACAAAGAAATCACAAAATTTCTTCCATGTAATTATGTATTGACATAAGCACTTACCATTTATGCCCACTTGTAAGCACAATTAGGTATATCAAAATTAGAGAGTCTTTCACATACACCCAAGTACACGGCAAATTCAAAAACTTTCTCAGGCAAATAACATGAGGTGTAGTATAGCATGAGGTGGGTGTACGTACCACCTGAGTAGATTGCTTTGTGGCACTTCAAGATACAGTCGCAATGTCACATTGCTGGGTATGTTTACAGGGCTAACTACATGATACAGTGACATGTTTGAGAATATATTGGCTTCAGTCTCCGCACAAATGCTGTGATGCTGCTCAAATAGTGGGCATAAGTTTTCAGGACATGTCAGGGAACTGATTGGCCGCCATATGTACTCCTTTGACGAGTCGGTAGTCTAGCACAAATTGCATTCAAGATGTCGTACGATGATGTATAGTGAAACTCTCATTTGATATTCGGGGATTAGCATAGACTGTCGCGCAAGTATCTGTTGATCCCCAAAAGTTTGTAAGGGAGTTCTTGGTCTAAGGGAGCTCAATATAGTAGCAGATCTGTGTATCAATAGCACGAAGAGGAGGGAATATGTATAATGGCCTGACACTATGGTACACAATGTTAGTATAGTACGTAGTTCACAAAAATAAAACGAAGGAGCTTGAAGGGCTTATCAGCATGTAGTATTCGGAGATGGAAAGCTCTCAACAGCTATATCTGCTTGGGTAGAGCTGAATACTGGATAGGGAGAACACGAGGATAGGACAGGCTAGCTTTTGGAGATCAAATGTACACCTGCTTACGCTGACAAATATGCCTTTTTCAGATGTTGGATTTCATAATTTAGATGTGAACTTTGCTCATCTCATGAACTCGCGATGAGTAGTTTGTCGAGGCAAGCAAGATAGAATTCAAGGCTGGGGAAAATGCTGAAATGTATGTCTAGAATTTGTCATGCCGCATGGCATATGTAGAAGATCAGACACGATGAACGGTGTCACTATCAGTATGTTATTTGAAACTTACGCATCTTCTTAAAGGATTTGATAGTTGAACTACATTAGGCCACTTTCGAAAGAAATCTGCATCATATATCTGACATCATATACAAATGCGAGGTGCTGGGTTGAAACAGCTAGGCTCAGTTGACTGTTAGTGCTATGCCGTCAGCATCCTGATTTAAACTTCAGCACCATTCGCAGAACATGGTAACACCAACACACGGCACACATTGGGCTTAGTAAAGTCGGCAAAATTTGTAAATATACGCATAATTTTCGAAGGCTGCCTCGAAAATTCTTTTCGATTGCAGCCCGATTGAGACAGTGCTTCTAATATAATTTATGTATTACATCAATTTCATGGTTGAGTTGCCATATGCAGAATTATTTCTTCTTTGTTTCTGTGTCATCAGAGCCCTAAAACTAGGGCTCTTGTCAAAGAACCATCCCATACTGCTGTGGTGACTCCGCAGTTTAATATATGAAACACTGATAATGTGGTGTGGTATAATATCGTTGCAACGAAAAGAAGCAGGTACAATTGCTATGCCTGAAAACACAAGTAATAATTTGACCTATCGCTTCGCACCAATGCAGAGCTTCCCTTAGCGGTTAATCTGTCAAAAATGTTGAAAATTAGCGCTCGTGTTGTTCACACTCTACGACAGTCCTCGTTAGTTTTGCGATGTTTTGCTTATGTGCTCGTTGGTAGCATAATCAGGTTCTTTTCCAGAGTTTATACATGTAATGTTGTTAGGACTAAGGTAATAGCGGACAGGCGCAGATGGACTGTTATGGCTTTGCACATTTCTTACTAATAAAGCATGCACGTGTATACGCTTAGTTATTGTATTTTCCGTGCTCCCGTATTGTGTTCACGCGGTCTGGTGTATGTCTCAATCAGAGCGAGGTGTATCTGAGATTAAAAGTACACACACATGTTACCATGTTGTGTCATGTTTTGAAGGGCGTAGCCAGTGTTTGTTTCTGGGTGAATAATCGGCCCCATGATGTGGCTGAACCGATATTATTGTATTGCATTGTATAGTTTGAATCCAACCTTATGGCAATGCCTAGTACTTATACTACCACTTATTTTAATTAGGACGAAAATTGTGCTCTTCTTCACCTCTTTACGGCCGTTAATCTCGCTTGGTATTTACGCGTCATTCTCGCACGTACAACCGTGACTTTTCACGCATTACGAGTTCAAGACTACTGCAGCTGCATATCATCCGGAACTCCGGCAGGACGAAATGAAATATATGCTGCAATCAGATCAGCTGATGCTGGTTTTTGTGATTTTGCGAGGATCGCCTAATTTTTTTTGTTGATGCTTGGTAACGGTGTCTTTTGATCGTGATCAGACCTCTCAGGTTGTGTATGGCGCTGAATCACGCAAACGTTGGGCGAAGACGTTAGCTAAATCACGGCCTGAGAGTTGGAAATTGCGATGCGCAGATCACAACAGTCGCACTCCCTCCACTATGATAGGTGTCCGTGTGACATGCAACGCAAGCATAGCACAGTCGTAGGAAGTAGTACGATTGCTTTGTATTTTATACAGACAGCTGGTGCTGTATAAAAGCCATCGATTGCATGCTACCTCATTAAAAAAATTTGTTTCACAGCCTTTTGCGCTTACCACGACCTCGGTCGTGATACCAGCTCGCCAAGCTGAGGGACAGTAGATTTTGACATTTGCTGGTTGCTGGTTGATTTTGACATTTGCTGGTTTAGCACTAAGAAAGGCAGCGATGACCATCGCTGCCTTTCTTAGTGCTAAATGATACTTGTCTTAAGGAGGCTTCAAATCATATTTAGTTTTGTTGTGAAGAAAGACTTCCCTGGCCACACTTCGGGTGATTTGGCCCAACTTCGTCAACGCTTCCTTACTTAGACCTGTAAACATGACTTTGTCATCCGGGTTCTGGGCAGGGAAAAGATAATTTCGGCTGCGTAAGAAACGCCAGCGACGAGCCAGATTACATTTGTGAGTAAAAGTTACTGTTCATCCGTGCGAGTGCCTTCTTTTTTATACCTGTCACTGGCACCTTAATCAACTGCTCGCCGTAGTGTGCGAGTACTCGGAGAGTAATTTGGACGAGCAGTTGCTGCTACTCGCGTACGTGCGACCCGAGTGATCGATCATATTTTTTTCGATTCGAGGGTACATAAGAGAGTACAGGTAACCTTTAACCCTACTGAAACGTTCCGTATACGAGTCCCATAATTCCATATGTTTCCATAAAGAATGCATATGTTTCCCATATATTTTTCATATATTTCCGTAAGATTCTTACGGAAACATACGGAATTATTGGACATTGCATACGGAACGTTTCAGTAGGGAATTTGCAATTTTTGTAAGCTTACCGCAACATGACGGGAGCCTATGTTGTCTGCCTATGTCTCGGGTATCTTTTAGAAAACCTGCCTGTCACCAATGCTAATTTTATGTGCCTGGGTGTCAAATTTGTGCAGTGGATCGGCAGTGTGAGCTAAATGGTGCAATCTCGTAGCACGTCACACCGTTTGGCATAACCGCGGCTTTACGATGCACCTAAAACAAAGCTAACTACTGCAGTCTGCCGTGGGTTTAGCGTGGCCATTATGTGGAGCGTGGGCCATTGCAACTAGAGGCAGTTCTCTGTATGGGAGGTTAGTACGCTAGACAAGGCTTGTGTAACTTGCTAGCCACATTAGATAAAATGAGCAGTGACGTTTAAAAGCTTCGTGACATCAATACGAGTAAATAAAAGTAGCATCAATATTTATGTCAGTTACTTCGCAGCAAATGAAGTTGTGGTGGTGATTATGTTGCTACTAGCGGGGTTAGCTTGGCAGGCAACAAAAGTAGGTCTGAGTTACTTTTTCCTTTTTTTTTATCTTTGCAAGCCCAACAATGCCTTTCAGTTTGTTTTGAAAATTCACTCGTGGTGAGTCATAAACAAAATATGAAATTTAAAGTAATGATTCACCTGAATTCCTATATTTTTCTTGTCTGTTAGCTTCGCGTCATAAAGTCATGCTGCTTCTGCGCCCATATGTGCCAAACTAAGTTTCCTGCACCATCCTAATAAAATCAATGTGGAT
This sequence comes from Rhipicephalus microplus, assembly GCF_043290135.1. Classification (NCBI taxonomy): domain Eukaryota; kingdom Metazoa; phylum Arthropoda; class Arachnida; order Ixodida; family Ixodidae; genus Rhipicephalus; species Rhipicephalus microplus. The sequence goes on along the minus strand of NC_134703.1, from coordinate 184,244,784 downwards.
TGTGCCATGCTGCGCCAGAGTCTCACGTTTGACAGTGTGTATCAGTGGAAATAGCATTGCTGGTCTAAACATTTGCCGCTTGACTTCGAGGCCACCCATCTCACAGCCATACACCAAGGATTATTTTTATACCTGAACAGTGCTGGCACGCAATATGTGGCATGCTGTATGCAGCCAGAAACCAGATGTAATAATTACCCACTCCGAGGTGAAAATTCAGTTGTGGTGAAGAAATTGTGAGCAAGTGCACAACAACTATAAAGCCCTTAAATTTTTTAAAACGTTCTGTAATAGCGGAGCTAAGAGCATTTTATTATTTAAGCACAGCAATCACTTTTTTTCATTCTTCTTTTCCACCACCCTCCGTTGGTGCCTCTCCCAAAGTCGCTTTGCCCTCTTGCCGAACACCTCTCCCAATACCTCTCCCAATATGCGCGGCATACATCATCGATGACATATTGCTCCAAACACTGTCTTGTTACGGTTGACGCGACTCCACCCTCTGTCAACTGTGTGCTCGTTGGCGAATCGCTGTTGATGTACCAGTCGGTGCTTATACGAATAGTGTCGGTATGAGCCCTGTCCTACGTACCACAGTACCTGATTTGCAAGAACGTGCATGCACGCGGGCATCTCGACAAACGACGAGTGACGTGGGCAGCTTCTTGAAGGCTAACAGGAAGTCATCGGTGCTTACTTGACCAATTGCAGCATATTTATTCTGCACGTCAGATTCAACTTCTTGATGTCACGCGCCAGCCCGAAAAGCTTGGGGGATTATTTTTTTGAATTTGTGGAGCACTGGTGCCTTGTTGTGCTGCCATGTGGAGAATCATCGATCATGTACTGTTTTTTTGCATATAATGCACGTGTTTACTTCAAACGTTTCAAAAGAATCTATAAGATGTAGTTCGTGGGCCTTTCAAATGGACCGGAGCGGTTGCCGGATTTTAAATTAAGGATTGTGTTAGTTATTTGCTACTCATGAGGTGCAGGGTGGCTGAGAAGAGGCTATAGCGAGACACAGCTGGGGGCTAAGGAAGCTCTGTTACACCATTGCAAAGCGTAATTTACTAGAAACGACCTATGTCGATGGGGGGGGGGGGGTTAATTTGTAAGTGTTTTATATAGAATAGGGGAAATAGAATGAAAGAAGAAGAGATCAAAAAGCTTGTAGGCAAGCTAAGAGAATTCGCAAATGTTTTTAACACGTGTAAAAATATAAAATGAATACAGCACATCATCAATATTGGCACTTGTTGTTTTTCAAAGCTTGAGATTGCAGACTGGGATGACTTCAGCCATTTACTTGTGGCTTGAGTAGATGCTAGGTGGTGTTGCGATTCGGAGGAGTCATTTTGTTGGGATTTTTGCAGCAGAATAATGGTAAGTGAGGTGCAAAACAGGTAAATTCTATTCTTTGGGCTCAAGCGTTTCATTTCAATCGAATCCATGGTGTTCGGATGCCATTTTGCCTCCATTTTATTGACGCAATGCTGCCTCCAGCCGTTCTATGCAACTTCCATGGTGATTCTCATGTCTTGACCATGAGAATAGCCTTGACCAATCTAGCGTGGCTGCGTGGCTCCATTTCACTGTTCTGCTTCATGTCTGCCCTGTTCTATATAGAATACTTACCAAATGGCCCCTCCGATTTATCGCACGTTCAACTTGAACTGAAATTTTTTACTCTTTCGTTATATGTCAAATAAATAATGCTTTGCTGCTGTAGTCACCAACGTATGCTATATATAGCATTACACACAAGTAAAATTTTTATACTTTTAAACTTCTGTGCGTGAAAAAGAAAAATGAAAAGCATATCCGTAAAGTGGGTGCTGATTAGCTGGTATTTCGTTGAATACCCTTTTGGGAGGGCATGTGCGCGTAAACAGCACAGTAGGTGTAAAATATTTAGGGTCACGTCATCACTTTCGGAGCTTATTTGCATCTAACAATTTCTTGCTCTTCAGAGCAGGGCAGTTGCGTATCGCCAACTGAGTGTTTGCGAAACAACCTTTGTGCCTAAACAGTGGGAGCGCACCCACAGTTAGGGATAATAGATTTTCCACAACGGTATTTTTTCAGTTTTGAGCAGTGTTGACACACTTCAGACAGCTATTAACATTTTATGGTACACAAAGGTGAATACATTTTTTGTGAAGGAGGATCACCATTTGGAATAAGTGTTTTTCTCTTCTTGGGGTATAAAAAATAACAGGAGGAGGGTCACAGCATTCGGTTTGCCCTTATGAAATTGGCCACCCCCTATGAAAGAGCATATGGTATGCTTGAAAGTTACACATAGTGAAGCATTACGCGTGCGAACCACACCACCAAAGTTACCTTATTAAACTCCACACTAAACAATTAACTATAAGCAACATACTCGAGCAGAATAAGTCCATTAGAAGAGAATCGATGACATGCAGAAGCTACGTGGCTAATATGTAACTGTTATCGCAATGTAATCGACAAAGTAATGCTGTAAACAGCAGCAAAGGCAAACATGAGTAGCCGTGATGCAGCTTTGAAGCTCGTGCACAAGGCCAGTTTCTCTGTGCCGGCATTCACACGGTGCAAAAACTTTTCATTCCGACATAGCACAAAAGAACGTGCTGTGATGAGTGCCTATGCTGTCCCATATCTGAATAGAATGGATAACGTAAACAGATATTTAATTGTTAGCTGCAAAATAAGCAACGGATCTGGCCGGTCGCGTCAGCGACGAGGAAGTCTAATGACATAGAGGTTGATTTCCTGCAAATATTTTTCAGCATCCCACTTTCCTAAGTCCGAGCAACATGGCACACGAAAGTTTGTTGGCACTGCCACCGCTATCTGCCTCCACATGTTAATATAGATATCCCGTTCCTGCACAGGTGGAGCGCGCCCAGCCTTCAACATTGCAGAAATGTGTAGTGTCTGCTAGATGGCAGCAGACTCTACACAAGGTCTGTTCAGCGCTATCGGGTGTTTCAAAATCACTTCAGTTTTCTGATTATTTCTTTTCTAGCCTAGCAAGTGTTGTTGTCCTGCGATGATAACAAGCAATTCCTTTTTCTCTCGTGCTGCTGAGCTGTGGTTTGCATTTCAAGGCTTGTTTAGGGCAGTGTGTTGGCTATGAATTGAACAGCAGTGCTACTACAAGGTGGCAAGTTTCAAAAGGTCTCGTAAGTGCTTTCTTGTCATAAAAACCAGAAAAGCTGAAGTCTCAAAGTGACGCTTTTCTTAAGGGCTGAGCTCCTGGTAGTCCCCTGCTCTTTAAAGCAGAGCATTTTTTAGCGAACTAAACGCACCTTAAGCATATCTGTCTGTCATTCCGTCTGTATAATATCTATCTGATCGATCGATTTAATCCAGCCTATTAGGTTTGGGGGCTCTGTGATTGTCTCCCTAACTTGGCACCTTGGATCAGCAACTCACTTATGAGTTGACTCAGTCGAGACTCGCTCATTCTCAGATTAAGCCGTGTGCTTGTGTGAGTAAGGGTGAGTAATACTTTAGCGAGTTTGGACCGAACGAGTCTGGTTTAAGAAAATTTTGGTGGGTCAGAATCAGCACCATTCGCGAAGTAGGTGTAAGTGAGTTTGAGTGAGCACTCCTTTTTTGCCAACTAATATTTGACATGAACCAAAACTTGCATGACAGGACAGAGTATGTAATTAAAGGGTTTGATTCAGCAATTCACTGACTTTTAGTTTCTATATTATACAAGATGTTTATTTGCACTACTTACAAATGAGTTAAAGAGCCAAGAATCTATGGTTGACTTTTTTTGAAAAGTCCCATGTCACTGTCTTTTCGACCTATGATTCACCCTGCACCGACCACTCTTGTCTTCCTCTATTTCTTGCTGCACCGTCAAGTGTACCAAGTGTCGGTCATGTAGTTTTTCTAACATATTGGGCGTGAGGTTCACCACCGAAGGCGCGAGGGCTGCAATCGCTGTGACGTGCAGGGTTGGATCACGTGATCTCGCCTCACACTGGCAAAGGAAAGCTGGCAGTTGCATGTGTGATTTTAGCGTGACTTTGCTGTCTCTTTATTTTCGAACAGCGTTATTTTGCTCTGGCTTCATGTGTGCCGACGTCTGCAGACTACAAAAGTCGGAAAGACAGCAAAAGTTACCGGCAGCGACCACAGTGCGCTACATACGTGAGGGTACTTTCACGGCGGCTTGCAGTGCCACTGTCACATCTCTCTTTTTTTTGTGGTTGTTATTCAACTATCGTGTTAACATGATCACCGACCATGAATCCTCGCATAAAAGCGAAACATTTATGTTTTCGCATGGGAGATACGCTCACAACTAAAAATGAATGTGCGAACAGTTCAATTATGTATATTTCAAAATAGGATGTAGGTCTGTATATCGGGGGGAAGTTGCTGTCATTGTCATTGCACTCAAGAATGTGCCCCGTTGTTGTCCGAATTGTCAGAGAGCCTAGATATAGCCCGGAAGTCCAATTTTTTTCCCTTTATTTTGGTCAATTCATTTTATTCTAGTCTATTGTATTGTCAGTTGCTTCTGTGTGTTTGGCCAGCACGTTGAACGAAACCTTCTTTCTTACATCATACATGTGCCGCTACAGTTAGACCTACTTCTCTCGCCAAGGTAATTTAACAGTAGCCTGTGCCACTCCTACCCTCCTCCCCGGCTCTCCTTCTCTATGTGTGTACCCGACCACACTGGTTTCCGTCCACCTGTAGCGTAGCCATGGGGTGGCAAACCAGGCCCGTGCCTCTGCCCTCCCAAAATTTTCCTATGGTATATAGGCGCGCAGAAAATAATGGTCTACCACTTTTACTGTACTAGCTGGGAGCCATTCTTATCAAGGTGGCGCCTCTTCGAAAAAAATTTCTGGCAACGCCTCTGCCATCTAAGACCTCAGCTCACAGGGTTCTTTGCTTATAGATTATGTCTGTAGGATGTGCCCATAGGCACTGTCACTTTATCTCAACGCTGTTTTGATCTACAGGCGAAAACTTGGTAATCTTCAAAAACTGATTCATTTTCCAAGAGCTGGCGTGAAATACTGCGCAGTTTGTGAATAAAGTCCAAGAAAACTGGACACTCCCTACTTCATTGAAAGATCTGAGCCCCACCACGCCTTTTTTTTTTCTCTTGAAGTTGCGTCGTTCTGGCCACGGTTCTGGCGATGGACATCTGCGGTACTATCGCTAGGTCAACGGCTGCACGCCGTTGTTACTTTAACTGGTCGAACCTAATGCCACGGTGAAAAAAAAAACAAGATGGGAAGTTGGGGAAGGGGAGGTGTAGTGAGTAGAAAATTTCTTGGCTTGGGATTCAAACTCGTGCACGGAATCCTAATTAGGCAACCTTTGCCATTTAACATTGATGCTTTGCGAAAAAGCGTATTGAGATTTGGAAGGGGTGTTATCTCTAGTCAAGGGACACTGCACATAATTTTAACTTACTCATGCGTTTGTACGCTGCCTAATTATAAGTATCAGTGTAATCACTGATGTCTAAATATGCTACTGGAAATTATTTGGAGCAGTGTATGACTTTTCTTCCCTAAAAAAGCAAACTGAATTGTGCACCAGTTTTTTTGTTTGTTTTTTTCACCACCTCTGCTCTTCAGTTTCAGGAATCTTTAAAATTTCATGTCGCAAGCTTGGCAGATCCATATTTATGTTCGCAGAATCTGTCAAATGATTTTACAGGCATAGCAAATGCTAAAATCGACTTTATCATTGTTGGCTCAGTGGGCTGGTTCGAAATACCACTTTCATTGAAATAGCAGTGCTCATGTTTACACTGTACAGTTTAAGTGATGTCGAATAGTTTATACATCATTTGTTTCTAAATGTAAGTCTTCTTTTCTATACAGCACAAACTTTTGTATCTAGTGATGAATATTGCATATTTTTTTCCTGTAACATGCTCGAAACTTACATTTTAGTGCTCCAAAAGTAATATTTTGCTGCTCCTGAAATTGCTCCAAGTTGTATTTCGGCTGTTGCACCACTGATGTTGTTAAACAGCAGCTTTCAGTGACACTGTGTTCAATAAGCAAACAAGTTTGTATTTGAATATTCTTTTTGCATTTCTTCTGGTGCCCCCGTAATCTAACATGCACCTACCAGTCTGACCAATATAACTGTAGGCGCATGACTGAAGAATCTTGTAGACTAAACCTGTAGCAGAAGCAATGAAGAAGCTTTGGTGTTTCTGACCACATTCACCTTTATTTTTGGTTTTGCCCTTGGCCCCGAGCTTAAGTGTGCAAGTGCTGCCCAGCTTCTTGAGAGCTGCACATACCCCTGCCGCATCATATGTGGATGCAACACTCTTAATTGTGCGCTATCTTGTGAATAAATCTAACACGTTTTGTGTATTTTCATGTACTAATAAGAGCTTGTATCAATAAAGAACTTGAACGTAGGGCAGCAGGCTAAAGTGGCTTTCATAATTTTTCTCACAGACTACGCATTTGCTGAAATGTTTGATCCATCTCGCCACCTTTTCACAGGATCTAGTGGCCACATAATTTGGAAACCCTGCTGTTGGAAACCTCTGAATCTGAGCATAAGCACTGTTCAATACTTTCTGCACACATGACTTGCACACAGCCTCCTGTACCAAATATGCAGCCAATCCATCTTTCATCACTTTAGAATAAGCTAGTGTGTAAGGCAAAAGAGGCTCTTGCGACCTGGGCCTGTACTGCCAACATACATGCATTGGTAAGGAGTGAGACAGCTGCTCACATTGCGAATTTTCGATTTATTTCCGTTTTTTGCGCCAAGTTGCTCTAAAAGCATAGTATTCAAGAAAATTGCACCAAACTGCACCGAACTGCTCCGAAACAGCCTCGAAAGCTAGAATTTTGATGCCGACCTCAGCTTTAGTGGGGAAAAATGGCGAGTTTGTGTAATAAGACGCACTCAATTGTGTTTTTTGTTTTCACTTTCCATCTTTCCAGTGACAAAGGCTCCCAGTGATCCGCCATAATCTTTAAGCTTTAGAAAATAGGCGTGACCACACAAAAATGTGCTGCCGTGCATTGAGCGTGCTCCTTCTACTAGCAAGGCTGTGTATTCTGGCGCCACGGTCGGCTAGCGAAAACCACCGAGTTAAGTGGCAAGCATAGCGGGGTTGACTCTCTGGTTCTCTGTTGTACATAGCGGGTTCCTCCAGGTATCGCGGATTTCATGTTGGCGCTGCTGCATGCGGTCACCTAGAAGTACGTGTTTGCTGTGAGCGAGTAGCTTTAAACGTGGAGTTATTTTTTTCTCTGCATCCAATGCGTCTCTCGGATGCTCTGGCATGTGCACATGAGTTCTCAAAATGGGTTCCGTGAGCGGCAGAATGTGTGCAACTTCTTCCTGGTTTACACACATTAGCTACTAATTTATTTAAACAGGCTAGTTCTCATTTCATTTGCATATAAAAAAGCCATCGCAAATGAAATCCGCACATGAGTGTCTGCAGGTAGATAAAATCACTTGGTTACATGCGAAGCCGCTGTGACAAAACGAGTGTTCAAATCATTGTAAACAATATTAACGGGTACTTTGGTGCTTTATTCGTGACTCATAACACATCGGCAATCATTTGGCACACTTTTCATTAATGGCGATTCGCGACCGCTTCGTTTTGCAATCAAAACTCACAACAAGTGCTAAAAGAGGTGTCGCTGCGTGCGTGCCGCCCCTGAGCTACACAAGGTTTTGGCTTATCTCAAGCAGTGTTTCGGTCGGCGGCATTGTGACTTCATTTTCTTTCATTTCTTCTTTTTTTTGCGATAAAACCTGACTCTCTACGATCAGCGTTTTGTTTGCGTGGACAGGGATTTTCTCCCTTGTGGGGGCGAGCACTTTACGCGAGTTACAAAGCGGCGCGGGCAACTATCGCAAGTCGATGTATTATTAGTAGTTCATCGACGGTGATGACCTATAGATATTAAAAATATAAAACTGGCCAACTTGTGCTCTAATAATAGTGCGTGGTTGCTCATGTGGAGAGGCGTTATCAGTATCACTCGCTTATCACTTAGTGCCATATGCACGTTCTTTAAGAGATAGTCTATGCGGCGAGATTTCTTGGCTCTCGCGTTGCACTGTTGGAGGTGGTCCTGCATGAGTTAACCGCGAACGGCAGTGCAGAATGCTTTTGTTTGTTAAAAACTTTTGACGCTATCATGTCAGGCTTTTTTTTTCAAGTGAACGACCACTGTTACGTCACTAAGATTCTTATGCAATTATAATTTTTTTATATTCTTTTGTAGTGTGATGTGTGTTTTTTAATGTTTATACAGAACCTAGCTTTCAACAAAACCTTTTTAGATATTATTTCATGTGTTACGAGGGTTAGATAGGTCACGTGTGTGTTATGTAAAAAAGTAGTGCAGTTCATACGTAGTGATAATCTGTGGAAAAACTTCCTTCAAAATCTGTTTCAGTGGAATGTGTAATATAATCCAATTAAAATATCCACTAGTGCCCCCACATTGCTAAACATAGATATGTTTAAGCGCCCAGGACAACTTAGTAAAGGCTGCTAACTGCTCCACTATTAAAATTTTGCTGCTTCAAAAACTGCTTCCAATTTAGTTTCAGCCATCCCACCCCAGTTTCAGTAAGGCGTTAGCCTTAGGTCTAAAAACTGAAGGTTTAATTCCTCCAGCTGTTCGTACATAAAGTGAAGTACGCTTTCATTCTTTTTAAAGACACAAAGAGTAAAACAAGTTTTTGCATATTAATAACTGTAGTTTCACTATCGCAAAAACACCTCTCTTGCGCGACATATTGCTCGGCAATGGAGAAAACATGCAAGATAAAAATTTGGGTGGAGATTTCACTGAGATTGCCGTGCCAAACACAGTGACGTACAAAATATTGAAGGCGTCTACTGGGGGAGTCCCACATAGCTTCTACTCAATAAAAATGAAGTACATTCTGTTGTATGGGTGTTAGACCTAGCATACGATGGTTGGAAAATTTCATTGAGCCAATGTCGTGAAAATGCGAAAAAGACATTTGAAATTTGCTACGTGATGCTCAAATGCAGGGGTGCAACAGCTGCGCTGATAACGCCAATTTGATGAAATTTCTCATTTGTGCGCCGAGCTGTGCGGAAACCATGAAAATAGCTAAAATTGCACCACAATGCTCCAAAATGCTCGACCAGCCTCAAAAATTTCTCATTTGCCCTATATTTAGCTAGAAATGGAGACCACTTTAGCCACTTGTAGTTTGCATCATCAATCTATGCGTGCAGACCCTAACCCTAAACCGCAGTGTAAGATAGCTGCTCATTAGGTCAAGAAACTCGGGAAACTCGATCGACCAGATGAAGTAACAACGCTGCGTGCCTGTCGGTCTGCTGACCACAGCAGATATTTACCGGCGGGACGATGCAACTACAACACAAAAGATGTGTTGCGATAGCCAGAAACACTTCGTTGGAAATATGACTTTTCTTGTCAGCAAGTGCAGCCATGGCATGTAGCAATCATTAGGAACTTATACTGGAAGTGTATAAACTCTTAGCACATCGAGCTTGTACAATATCAGCTTTAGTTCATGTCGTGACCATGTCAGTTGCCATAGCAACGCCACATGCGATAGATATACAGTGCCATTGCGAGGCCAACTGGCGCGTGCCATCAATAATTTATCTGGTCAAACGCGCCTTGCAAGCAAGCCAAAAAGTTGTGCTGTAAACCTAACCTTTTCATAAAAAGAATGGAGGGGGTGGGGTTGTGGTTTGAAAATTTATTGGTCTTGTTCTAACCTGTGCAGAAACACCGCTTAAGTCACCTTCGCTATAGTGAATGGGTGGCCTGCGCCTGCTTTAAAGGCGTTTTAATATATAGAAGGGGCTTATAGCTGTAGTCTCTAGACACATCACAGTTTGTTCAATGACTGATGTACGTATATGTCACATATTTGTGAGAACTAATATGGTCGCTGATGCCTACAAACGTTACCGCAAAATTATTTAGAGTACAATATGACATCTCTGCAGCTGTAAAAAGTCAGTTTTTTTCCAGTTTTACGAATTTTATGGTAACCATCTTGGTAAATCCACATTTGAGTTCTCATACACTTTGACAGGCCTGGTGACTTGTAATGTGAACCTCATCATTTATTGCTGGGTGGAGTGGATAAAGAATAAAGCACTTTGTTGGATTAGCACTGCTCATATTCACTGTGCATGGTTTAGGGAATGTTAATGGCTTGCACATTTATATATATATATATATATATATATATATATATTTAAATCTAAGCCTTCTTTCTCAAGCTGCTTGAAATTCTGTATTTTGTGGTAAAAAATGTGAATGTTTTTCCGCTAGTAACCTGCTCCAAGTTTGAGTTTTAGTGCTCCAACATTAACATTCTGCTGCTCCCAAAATTGCTCCGAATTCTCGTTCGGCTGTTGCAGCCTAGAAAATGCTTAAGCACGAAATTTGAGACTGAAATTTAGACCTTGATTTTTATTCATTATTATTGAAATGATGACAGTGATACTTGTAGTATTAGAGTTCTCTGACCACAGTTTGTTAATCTAAGTCAAGTCACTGTCTCTCTTTATTGTCCCAAGTATATCTACCTGCGGCCAATCTGGAGGCGCACGCTCGCTTTTTTACGGCCTGTGCCTTGGAAGGAGGCTGTGCATCTACCTATTACTGTAATCTAGTTCCAAACTAACTCACCACCGTTCATTGGAAAAAAAGGCTAGTGCACTCCAATAATGCTCAGGTTCATTTCTACTGTCGCACTTCCTGGTGGTACCAATGCAATAGAAACATGGTAGGAAGCATATATGACAACTCTTTCTGATACTTCAAGACCGGAGTGAATTGATAAATATTCCACTCTGCACGCATGTACCATTGTGCGTCGTGTTCAGAAGGCTCGGCCACATGATCCGTCACTAACTGGCAGACGAAATGACAGAAAACGTATTTTTTGCAAGAAAAGTAGTTTTGGGAACCTTTATTTCGAATCCACGTGCCAGCAGCCCGTGCCCATGAAAATGATAAATTTTGCGCATTTTACTTCAAGGTATCACATTTCATGTTCATTGAAATAAGTCCTTCAAAATGTGAAAGTAAAAGCATAATAGGGATGGTCACTATTTTTCCCAATTAGGTAAGAAGAGCACTCGCAATAGCAGGAGTAATGGCCATAGTAATAAAATATCAATAAAGATAATATTTGTTCAAAGTGAAAACACAAAGTTTAGGAACATAAAAGAGCATGTAGTGATACAGTTTTAGAAAGTTGTTGAGGTAAAGAAAAAAAACAACCCCAAGCCCACACATTCCCAGATGCAATATTCAATGCCAATGAAAAAATGTGAAACATTTTCATATGCAATATAGCTCGCCAGAGACGCGGGGCAACAATACAATTTCAGAGAATCAGAAAATGTTCTCATTAGAAGTTATACATTGTTACGGTGAGATGCCTTTATTTACAGGAGATGATGAATGTGAGAGTCCAAGGATCTGGCTGATCACCGCTCGTGCCGACCTCGTTCTCCTCTTCTTCCACGCGCCCCCTCAGTATCGTAGCAATTCCCCCTTTGCAGACGATACCCACCGGGCAAATTGGGCTTCGTTGCGATGATGACAGCGTTTCAGACGGGCAACATGAACGACGTTGGTCTTGCTTGAGCGGCGGCCAGTTGACAACAGCTTAGATATCACGTACGTGACATCGCTGAGACGTTCCAGGACAACAAACGAACCGGTGCAGTTGGCCAGAAACTTTTGGCAGACGCCGCGCTTGCAAAGCGGTGTCCAAAGCCACACCAAATCCCCCTTATCAAACAATACGTGCCGGTGACTTCTGTCGTAACGGTTCTTGGAGCGTTTCTGTGAGACCAACGTTTGAAGACAGGCGATGCACCGGGCTTCTTCTGCGCGAGAGTAGGTTGATCAGTCTCGGAAAAAGGAAGGATAGTTTCAAGAGCTGTGCGGGGTTGGCGTGCGTAGAGCAAATAAAATGGACTGTATCTCGTTGTCTCGTGCTGTGCAGTGTTGTAGGTGAAAGTTATAAATGGCTAAATCGCGTCCCATGTTTTGTGTGCAGAATCAACATATATGGAAATCATGTTGATGAGAGTCCTATTAGTTCGTTCCGCCAAACCATTAGCCTGCGGGTGATACGGGGTAGTGTGACGAAAATGGCACGAAGCAAGGTGAAGAAGGTCTTCAACTACATCGGCAACAAATTGCCGCTCGCGATCACTGATGATGACACGGGGGGATCCATGGCGTAGTATAACGTGTGACAGCATGAACTGTGAAACTTGAGTGGCCATTGCCACAGGAATCGCCGCAGTTTCGGCGTAACGTGTGAAGTGGTCAACGCCCACAATAATTCATCGGTTGCCGTTCGTTGATTGCGGAAAAGGGCCGAGCTGATCAACACGGACGACGTCAAATGATGTACCTGGGGGTGCTATGGGAAGAAGTAGTCCGGCTGGCGCAGTTGTAGGACGCTTGTGGCGTTGACATTGCTCACAACTCGCAACGTATGCAGTTACACTTTTACGCATCTTCGGCCAGAAGAAGCGTTCTTGCGTGCGATAAAATGTCCTAGAAAAACCCATATGGCCAGATGTTGGGTTGTCGTGCATTGCTCGAAGTACGTGTTGTCGTAGACTTGTAGGCACAACTAGACGTAGGCGAGGGCCTATGCCGGAATAATTCTTTTTGTAAAGAACGCCATCCTTTACGACGAAACCACGTTGACCGTTCGTTCCGGAAATAAAGAAAGAAGCGAGACTGTTGTCATTGCGTTGCTCTGCTCGAAAAGTTGTTAGGTCAGGAAACGGAGTATCCACTACAGCCAAATATTCATCAAAGTTGTCAGCGTCACACTCGGTTGTCGGAAGGGGAAGTCGTGAAAGGCAATCGGCGTCGGCATGACGACGACCGCTCTTGTAACAGACTTCAAAGTCGTGTTCTTGCAATCATTACGCCCAACGAGCAAGACGACCAGATGGGTCCCGTAGTCCAGTGAGCCAACATAAAGAATGGTGGTCCGTGACAATCGAGAATCTGCGTCCATAGATATAAGGGCGAAACTTGTGCACGGCGAATATGACCGCGAGACATTCCTGCTCTGTGACAGTATAGCTTCGCTCCGGTTTACTTAAACAGCGACTGGCATAGGCAACGACGTGTTCAGCAGCTCCATGGCGTTGGACCAAGACGACGCCAATACCTACACCACTGGCGTCGGTATGAACTTCTGTGGAAGCAGATGGGTCATAGTGGCGAAGTACGGGCCCTGACGTAAAAACAAACTTGAGTCGCGAAAAAGACGACTCGCATTCCGCTGACCACCGAAAACGTGCGTTCTTGTTGAGTAGGGACGTCAAAGGGTAAGCGAGGTCGGCGAACCTGGGCACGAAGCGACGGAAGTACGAGCATAGGCCCAAAAAGCTTCGCAACTCTCGTACCGACTGAGCTTGTTTGAAGCTGCTGACTGCAGCGACTTTCTGGCGGTCGGGTCGAACGCCATGCTTGTCCACCAGGTGACCGAGAACTAAAGTCTCAGGGCTGCCGAAGTGACACTTCTTAAAGTTCAGGGTGAGCTTAGCTCTCTCAAGGCAGGTGAGAACAATGTCTAGACGATGGTAGTGCTCATCGAATGTACGGCCAAAAATTATAATGTCATCCAGGTAGCAAAGACAAACTTCCCACTTCAGACTTTAGTCCACGTAACACAGAGTCCATGAAACGCTCAAACGTGGCTGGAGCGTTGCATAGGCCAAACGACATTACATTGAATTCAAATAGACCATCTGGGGTTATGAAGGCCGTTTTCTCTTTGTCATTCGGGTGCATGGGGATTTGCCGATAACCAGATTTCGAATCCACGGAGGAGAAGTACGATGCCGAATGTAAACAATCGATGACATCATCAATCCTGGGAGGCGGGTAGACATTCTCTTTAGTAACAGAGTTGAGCCGTCTGTAATCCACGCAGAATCGCCATGTACCATTCTTCTTTCAGACAAGAATCATAGGGGCAGCTCAAGGGCTACACGACTCTTGGATGACCCTTTTCTTTAACATCTCTTCTACCTGTTGAGTAATGGCCTTGCGCTCCGCAGATGAGGCACGGTATGATTTCTGCCGGATAGGGTGAGCGGATCCTGTGTCAATCCCATGGCGAGTACGCAACTCGGGTAAACTTATTTGCTCTTCTTTCTGCGCAAAGTCAAATATAGTAGCATGCTTCGCAAGGACTTCCACCAAAGCTTGACGTTTTTCTGATGATAGCGACTTGTTTACCCTACTCAGAAAGTTGGCTTCGGTATGGTACATTGCACGAATAGGATCTACTCTCTCGTTGCTTAAATATGCAATAAAACTGGTCGCATTTTGTTCGAAGAGGGCGAGTCGCATTCCGCAGGGTAGCATAACAGGTTCATTTGAATAGTTCGACACACATAAGGCCGATCGCCTATCACTGATCGATAGAACACAATATGGAACGAACACATTTTTCTTGGCGCGATTGCGAGGAATGGGCTCCACAAGAACATCAAACTTTCCGGCGTCCGAGGCAGAGGCGTCAACGCGTACGGTCTTCATCGAGCTGGGCGGCAAGACAACATCCTCAATGGCGGTGATAGATCATTGACAGCACCTAGGATCGTCAGTGAATGCCGATAGCATAATCTCGCCAACACCGCAATCTACAGTAGCCCCACGCTCGCGTAGAAAATTGATCCCCAAGATGATGTCATGGGTGGAGCTGGTCAGGACAGCGAATTAAGCCTCGAACACCTTGTCACCCTATGTGACACTAACACACAAACCGATTGGGCACAGTGTCTGCCCGCTCACTGCACGAAATGCTGCACAACTGTCCCAGCAAACATCACTTTATGTCCTAGCCGCAATTTGAAGTTAAGCCTCATCAATGAAACAGCTTTTAGTATCTGTCGAAGCTATAGTAGGAAGTCCATCAATAAGCACGGGGACCCTATTTTGCGTCATAAAAACAGGTGGAGGCATAGGCGGATGTAGTGACAAAATGTTCGGCGACCTCACCTCCATTGGCCGCACCACCTAGTTTCCAGGAGGCGGGAGGTGATGCGTCGACCAGGAGATGGGGAACGGAACCGGCGCGTTGTTGGGGGCGTCAGGCTTCGCACGGAGGAAGGCGAGTCGTTGCGTAAATTCTGGTGGAAATTGCGTCCTACATGTGTATCACTGGGGGTCGTTTGCTGGAAGCCGTGGCCAACGTATGCTTCCCGCATTGAACGCATACCACTGCGCCAGTGGTTTTGTCGAGAAGAAGCTGATGATCCCTCGTAGTAGCGCTGCTGGGGGCGACGCCTTTGACCACAGAATCGAGCCACATGTCCACGGAAACCGCAGTTATAGCACACAGGGGCCTCACGCACGTCGCTAAACCTTCCACGAGGCGCCATGTGCCCATGATCGTCCCACGAAGACACCATTGTAGGTGGTTGGCGGGAGGCGTTCTGGAAACCACGGCGATGATGTAAGTTGTCGGTTGGGGGCTTTGGTGCTCTTGATTGGGGAACATCATATAGCGTGGCATCAATGGCAGCACACATTGCGTCATTAGGCGGGGAGGTGTTGATAGCAGGTGCTCTCGGCGGGTTGATAGCATCACGTCGTCCAAGTTCTTCGCGTACGATTTGCCTGATCATTGAGGCAAGATCACAGGAGGATGTTGGAGGGACGTCGACATTTGCAACGGTGGTGACGTTGGCAAGTCTACTAAATTTGGGAGTGATGCGCCTAGCCTTCAGGGTCTCAAACGTGCGGCAGTGTTGTATTACGTCCGCTACAGACGCCAAGGTGTCCTTGCCGATGAGGAAATTGTAGACATCCTCAGCAAGCCCTTTGAGGATATGCCCTACCTTGTCATCTTCTTTGATGCGTGGGTCTACAGACTTGCAAAATTTCAGATTCTCCTCAATGTACGTTGTGCATGTTTCACCGGGGACTTGATCACGCTGCATCAAAGTTTGCTCAGCGCGCTTCTTCTTTATCAATGGGTCCCCGAAGCAGCTCGCTATTTCTTTTTCAAACGCTTCCCAGGTCGTTATTGTTTCTTCGTGGTTTTCAAACTACACCAACGCCATTCCTTGAAGAAACAATCCGACGTTGGACAACCGAGAGGCCGCATTCCAACAATTGTATTTACTCACACGGTTGAAGCGTTTCAGCCATTCGTCGACGTCTTCTCCGACCCTCCCAGAGAAGCTTCGTGGTACTATGTGTCGGGGCCACGTAGCGCGAGATGAAGAGTGCGTGGTGTCGCCGTCAGCAATCAGATCCATAGAGAGTGGTGGTAGACCAGCCAGTCGGCGGCTTCGGCGTAGTTCTTCAGGTAGCGCTTCGATGATCGTTCGCCTGGGATCGCTCCGCTGTACCCGGCACCTCCACCAATCTCGTTACGGTGAGTTGCCTTTATTTACAGGAGATGATGAATGTGAGAATCCAGGGATCTGGCTGAGCACCGCTCGTGCCAACCTCGTTCTCCTCTTCTTCCACGCGCTCCCTCAGTATCGTAGCAATATATTCATTGCGCCTGAACAAAAAGAAAGCGCTGTTGGCAAAACTCTGTCGTGAGGCTTTTAGCTGAAGTAGCGACATTGTTGCTAACCGGAAATGCTTTTGTATGAGTTTGTAAACAAAGCCAGATGGCATGTCATTTTGATCCATTAACAATTATACAATCAAATAGAAGAATTCGAAGAAACTTTTCAGAATTAGCGCCGACCCTTCTGCATGACTCTTGTTCACACAATCCAGACAGGCCAGTTGCAGGGAATCTTCAATGTATGGCTAGAGAATCAACTGCAATTGTCAAAGATTTTTGTTCGAGGAAGTTATTTCACTGATATGTTTATGAAGGACGCCATAGTGGAAGGCTTTGGGAATTTTGTCCATATGGAGTTCCTTAACGTGCACCTAAGTGATAAAAACAACCACACAAGCCTGAAGCATTTTCGAATTCAGCGAATAGATTGTGTTCGAGCCTTGAAAAAAAAAGATTTTTGTGCCTTGCCTGTGCGTATTCATTACCCAATGCATGAGTGCCAAAAAATGCAGGCTGTGCCCACACACACCTCTACTACTCTCACTGCTATCCGCAAATGTAAAAGTCATTGGTTAGAGACAGTGGCCGGGTACAGCTGATTTACAATGCAATGCGTGTGCGGCAAAAGGCGTTCTGTAGAGTTGGCTCTCGACGCCCTCATTCCGAGTGCGCTGACACTGTATAAAAACAACTATATTTTACTCGCGGTGGCTGCTTAGGCCATAAAAGCACTCAGCGAGCGAGCGCCTATAGACCGGTTCTGATCTACCATGCATTCGTTACTATTGTTCCCTTCACAATAGATCAGGTAATCGTGCATGTACCGAAATACATACTGCCAATTCATCTGATATTAGTAGCGATTCATCTTGATGGCATCACCTAAAGGAGTACTGACACGAATTTCCAATATTTAGGAATTGTTGTTTTATAGAAAACGATTGAGTTCAAAAAGAAAGTTCTGTGTTGCCCAGGAAAGCATCGCATATATTTTTAATACGTCTAGCTTTAAAAGACACTTTCAGTTTCGATATCAAGTGGGTGGCTTCTCCGTAACATGACAGAGCAGTGTGACGTTACAGGAACTTGGCAATTCGCTACGTACTAATCGCAGATAAGCGACCTACTCGTGGTACATTTAAACGATGAGTGCATTGTCCCTATTCACCATGACAGTGATTTCTGTGATCCAGGCTGCACGGACATTCCTTTTGAAAATCGGGGGGGGGGGAGGGGACTTGTTGACTCATCACGATAATGTCCACTCCATTGCTGGCCAACACTCTGCAACAAAACTTTAAAATTAGTGTAACTATCTTATGCCTGCTGGCTGACTATTGTGCGATAAGTGGTAATACTACTTGCGTACAGAGGACACTAAAAATGTCCCTTTCGCGATGTCTCAATATTGTCTCGGTACACCTTTAAAGGACACTAAAACCAAAAACTTTTTTTACGTATCAGTCAAGTACACTTTCTCAATCCAGCAAATACTACTTGTACCACGAAACGATGCTTGGTAAGTGAGAAAACGCACGAGAAAAAAATGTGGGTGGAGGTGCCGCTTTGATCTTTTCACACGAAACCACGCGACATCATAAAATTCAAACACGTATACTGGGTCTTACGTAAATATTAATTCATCAAAATAAGTACACTGTCATCTGTCGGTGTGATGGACCTAAGATAAGAAGTTTCAGAAATATTCATCAGCCAATGTTGCAAAAATACAATACATTTTCAAAATTTTAGCATCACAAAACTAAAAAATAAACTTCAACCCTAATTGTCTCTACTGATAAGGAACTTGTGGCATGAGAGGTCTTGTATGCAGCATGTCAGTCTAAACTGAGACATTGGTTCTCTTTAGTGTACCTTTCAGAAAATATTGCGAACTGCTGGTGCAACACGAGTCACTGCAAAGACTGCTTTGAAGCAATAATTGAGTTTTATTCAAGTTAAACATCAGAGGTTCACTGATATTTTAGCCCTATCACTTCATTGAACTTGGCCTTGTCGTTGACCTCGTGTTGTAGCGCCTTAACAGCAGTCATGACTTCTTTTTGGGGCATGGCGTAGCGTTATTATGATCCCTTTCTAGTGCCCCATTCAGGGGCTGTCGTGATATTTCTGCGGCAGAATGATTCGAAGACATGCTGTGAATTTAGCCTAGATGTCGAAGATCTGTACTACCGTGAAATGGAATTACTTTGTGACAGATTTTTCATGTTTTTTTTCCCGTGGAAAATAGTCAATATAAAGGCAAACTAAAATAAACAGAACGTTTAAAAAACCTTCTCTCGCACTACGGAGTGTTCTATTGATCCACATTTTTATTACAACTGGCTCTATTGAGGTGGGGAGGAGAGGTGGGTCAAATGAATCTTCATCGTGTGGGGCAGCTTTGTTGCAAAGTTCTTTTTGGCTGAATATGATTGGGAAAAAAGGCTATCACAAAGTTACACAATCCAAAGTTCATGTATCTACAAATGGTTTTGTTCTAGCAACCTCACAGTTGTATGAAAATTTATTCATACTTTTACCTCCTGAATCAGGATGTTTTACCTCAAACATATCTTGTTTGTCTAGTGGATACAATTGAGTACGCAATGGCGTCTTCACAGTCCTTCCATCTCCAGTTTTTTAAGGTCCTCCCCAAACTTCTGATGTTGTGCCTATCAGGCTTGACTTCTGTCGTTCATACCAGGTAAACGTGTCGTTCAAAGTTTTTCATGTTGAAGTTATCCTTCTCCAAGGTTTTTTCTTCGGAACCCGCACCATCGAATTGTAAACGTTGCTAGTATAGGGAACCAGCGCTTGATTTTCCACGGCCTCTTGACCGTATCTCCATCTCCTTGCCCTCTTGACCGTATATATATTCCCGCCATCTGTGCAATAAATTTGGCTATAATGCGCGCTCTGTTATATCTCTCTGCTATATCTTTCTTTTCCTATGGAGGCGGAAATGATGTAGGCCCGTGTGCTCAGATTTGGGTGCACGTTAAAAAACCCCAGGTGGTCGAAATTTCCGAAGCCCTCCACTACAGCGTCTCTCAAAATCATATGGTGGTTTTGAGACGTTAAACCCCACATATCAATCAATGCTATATCTTCCTTCTGAAACGTTCTTTGCGCACTAAGGAAATATATTTTTCTCAAAAAAAAACCAAAGGCCACTAGCAGTACTGCTGCGTATTCAAGCGCAACAGTATGTAAAAAAGAGGACGTATAGAGGAAAGGAAGAACGTAGAAAGAGGAGGTAGCATTACATGCAAGTGGTCAGCCAAAAAAAATTCCGCTCTCGCGCTCCTTTCTAGTGCTGTCGGGCTCGTTTCTAAACCGGATGGCACGTGCCTGCTATATTTATTCGATAGTGAAGATAGCCACCTGTGGAAATTAGGGCCAAACAGTCTAGTTTAACGGTGTTTTGCCGGAAATAAAACGAGCATATTATGCAACAAACGGCATTGTAAACTTTTTTTTTCTGGCCCGATGAGCGTTGAGTAGTGAACTTCAAGACTAACGAAATTTCCACGCGTCCAATCATTTGACCATCCCCACCAAACTCTATTTGATGCCACTGGGTGTAGTGAGCAAACTGATAGGCAGGTAGTCTTTTTTTCGTAAATAGTTGCGTGTAAAGGAAAGCTGCGTTGCCCACAACACTTGTGCAGGGCCACGTTCATGCGCCTCTGAACTGTTATAAAAGATACTCTCGTGGTGAAAACCTAGATGCCGAAGTGCCTTTGTTTAACTTCATTTGTGCAACAGACAGGGTTCTTGTTTTTTAAATTTTTACGAACAAATGTGCGGACTAATAAAAGCTTAGCTTTATAAAGCCAGCCAATTCGGTAAGCGTTTTTCTCAATTGCTGCCGTGGCCAAGTAACATCAAAATTTATGTGTTGCTAGAGAAGTGTCAAATGTCTTCGATGTTTACTTGTTGTTTAGTTTACCTAACACACACTATCAGTTTTTTTCCACTTGCCTGTGTCGGCCTAAAATGAACATGTCTGTTCGACATCGATAATTGCTTGGCTTTAATGTACCAACAAGATATCATTCTGAAGTACGCTGTAGGGTGCGTACCACGATTGTGACCGCTTGGGGTTACCCAATGTGCACATATTTTTTGGTTTACGGATGTTCTTTTTATATTTTGTCCCCATCTAAATGGAGTCATTCCGGTCGGATATCCATCCCGCGCTATCAAGCATATGACCGCGACACCGCCCGTGTTATGCTGTCACAGTGGTTTTCTTTATCTACGTCCACGTACATACATACCGCAGACAAGATGTACATACGCCGCCAGCAAAAAAAAAAGTGATGCCGCAGCCACTATTTATTCGCTTTTTTTTACTACATAAGGGCGCAGTGTAGTATCGTCGTCGCACGGGCATATAAGCCGGTACTACCATACCACAAAACCCTAACCAGAAAATGACCATGAGTGAGTTGCCATCACTGCACAACACTGTCTCTTCAATGCCACATGCATAGATGCAGTCTGTTTTGCAGAGCTTCTTTCCGTTTTCAAATGCTCTTTATGTGAGAGTAGCCTTCAGACAGTTTTTTTAACCACAGTGCAGTATTACTGGCGCAATGGCTTTTAGAGCTGTTCGTTCAAAAAGGAAGAATGAAAGCGCCACACGTGCGTGCTCTCCCTGCAGCCGGTCGTCTGGGCGCGAATGAATGAGTTGTGTCGCGACTCTCTGCCAAGTGCTGTTTTTTGGTGAGGCACCTATCCAGTCCTGGTCTTCTATGAAAACAAGACTTCGGATCAATGCAAGTCTCAAAACGCACGTGAAATTTCGTAGGTTTATTTAATGCGAAAAGAACAACAGAGGAAACCACATCAGCACATCTTTCATAGCATTTGGAGATACCATTTTAAAATTATTACAGGCGCCTTGAAATGATCCACAAGTGTCAGTGCTGAAACTGGATTTGCATAGATTCTTTCATCTTGTGTTGTCTATCTGGTGGTCAGACATCCTCTTGTGCAGTAGTAGCTGATGTGTGCCCAATAATAATAATCCAGAGTTAAAAGTACATGTGGTCATGTGTCTTGTTATCCTGTTTTAAATTTCCACAGCCATAGGCTATACCTGCAGAGTAGTTCGCCTGGCTTGCAACCTTGTAAGTCATGTTTACAAATCATGAAATACCTTGTGTTTATTTGTAAATTAGTCAAACAAGCTTGTTTCAATCAACTATAATGAAACCTATACCTAAATATTTTGGTCTGTGGCAGATTTCTTTTTCACAATGACTGCTGAAGTATTTGTTCATTTCTTTTCATAATGGCCACAAGGCATTTGATCTGGATAGTACATTATAACGTCTGCTGTTATTTCCTCATTGTTTTCGCTTCCATATTTGTTATACTGCAGTACTTAGAACTTATTTTGAGCTGTTTTTTTCTATTTACGTATGCAGGTGTCTGAAAAAGCTCAGCGTTTCATCAAGACGTGGCTGCTGAAGTTTGTTGGCCTTGATGGAGGTTAGGTAGGGCACTTCACAGATGTGTTCATAGATTTGCAGCCCGGTCACTGCTGCCCCTCTAAGCAGGGATCTGTGACAGCCTGTGATGGTCGGTTTCCTGCCCAATCGCTGCTTGCAGGACCCTGGGCAGCCCACTGTCATTGCCTTATCTCCTGTTGCAGCCTCTGAATCATCGCCCAACCTCTGCTGCCCTGGCCAGCCCAATGCCCATAGAGCCTTGCTGAACTCGCCTCCTAGTTTGGGCTGCATTACTGAGCAGCAGTAACTTGAAATGCTGAACTGAAAAATAAATAGTTTGCCTTAGTATATATAGAAATAAAGTTACGAAAACTGTGTTTTGGTATTCTTATTTATAGATTGCTTGTGTACAGAATATTTGCACCAAGCAGTTATTTTAGTTAATGCTATTTAGCTAATACTTGATGAAAATTGTAACAGCCTATGTCACAATTTCTCGCAAAACTAAGGAAGAATGTGTGAAAAAAACTAGACAGTAACTATACTTGTGCAGTCTTATGCTCTACATGTGGGGAGGGTAATAGGCGATGCAAGAAAAAATGCAAAAATAGACGATTTAGTGGAATCGTGTAGTGTTTCTACACGAGTCATCCAGTGGTCAGTCGCCTTGAAGTATACTACACTATGAAGCTCGTACGGGGCTGCTATAAGCTGCTAGGGGAAGTTCTGGGGGTGTAATGTGAAGTTTACGTGCTAAGGGACGCCAGTAATAAAAAGCCCATATTAATAACGGTGGAATATTGGCAGGCCAATGGTAGCCGTTATTCGTCGTAAAGCGAATACTGGCGTAATTATGACATTTCATTGGCAACAACATGGCCCGAGAATGGTCCTCTGCTGAATGTATGTTGGCAACTTCGTCGGTGAAAGGACGGGCCTTCATGGGCATGTGTAAGTGGGCCGACATCAGCTGGATATTGGAAAATGCAACGGCAGAATGTCGGCCCCCGGTCGGCTTGAACATCGGTCCTACGTTGGCAGAAGTTGCACTTGACCGAGTTGCCGTACTTGGGCCAATATTGCGGCCGACGGTAGCCGATACGGGTCCAAGGTCGGTCCAACGCCGGGGTGCTGCCTAGTAAACGCTTCGCACTTAAAATCTGTAGCTATAGCTTCCTGGGGGTGGCGCGCTTCCAACCAAAAATCTGTGAGCAATCCGGCGTGCAGATAAGTGACACCTTTGCCGTGCATATTCTGTATCCCGAACCGCAGTGCCAAACATGTAGCACGACCCCTAAATTTTTTGAATTTCGTAGATGGAATTCCTTTTAATGCACACCAACACAAATTACTCGTAAAAGAACGTGGAGCGCTGATGAAGCTGACAAGTTCATATGGCAGTGGCCTGCTCTGTCCTATCCCTCTGGTTAGCGGGAAGCGCCTCCGACGGCAACGCCAAGTTTTGGCCTAGCAAAGATATCGCGCAAGGCAGCGCCTCTGCCCAAGGGAATCAATCCTGGCTATTCTCACCTCCCCATTTTATCCACCCTCCCTGTAAAGGCGGCAAACAAGCCGAACCGAGAGCTAGGAGCAATGTCAGAGGCAGCAAAAGTTTCCCAACGTCTACTCTACGCTTGCAGTATTTTGTTCCACATTATTTACCTAAAACAACTTTTGAAACATGTAAAGTAAACATAGTAGTTTTTTTTGGAGTGCTTGTGGTTGGGTTTAAAAAACAGGTTTTTCTAAAGTTATGTTTTTATAGTAAGATACTAGTACCACTAGTAGAAAGTTCGCTGTTGAAACATGGTGAAAGCGTGATCTCTACGTTGTGTTCCTTGCGCTGTTGTGCTGAAGCAGCAGAGTAGTTGCGCTCACTGCAGTTTTTTAATCTGTGGGAAATATTTTGATCATCGCATCGGGCAGCTGAAGACGCATCAGCCGCATCAGCGACCATGCTTGTTTTTCACAAGCAGTCTTGCTATACTTTGTGCATGTACGGCATGCATTCGATAAGGTGAGGAAGGTAACGACCTCCATTAACATCAAAGAATTAATGCCGAAAATTCCAATTATTACAAAGCTGGCCAGTTATAAAGCGTCTACTGGGAAGGGGACAGCAGCAAAACATTGGCGTACTACGACACCGAGATCCTGCATATGACAGGTGAGATGCGAAAAATCAGAACCTTCCTTTACGGAGAATGCTGAAAGTATGGCGCTGCCAAGCACTTGAGTGGCCAGGAATGCAACTATTTCTGTACGTAGCCTCCTCACGAAATTCAAGCGCCAGCACAGCTAACACAAAACAAGCCGTCACTTTATTCGAGTTGCAGACTCTATTTCGTGACCGAAATACAACCGTTTCTTTCAAAAAAGACGTTTTTACGTATTCTATAAGATATCAGAAGAACTAGCACAAAAATGTTTATTTGTTCCCCACAATGACCTGCTTGCATTTTGCCATACAATATGGCACAATTTCCCTCATATTAAAATAATGATTTTGTACCACAGCTGTGCCATGCAGCCTGCTCACAAAATACAAATATAGAGGACCTCATTTATGTTCTGTGTGCCTGTGAATGTGCAGTTATTTGTGTTGCTTGACGGAGAGCTTTGTTGCATTGGCACCCTTATGTGTTCTTTCGGTGCACACCTTGTTCTGCAAGTGAACACTTGGTTCATAGAATGATTACGACATACTATAAGATACATTGTGCACAGGTGCAATGATTTCGCGGAATGAATGCAGTCGCTCATGGCTAGCTGCCTAGAGTACCCGTTTGTTGCATACACAAACATTTAAGGAAAGTCTGGTCGAAGAAAGTTCTACACACAAAAAACACAAGAAATCATTATGCAGCAAACAGAGGCACGAAGAGCACACGACAAGTTGATGGAACTAAAATGAGAATGCGATAGTCAGAAAATACACAAGCCTCTACTGTCTTCGTCAATAGAAGTACAACGCTGAACATTTTGAAGATGTTACACACACAAGGCCAAGAATACAACTTTGATATGTTCATATGACATCCTAGCTTTCCTAATTTTGCAGATTTCTTTTTGTTGAGCCAAGCTGTACATGCAAAAACATTCTGAACTGCGTGTGAATAATTGAATGTAAAAATTTTACTTGACATACCAAATAATAAAGTTACATAGAAGTGTTCCCAACTATGCAGGTTACGTTAGCAACAAGGGAAAGCAGGTTGACCAGTCCATTAGTAACATAGATATTCGTGAACATGGCATTCTTAAGAGTTAGTGGTTGACGACGAATACACTATAATTCCAAGTCCCCTGCCCCAGATATATTTCTAAGCCACTTTCGAGGACTGTTTATGCAGAAGCTATGCCATACTGTCCAGCAGTTAACTTCAGTTTTGGAAGAAGTTGCATTGGTTGCTAAGCAGCATCCCCTTTTTGTGGTCTTTAAACCTCTGAACTTTTTCTGTACACTTTGACAATGTGAGTGGTGTTGCAATACCTAAGTGTACTTCCTTCGATCATATGCAGGTGTGTGGTCTTTGGTGTCTGTGAATGAATATCTGGAGGTATACCAAAAAGCACTGAAAATTAGACTGAGTCAACCTGCAAAGCATAATGAAAGGATTGTGACGCGTTGCCATTGGCAAAACAAATTAAAAATGGTCACAAAAAGTGAATGTTGTTTAAGTTTTCCATGCGACACGTACTGACACAGAGCTTGTCTAATGTTGCTGAGTTCAAGGTATAGCTGCGCCCTGAACGATTTCACTACGCCACCTGGTGTACAAAGGTGAGAAAATGGAAAGCGTTTGGAGTCGTGGTCAATGCGTTACCATGCATCAGCTTGCAAACACCGCGGCCTCCTATCTATAAAAGTTTACAAGCTTATATGAGACTAATGGACTGGTTGACCTTCACTCATTTTCGACCAGCATATACTGAGAACACCACCTGCATAGATGGCAATGCTTTCACGCCATTTTGTTATCAATAATTGTGAATAATCAGAGTAAACGACTCACAATCAAGCCACAAACCCAGAGTTGATAGGGGGCAGTATGTGTATATGCCCTGTACTGATGAACTTGCAGATGTGTGAATCGTACCTGCTGCTGCATACCAAAAAATAATGAAATGCACAAGTACACACTCTTTTGAACACAACTTTGGCAGATGTCTAAAGAAACAATATTGTCAACCTTGCTGCAAGCCCGCCTATGAAATTGTGTGAATGGCCTATGGACAGCTTCACTTGGCTCTTTTCAGTATGTCTGAAAGGCAGTAACTGAGAGAAAAAAACTACTCTAGCAGCAACAATGTTCAGAATTTAAACACGACTATGATATCTGAGTACATCACCTCGGTTCACATTACTATTTCATGAATCAAACAAACAAAGACGGTATTTGGGAACAATAACTGATCATATGCAGAACAAGCAGCAGGACCCTACGAAGACTAATTGTTATAGCACACGAGAACTCGATGCTAAACAAACTATATTTTAACTGCAAAAATATATAGACGATAGCATAAAAAAATCTGTTCAATAATTGTCATGGTGTCAGTTACTTTTTATGTAACTACTCAATGCCATGAAGAGTTATAAGTGGTGAACAAAATCATTTTGCGTGCAAATTATGAAATCTGTTCGCACAAGACAAAGCATAGTGTAGACAACTACAAAGACCTACGTGCGGCGGTGAACATAATGTAACGGCACCTTTAGACCGAGAAACATGGAGCTATCGAAAAAGAGGATGAGGATTTTTTGTCATTTCAGTAGCCTCCACTCATCCAGTGCTCTGTCAGTGCTTGCTCTCAGTAAACGTCTCCCTAATTATAACATCTTGGCGCATGTAATAAGATAATAGAGAAAACGTTTATTGCATCTTTATAAAGGGTGAGGATTAAATTGAGAAGCAAAACGTAGTTCATAGCTTTTGAGAACCTAATAAACGATACATGACAGTTGTACATCTTATTACGGCAGAAGTTAAGATGAAGATGGGGGCTTGAATAAATGTCATATCACTAACTCAAACGTGCTGTTTTAGCCATTGTAGAAACGAGACCATTTCTCTACAATGCGGTAGAAACTTTGACACTGCTTGCTACCCCAATAAAGAAAAGTCCTCTAGACGTATGAAACCTTTAACAGTCGTTCAATCAACTTTTTTAAGAAGTATACGTCTCATCACATTCATTACACATCATCAACTTATCAAATGCTAACTACAAAACTGCACAAAAAAGTGTCAAAAACAGAGAATGCCGACACACAAGCGCAGTGTGTGCCTTCTTGTCGCTTTTTCAGTGCAGTTTTGTAGTTATGAATTACCAACTTGCCGAGCGTTCAGTACTCTTAACCAAATGCTGCTATTGCATTGATGGTGGGTGCGAAACTTGAGCTGCAGAGGACTAGCTATCTAGCAGGGGCCTGGCTACTAAACCCTCTAATAACACTCGGATCTCTATGCTAAAACGATTGATTCGTCAAGAGCACTTCTATTTAACAGTGAAGCAAGTCACATCAAGGTTGCTCTCACAACTTAGACAAATCATTTTTAAAAAACATTCAAAATAACCTAAATAAAACCTTCAAACTTTTTTTATTTGCTCCAACAGCACTTTTTTCAATGGTTTGAGTCTTATTCAAACCATCATCATCTTGACTTCTGCCGTAATAAGATGTACAACTGTCCTCTAATGCTCGGTAGATTTTCAAAAAGTATGGGCCATAAGCTTTGCTTCTTAATTTATTGCTCACAATTTACGTTTATCCTTTTTAACGATCTTATCAGCCACTTTACATGTCCAATGTGCATGCAGGGCTCCGCAATCGTCTACAATTTTCTTAGCCTTGTCTGAGCAGATTCCTTGCTCTGCATGCATGAGGCCAGCGCTATACAAAGCACAAGAAATATTGTAATTGAAGAAAGTTGATTTGAATAAACAAACAGAAGGTAAAAACTAGTCTATCTCTATACAAGATGATTGCCCTACTAACTCCGGTATTGTAAGAAAAGATCATGCTATCCCGCGCCAAAATATATCAATGCAAGTGATTGTCGCCAGAACAAAACTTTGGCTGCTCAAAGACGGCACCGAAACTTGTGCACGAAAAGGATTAGGCACTACTGCACAGAGATGAAGAATATTTGATAGCAAATATTAAAAAAGAACAGCTCCGAGCAACTGACGAAAGGATAAGGACAAAAAAGAAGGAAAGCATATGATGAAATCAGTGTTTACATTTTTAAGCAAGGTGATTTTGCCTCATAGTGTGCAGTCATGCATTCAGATTCAGCAAAGGCAGTTTACCCCTTGGTAATAGGCAAGCTCTGGGCAACAATTCTTGTCTCCTATAACCAGGGCACCACATAAGCTTTTTTTATTAAGCATTCTCCGTGAAGGCGCACTGGTGAGTCTTGTGCCTATTTGTCGCTTACATCAGTGTCTCTTACAAAGGTGGTTGACTGTAGTCACATGCACAGGTTGCGAGATATAAGGAAAGGACGAAGCATCTTTGAAATACATAGGAATATATCCACCCGGGTGCATGTTCTAGCTCACTTGAAGCCCAAGGTTTTAGAGAAAGCTTAATTTATGAAGCTGAGCATTTCAACAATAGAAATAAGTAAAAGACAAATGGAGGATTGGTAGTTTAAAAACAGGAAGAATAGCTAAAAACGAAACATCATAGTAAACAGGGGCCTTCACTGTACCATGCAGAAAGTCAAGCTAAGGCTTCATGAGCTTCTTCTTATTAAAACAAGTTCAGTTCAGGTACGTAAAGCTTTTTAGCTCAAATAAATTGTTCGGCTTGGTCGCTGTGATGCCAGTGCTTAGCTGTAAAAGAAACACTCGCAACTTCCATCTACACATGTGAAACAGTGTAAGGCAAGCTAACTGAAATGAAGTGATTGCTTTGAGTGATTGCGGCAAGATCATTCTTTCCGAAATATGATCAGAGCAGTCCTTTATGGCATTATTATATTGATCATTTTCATTTCAATATATTTTTTTTCTACCACAAGGAAACATTAGAAAACACAGAATTCTTACGTTAACGTTTGTCAAAAAAAGATAAATTATTTCGTATAGAACATCCATAATCATTGACTGCACGTTGGGTGTCCAAATTGCTTGAAATACGAGCGCATATGCAATACAAGGACAGCTAAAATAGGGACAAGCTATTGTATATCTTTCCTTTTTTACTTTATACGCTGATATTTCAAGCAACCTTAAATGACCAACTCGCACAAGCAGCCATTTTGACATGTTCTCTGAAGCGTATTGCCTTAGAATATTGTCTTACTCATTTTTATTTGAACACCTTCGCATAGCTGTTCTTTCATGTATTTTCATATATTTTAGACCTATATTTTTTCTTAAATATATTTTTATATATTAATTAGTATTTGTCTGATTATTGTGTAGTTTATTACTGTAACTCACTTTGTACTACCTTCACTGAATTCAGTAGTATTGTAACACAATAAAGATATGGGCAATCTGTCATGACACTATTATGAAAATATAACGAACAGGCTTGTTTAACCAAATCCTAAAAGGGTGGGCATGGGTATGTTTTTCAACCATACTGCGGCCTAATGTTTGCAATTAGCATTCTAAGCAATGTCATCAAGACATCACTGTCCGGTATGCTTTGGTCCCTATAAAAATATATAATGTGTAATTTTATGCTAGCAAAAAAGTTATGTGAAGTGAATTATTTATGGGCAACACAAAAGGTCTTGTTCTTTGTAATTTGCTGCAGAGGACATTTGCGCAATATTCACACAGGTGTCACAAGCCCAATTGTTGCGAATTTAAATATTCATTCTGTCTGAAATGCAAGGCAAAACACTCACGTTGTGTGCAGGGAAGGCAAATTCCAAAAAATCTTCACACAACCCTACTAATGAAAACTCGCAGATAAACTTTCCAGGGAAAGTATCGGGGCTCGTATTAGAAGTAGTTGTAATGTGTATGTAAAGCAATCAAATTGATCGAAGAGATCACTTGCCACCAGCAGGATCGAAACCTACAAGTTTTCTGCGGCAACTATTTTTAAGCCACTTTTGTCTTCATTTGCAGGACATTACTTGTATTACTAGCCCCCACAGTTTTCCAGGCATTATCGCCTGTTAGTTCTCATTATTATTGTGTCTAACAAAGGAAACGAGCCCTAACAATTTACGATTTTCTTCACACAGCCTTGATGTACTTTATTTATTTTTGTACTGCAGTCTTGAACTCCAGCTGGTGAGAAAGGGGCATAGTATTCTAAAAAGGCACAATATAGTCCAGGGATAAAAGTGATGAACTGTATATACAAAGGCAAAATAATAAAGCTAAGAAAGCCGGAAAGTAAAACACAATAGAATATTGAAACTAAAACTTGACAGATTTGTTCCGTGAAAAGCTAAATTTACCTAAAACTCTGTATGAACTCTCACAGAGCAAATTACTTTATGATGTGTCGGTGATATTTTACTTGGAGTGCTACTAGTGCAACAGAGCATAGAGCAAAAAGTATCAAGTTTAAATGCATTTCAGACTTTTATTGTCAGAAGTATTTCAACAATTTGTAAATGCACCCAAAACAATCATATTTTGAATTTATTTCACATGAAATAGTCAGTCTTGTTTCAAGTGCACTAAGAACACTGACTGAATTAAGTCGTGTTTTCTCATAACGAAAAGTAGCATAAATTGATACAAGAAGAATTTCAATACCGTAGCCATAAAATTTTGCTGACAAGAAGTAAAGACTGTGGCAAAAACATAAAGCAACAGTCATGTGTCAGTTATTTTTTTACCATAGCTTGAATTCTAACTGCAAAGTTTGAAACACCATTGCATTTCAAAATTTTCCCCCGAAAATTGTGCTCGAACAACTTCTTCCAACATTGAGACATCAAAGCACCCCTTTTGAAAAAAAATGCTGCTAATGGTCAAGAAATCACTTCACAGACTAACATACCACCACCACGATCATGCAAATACTCACAGGTTAATGCTCAATTACAGCTTCTGAGGCAGCTCGATGGCTTCCGTGTGTCCATCTGTACTGCCTTCCGTGCACTTTTGGGCCAGATTATGTAGTATGTCTGCCGGCCAAGCAATGACATCACAGGAATTTCACTTTTTCTAACATGCCCCACGTAACCCAACTTGACTTTCTTGGCCCCAAGAGGTGGCGGTCTAGAAATCATTCTAACAGCTGCTCTTTATGTATTTATAGCTCATACCTAGCCAGCAGGCTCCAACACGTTGCTCAGAGATTGTCAAGCAAGAAGTATTAAACTAGGAAAGAGCAACTACTCTTCGCACAAGACATAATTTTAACTTCAGGATACCTCACTCAGTAACGTATATTTTTACACATTATATGCATACATGTTGAAAAGACTGGACATAAAAACACGACCACAAGTGAGTCAGAACACTTCAAGCACGAGCTGACAATGAGAAGGCGGACAAACAAAGCATAAGAGACAGCTAGCTGGAGGCTTATCAATAAACCTAGCTGAATATCATGAAGCATGTATATGCATGCCAAAATTCAAATGATTGCAGTTTTTTACAAGCACAGCAATAAAGAAATGCATCTAATGGTTCAGGCCTGGCATATTGATATGTGTTAGGGCATATGTGAGCCAACCGTTCATAAACTCAATAAAAAATGAAACGCCTGAGATGTTATTTCTCGCGTAGACCAACACACGTGCCGCATTCGATACCTCCACATGCCTCGTTTCGTGTCTCTTTTAATATCCACCTTTCCAGTTGGTATTGGAAGTGTCTTGACTGCTTTCTCGACTCCATGTTTTCATGCGCCGCCTTTTTAACATGAATATCAATCTACTAGGCAGCTCACCTCTGTTATTTGAAATATGTACACAATCTAGAATTACCACCTTGTTCCCTCGATGTAGCAATACATGGGGCTCTGAATTTGAACATCAGTTCAAAAGCACTTCAGCCTTTAGCAATTTCGCGTCCTTCGAAAGCACAACTGCGGCACTAAGGATCAAATCCACGGAGTATCGGTGTTGTTCACTTGGTAGCGTAGTTGTCATCAACGTAAGTTGATTTATACCATTATGAAAAGAGCTCTCAGTCAAGCTCTAAGTCAATATTCCTATCTACAAATTGCTCTGCAAACACCAGATAGGTTGCCAAGAGACCGAAAAAAATCTACGAGTAGTATATTATTAAACACCCCAGAATGTGAATACACCAAAATTATTCTTTTATATGCACACATTGAAAAGATATTAGGTAAACAAAGCACCAACTACGTGGCTGCAATAGGAGAGAAAGGGGTTGGCTGTTGTGTAATGCAAACTAATAAAAGCACTATTAAAAACGAAAGCTTCTGGGATGTTGGATCCGAACAAATGAAATTGTGTGCTACATCCCTACCTAATGCTTAGAATCAAGGTGGTGACTGTACGTTTCGAAATTCCAAGTGCAGTATGGGCCATTTATTTTGGAATTACATTCCTCGACAGCACAGTACTTTTTTCACCGAACACTTCACGTCCCACAAACTATTGGTTTGCTGCTGATTGTACATATAGAACACTCATAAATTTTTTATATTATACGTATATTTTTGCCAGAATCTCTAGACTATATTAAAGATGACCATTGCAAAACACAAATCAACAAAGACATGCAGTGCATAAATGGACTCATCATAAACGAATTGTAAGAAGCTACTAAACAACTCTACCGTCTAAAATTTGTGATAACTGCAAAGTTGTAGAACCTGAGGGCGTTGCAACAAATTTACTTCATTCAAAATGCACAGTATTGAAGTAAGAGGAATTAAAACAGACATTCCAGCTGTTTTCAGTTTGTCACTCGGCTTCTCCATCATTCTCACCTTGAAGAAGAGTAAGCACATGTTATCACGATTACAGTCACATGGCAGCAAAACATGACGGCAGTGATTGTGCGATCAGCACGCCGCCATCCACCGAGCAAGGCTTCGTTGATGTGCCACTGTGTCAGAGTGGCACGGTGAGGAAGCACTGTGCAAGGCGTAGGTGAAATAAAACTTATGCAGCACGCATGACGACCACACAATCTATACAGCATTATATAAGGGCCAAAACACCATTTAATAATACAGAGAGAACCAATTGACAAACAGGGCAACGTAATGCTGCTCATGGGCAACTCTACATCACTTCGCTAGCGAAGAGTACTGGTCAGGCAATGAGAAAAGGTCACGGTAATTTTAAAAAAAAAACTTAAAAATGAAACATATATGATATTCACAAAATGTAATTACTGCATAACTCTGTAGGAATTAGCGAATTGGGCTGGGATCGAAGGCCCGTGTACTCAGATCTTGCTGCACGTTAAAGAACCCCAGGTAGTCAAAATTTCCGAAGCCCTTTGCTACGCCGTCTCTCTTAAAAATATGGCAGTTTAAGGACGTTAGACTCCACATATAAATCAATCAATCATTAGAGATGGTCTGGGGGGTTCAAACCTGCCTAATGGCTCTTTTACTCAATGCAAAACACTGTGCAGGGAAGTACATTTGCAAGCATATTAATGTAAGCTATAAAAACTGACAATTACCACGTTCACTCTATGCAACATAGAAATGTTTTACACCTTTGCAAGAACTGTGCAGTGGTGCCTGCACTGTTTGTGTATGCCAGATGCAGCAGGCCTGCGGCTTCAAAACATCTGAGCAGTTCGTTGAAAAGAACTTGCGGCTCACATCCTTGTAGCGCTGCTTTTTGAAGCTGTTTTCTGCGATAACAAAAGTTGCACAACAAAATCATGTTCTGCAAACACCCACATAAAATCTACATTGGTGACTATTCTTAAAAAAATCTTTCAGCTCTTGACTGAACCTTATGCACGCATCCTTTACGGATGACTTTATTGCTTTTCCTGGCGTGGTTTTTACTTGTTTTCACTCATAACACATTGTAGCAGCAGTTAAGCTACAGTTGGCGAGTAAGCAGTTGTAATACATTCATTCATTACGAAAATATAAAATGTTACAGGTTTGCCGCAAAGGCGAAGCACTAAATGCGACAGCAACAATTTAGAAGGCAACGCGCAGAATGAAAAGCGGATCAAAACGTGACCCACACTTCTCACGCACAAATGACGCACCAAACGTACTCACAGGTACGGATGCACATGAATAAGCATCTCAGTTGTTACATCGCTGCGTCTGAAAAGCGTACGCTTTTCGCAAACGGTGACTGAAATGATGGAAGTGAACTTTGTGCACTTGATATGTACTACAAAATCATTCAAGATGAAGCCTTAGGCGAGCCAGGACTTGCCATCCTCCCCTCCTCCCTACGGCAAAATAAGCACGCGCGAGGGAGCGTCGCTCCCCATGTCTAAGCGGGGCAAAGTTCGCGTGAGAGTTTACAACGCGCGCCACTACGCAATGTAGCTACGTGAACTCATTTCGCTATCTTGCTGGTAATGCTGACAACACGATTCCGCTTAGCCGCCTGTCAGCAGTGGTTAGTGGCAGATTCAGATAGCTTGACGTGTAGATGTTAAAGGTCGTGCTCCTGTGTGGCGCAGTGATCAGAATCACGCATTCACGATGCAGAGGACACAGGTTGATTCAGAGCACCGCCGTAGTTTTATGAATATTTTCTAGCATCTTTTTGCTTAGCCAACATTGTTGATATTATGATGAAAAAACGTCATCTCGTGAGTTCAGTTACATTGTTACTTCTTTGCTTAAGACTGTTTCGAGCAATTTGGGCACTTATATATTTCTATTAGAGTATACTTATTTCACCCTAGTTAGTATGTACTTGTTTTTCAGTTATTGCGTATGATAGTAAAAAAATTGCAGTATGTACTGCAGTATGTACTAAATAAAAAAATAAATCCAGCTAAAAGTTCTACGAGAGTGTCTTTTTTTCTAGAAAACGGCAGGCATCTGTAAGTATGACTAAGGAAGCTCATAAGACTTGATTAAAAGCATCAGTTGTGTGCTCTTTAGAGCCTTTTTTACTGCGATCTTCAGTGAAGTGAGGTAGATATTATAAGTTTTTTATCTTGAATGTGAACGTTCTGAACAGATCACCATAAGCAGAATTATGCCTCGTCAAAAAAGTAATGAAGAATATCTATGGTCTTGCACCATTTATTGTTATTGTGGCGTATGCCTTTTCCAGGTGTCAGTTTGTGGTGCTGTTTAATAATTCATTGACATAGGAAGTTCGATTATATTCACTAAGAAAGAAATATTGACACTCGACAAAAAGGGTGCAACATCACTTATCTCAATTTTCATATGCAGGAACCTCCGAAAAATAAACAGATCTTTAAGCAAATCACTTGGAAAAATATTGTTGAAACGATGAGTGGCGAACTGCCTTCAGAGCTCCTGAAAGAACTAGCTAAGCTCAAAGAACAGAATCGCTAGCTGTGATCTTCGATATGAAGCTGCAAAAAGAACTTCTGCATTATGTCAGATGCGCGTAGGTTACAGTTTTGTAATATTCCATAGTGTTACCACATAAGTTACCACATATGTAACAAAATTATGCATATGTTTCATAATCAGAGTTGCTACCTAAAATAACTACTACAAGTTCAATGTAAATTGTGCAAGGGAGTTTAATAGTGACGCCAGGTAGTAGGTAGTCAGCCAGTACGGACACCAATGCTCGAGCAGTCCAGCGTCTACAGCTCGTGCACACGCTCGCGCTTCGCACTCAGAGATGGTTCCACAAGCAGTGCCTTGTGAATTCCCCACTAAAATACCCCGGCGACGAAGACGAGCCATCCTGGCGGCTAAAGATGACGCATTCGCTGTAGAGTTCCTTGGTTAAATTTTTATCTCCACAAATCAGGATTTTCACTAACTAACCTATGTGCAGTTTGCAATGAACCGGAAGCAATGGATCACTTTTTTCTCACATGCCGCCGCTTCGCCCCACTGCGTCGAATAATTCTTGAAAGACCGAGTGGTATGCTCAATTTGGCAGTCAATACATCCACCTTATTATTGTTTGGAGCCAGTCAGTGTGGTGTGGGCCGCAGTGCTATTCTGTCAGCGCTACATGAATTCATTCAGGCAACCGGAAGGATACGCTGCTAGTGATACTGCCAGATATATCCACTTCTTTGTCCCCCTTCCTCATTCTTGTTAATTTGTTTTATATATTCTGGTTTATCAAACTCATCTGCACTTTTTCATGTTTTTTTAAAACAATAATATTGTTCTTATCTCACTTCTCTCTTTTTTAGCAAGCGTTGTACAAAAAATATCTATTATAACTGTGTGGCCAATCCTCCATGTAGGTATGAGCCAAGATCTCCTAGGCGACAAGACAAGACAAGATGACGAGACAACAGGAGGGTCCTAGCAGGGCTTGAGGTGACTGACGTGAAACCGTCTCACGACCAAGGCGGCGCCTGTTTGTGGATGGCTTGAGCGGCTTAATCACATAGGTGACAGAAAAAGGGCGCTGTTTGACGCGGTAAGGGCCAGTATACTTCGGTGCAAACTTGGGAGTTAGTCCAGGAGAGTGGAAAGGCAGTCGGAGTCACACAAGAGAACCGACGGGGAAAGTGTCCTGAACAAGATTACGGTCATGGCGATCTTTTTGGAGCACTTAATTATCGGCTGTGAAGGACCGTGCAAGCTGACTACACTCTTAGGCATGTTCTGCCATTTCAGAAACTGGACTGAACTCGGAAGCATCAGGATTGTATGGCAGAATTGTGTCGAGTGTGCTGCGTGGGTCACGACCATATAAAAGAAAAAAAATGGAGAAAAGCCCGTTGTTCATTGAATCGCCGTGTTATAGGCGTACGTCACGAAAGGAAGAACAACGTCAAGGTTGGAGTGGTCGGAATCAATATACATAGCGAGCATGTCTCCCAGGATTCTATTGAAACGTTCTGTTAGGCCGTTCGTCTGAGGGTGGTAGGCTGTTGATGTGCGGTGTACCGTAAGACATGAATGTAATAGCTCCTGCAGAACTTCAGACAAAAATACTCGGCTGCTGTCACTCAGGAGCTCCCATGGTGCGCCATGACGAAGAACAAACCAATGCAAGATGAAGGTTGCAACGTCACAACCACTAGCCGAAGGTAGCGCTGCCGTTTCGGCGTACCTTGTCAGATGATCGGCAGCCACAATCACCCATTGATTACCCCTAACAGAGCACGGTAGCGGGCCGTAAAGGTCGATCCCAACACGGTCAAATGGGTGTGCAGGACATGGTAAAGGCTGCAGTTGACCGGGTGAATGAGGAAATGTCTTGCGCTGCTCACACAGGGAACATGAGCGAATGTGTTTGCGCACAAACGTGTACACACTCCGCCAGTAGTAACGTTGACAGATCCGCTCATACGTCTTTAGCGCACCGGCGTGTGCGTGTTGTGGTTCAGCATGAAAATATTCGCAGATATCAGACCGCGCATGGCTGGGTATGACTAGCAACCATTTACGACCCGCCACTTGATAGTTTCGACGGTATAACAGGCCACCCGTATAGCGAAATGCGTTGCTTTGCAGCGAAGAGCACGCGGGTAACCAGAAAATGATGCGTCAGAAAACATATTTAAGAGGGAGACAATCCAAGGGTCCTTCCGCTGTTGGGATGACACATCTGTGACGCTGATGACTGAAAGGAGAAGGTCAAGGGCTGATATTTCCGTATCATCATATTTCATGGGGGATCATGAATTCTCATCTGCGTCAGAGTGCTTTCGCCCCGATCGGCAGACGACGCGTATGTCGAATTCCTGGAGGCGTAGTACCCAACTTCGGAGCCGACCAGAAAGATCTTTCAGTGAAGCCAACCAACAGAGTGCGTGATGGCCAGTTACCACATCAAAAGTTAGTCCGTACAAGTTTGGGGCGAAACTTGTTTAACGCCCACACAATCGCCAGGCACTCTTTTTCTGTAACAGAATAGTTAGCTTGTGCCTTAGTGAGGGCGCAGCTGGCATAGGCGATTACATACTCCCCAAAACCTGGTTTGCGTTGCGCGAGTGCTGCACCAAGGCCGATGCCATTTGCATCCGTGTTTACTTCGGTCGGCGCAGTGGCGTCGTAGTGGCGCAGTACGGGTGGTGAGGTAAGGAGTTGGCGCAGTGTTGCGAAGGACTCGTCACAGGCTGCTGTCCGATTCGAAAGATCTGCAGGGTAAGCAAGGAGTTTGGTGAGCGGAGCACTGATGGAAGCAACGTTCCGGACAAACCGACGAAAATAGGAGCACAGGCTCACAAAGCTCCTTAGTTCTTTAACTGTAATCGGCTACAACTGTAGTTAGTTGGGCAGCCGAACTGTGGTGTGTCTGTGTGTGTGTGTGTGTGTGTGTGTGTGTGTGTTTGTGCATTCACATAGCTGCAAATTGTTAGCATCTGTGAATTTGGCGGAAAAGAAGAAAGCTTTCGTTTGATTCTAGATTTCACGTCTAAATTTCCACTAAAATCTAGTTTTGACTTATGAAGCAGTTTAAATTTGCTGTAGGCTTGGCAAAAAATTGTCTCCCTGAGTTAGTTATTCCAAACACAAAGTAACAGCCTTTTTTTCACAATTCGGCTTTGATATCGCTCATCACGCAGGATACATTCTGCTGTTCCACGTGCGCTGTATACATACGAAAAAGATTCTACCACTTAGCTTTCATGTAAATTTCCGTGTATATTCGGGTTGCACAAGGCTGGTGTGCATGATAAATAAACGTCTCCTTCTGGTTACCCCGCTACGAAGTGAGGTATTTAACGTCCGTGTTATTACAGTCTTATTACCTATATATTGATCACAGTGTTCAACTAAGCCACAAGGCTGATAGTTTCAATAAAATGCATCATAATAAATATAATTATAAGAAACGAAGACAAAACAACCCTGGTGGTTGCACAAAAGATTCTTAGATGTTTTTTAACCGACAGGCCTGTACTTCACCACTTATGCTTTCCGTCAATCTAATCCCGTACGATTATCGTTTGGCCGAGTAGAACACTCGGAATTCAGGGTATATTGCGGTACCTTTCAAAACAGAATTTATGCAGAACACAAACAAGATGTGTACCATGAAGCAACCGCAAACGCTACGTGTATTGTTCAGTGATGCAGGCCGCATACTATTAAGATGGCAGTTTTATTTTTTCTGTATTTCAATATTCAATTCCGTTAGCCTTTAGCTGGCTGACATCGCTATAATGAGAAATAAATTCCGCAGTTCGACCTAAAACATGCTGAATTGTTCGACAACGCCACCGATCCAACTACCAGCTAGTACACTCCGCGCCATCGGCACGCTGCAAAAAGGAGGAAAGCACTGGAGGCAAGTCTTATCCTCCATGTCCGAAGGAATGGTCTATAACTACAAGATCTATTTGGCAAGAAAAGAAAGTTCGTACACTGAATTATGAAAGAGCAGTTAAAGAATTATTTTAAATAGTCAGTATATATACAAACAGTACAAATGTATTCTAGCCTAAGTAGAAGTATGGTCACATTTCGAAACAGAAAACTTGGTCTTGTGAGACCCCCAAGAACGTATAACCAGTAATGTCTGTGTGTGTGTGTGTGTGTGTGTGCGTGCGTGCGTGCGTGTGTGTGTGTGTGTAGAGCCAAACTAGGAGTAGCACCGATATAATGGATTTAACTATAGATATTGACTGTTTACTCATGCATCGTTTATATTTATATAATCACTGTGCTTTTATAGATATGTGGGATAAGTAAATGGCTTCATGCTTTTGTGACGAAGCAAGTAAAATCACTACCAGGGACAAGGTCCGGGGCCACAAGGCCACTGTTGCATGATAACGAGCAAGACCCCTAGGGCAGGCCGCCAGCTATGGCAGTTGTTTAAAGGTAAAAACAGGGAAGCACCTAGTGTGAAGTAATTTCATACATTGTTAACTTATCGAGATTTATATTTATAGAGTATTCACATAAATTCCGCAGTTCCACAAATATAATGGCTTATCCTAATTCAAATAACTTGCTCCTAAACAACCAACATGGTTTTCGTCAAAATTTCTCATGTCAATCGCAACTTTTCGAATTAATTACTGACCTTCATTCTGCGCTTAACTCTTCCCGTCATGTCGATGCCATATTTATTGATTTCTCAAAGGCATTTGACAGGGTCCCCTACAAAAGGTTAGAACTAAAAATTCGCAATCTGAAGCTTGAAAACAATACAACACAACGGATACTGGAATTTCTTACTAACCGCTCCCAATCTGTAAAGCTAAATAGCTACATCTCGAACCCTACTAGCGTTTTATCCGGTGTTCCCCAAGGCTCGGTTCTTGGTCCTCCCTTGTTCTTAATTTACATTAATGACATAGCATGTAACATAAGTTCGCAAAATCGGTTATTTGCAGACGACTGCGTTATTTACAAAGAAATAACTTGCCCTACCGATAATACCATTTTACAATCTGACCTCGATAGGCTGGCCGAGTGGTGCGACACGTGGCAGATGGAAATTTATATAGGGAAAACTAAGCACTTGGAATTTAGTTCTGCTCTAATCCCTTTGCATAAGTCATACACCATAAATTACATTCGAATTGATTCAGTACAATCCTTTAAATATCTTAGGGTATTTTTCACAGCCAATCTAAACTGGACCACTCACATTGAATATCACTACTAAAGCAATAAAAAAACTTGGCATCCTCAAAAGGCGATTATACCTTGCCAACAAAGAAACCAGATTGCATGCATACGTTTCCCTGATAAGACCATCGCTGGAGTATGCTTCAATAATATGGCACCCCCACACTGAAAATTTAACTTACTTGGTTGAATCAGTTCAAAAAAAAGCTGCGCGCTTCATAACGTCATCATACTCACCGTATGAAAGCGTAAGTTTCATACTGAATTCGCTTAATCTGCCCTCCTTTGCCACGCGCCGTAAACTTGCAAGGCTATCTAATTTTCACTCGCTCTTCCACAGCAACTCCCAGTTTGCGCGCAAGCATATCCTCCCGCCATCACACATTTCAGCCCGTGTTGATCACCCTAACAAAGTCAATCCCATCTTCCCGAGAACAAAAACATTCCAAAACTCGCCCTTAGCCCTGTCAATAACCAACTGGAATTCCTTGCCAGCTGATGTAGCCACTCTAACAGAATCATCATCCTTTCTGAAAGCGGTAAAAGTGTTCCTGAAAGTTCCAATCGATTAATGTAGTTATGCGGTGTTGTTGTTTATGTGAATTACTTGAATATTTTGTGTGTGTTATTCGCGCCTACACTTGTTACCTGGAGCCTATTGTATTTTGTTAACGTACCTTTTCTTCTGCTGAGTTTATATATGTTTTTTGTTATCCTTATCACCACTGTGATGTGTACTCTTTTTTTCAATTTTTTTCCATTTAGGCTTTATATAATGATGCATCTGGATATATAATGTATTTTACACATGTTGAAAATCTTCCTAATCCCCCCCTATGTAATGCCCTCCCGGGTCCTTAGGGTATGTAAATAAATAAATAATCAAAACATATGTAAGCATATTGCTACGTGCCACTGCAAGGAGATAAAGAAGATAGAGCATATAAACTGGCGCGAGCTAATCTCCGGGCCTGGTACTGCTCGCATAAGCGGCTGTAAGTACATCTGCGACTACCTCTCCGAGTCGGTCTCCTTCTCGTAAAATACTTGGTGGAGTTGTGCGATCGCCGTCCTCGCCATTGAACATCAAAGCGGACGCTCCCTCGCAACTTTCAACATGACCACTCATGACTCGGCTACATCCTTCCCGGTTGCCCGCCCTTCTGTCCGGCCTGTCAACCCAACG
Source organism: Rhipicephalus microplus (assembly GCF_043290135.1). Lineage (NCBI taxonomy): Eukaryota > Metazoa > Arthropoda > Arachnida > Ixodida > Ixodidae > Rhipicephalus > Rhipicephalus microplus. The sequence continues at coordinate 184,202,933 of NC_134703.1, read as the reverse complement.
CCCGCACCAACTTTCGGGACGATTCATGCCCCCAAAGACCCTGGCGTGTTCTCGGGCCGCGAGGGTTCCGATGCCGAGCAGTGGCTACGCCTCTACGAACGAGTCAGCATCACTTACAGGTGAGATCCCACACTTATGCTCACAAACGTCATCTTTTATCTCGACGGAACCCCTTGGGTTTAATTTGACAACCATGAGCATGACATTACAAGCTGGGACAGCTTCAAGGAAAAGATCCGTCAGCTTTTTGGCAACCCCTTTGGTCGTCGTGAAGCTGCAAAGAATGACTTGTCGACTCACGCACAAGTTCCACGGAGTCCTACATCAGTTACATTCAGGCTGTCCACTCACTATGCCGCCAAGCTGACGAAAACATGTCCAAGCCTGAAAAAGTTGCCAATATTCTAAAGGGTACCACCGAAGATGTGTTGTACCTGTTGGTATTCAACAATGTGTCATCTGTTGATGCGATTATTAAATAGTTTTGCTAGTTCCAACAAGCTAAATGTAGGCGCATCTCCCATCAGTTCCAGTGCCTTCCAGACACCACTGCGACGTCCTCGTGCCTCGACACATGTCATCCACCTGAAACCTGTGACAACTTGACGCGACTCGTCAGGCGGGAACTTGAAGTGGCTGCTTCAGCTAAAGTGGGACCAACGTCCCCTGACCCCTCTCCTCTAATTACGTTGCCCCTCATTCAAGCAGTCGCCTGGCGGGGAATCGCCACTTTAGGAATTCACTCTATTTCAACCCATTCCCGCACCGGCTTTCAGCCCCAATACACGCCTGCACGTCCCTTCCCGACCGGCTCTCCCTTAACGTTCCGTAATCCGTGCGCATGGCGAACATATGATGAAAAGCCGATCTGCTTTTCGTGTCACCGAATCGGGCACATTTCTCTCGATTGCAGAAGTTGCTGGGGTCCTCCTACACAAGCCTCCTCTCGTCACTTCCATGCACGTCCTGCCTATCGCAATGAGATCAGCCGCGACCATTTTGCCAAGGAACCTGCTAGTGAGCACCGCTACTCCCGCTCCCCATCCTCCAACGTCGCCAGTCTCGTTCTCCACTGCCCCGCCGACAGTCTTCCCTCTTCCCACGAGGTTCCCCGACAGAAAACTATGTGTTGCAGCCCCTGGAGGCGGCGCTGCATTGCTCGGACTTACAGAAAATCTTCTCTTCACGACACAGACAAAACGGAACCTTATTGATGTACAGGTACACGACGTACGTGTCACTGCTCTTCTCGACACTGGCGCTCAACATTTCGGGATGACGAGTGATTTTCGCTGCAAGCTCAAGAAGTTTCTCACACCTGCAACCACTCAGTTCGTCAGTGCTGCAGATGACAAAATAGGATCTATCGTTGGAATGTCTCGGCTCGTGTAAGCATTGCGGATCGACACACAGTTGTTCTCTTCACCGTATTTAATAAATGTCCCACGACGTAATCTTAGGCCTTGACTTCCTATCCGCGCGATCTGCCCTTATGACCAAATGTAACATAGACAAATTGGAAAGAATTCAGAGAAAAGCAGTTCGCTTTATATATTCTAAATTTCGTCACACGGATTCTCCATCTGAACTAATGTCAGCTAAGAACATTCCACTACTTCAGTCTAGAAGAAGGCAACTGCGCTTGGACTTCCTGAGTTCCTTGATTAACCAGAGAGTTGTGATTGACCCTTCATTGTATTTAACCCCTTTGTCAACCAGATATACACGACATCACCAACCAAACTCTTTTACACCATATTTTGCTAGAACAGATACATATAAATTTTCCTTTTTTCCGCGAACAGTGTCTGAGTGGAACACCTTGTCTGAGTGTGACCGCCTTGCATAGTATGTATGTTTGTCTCATAGTGTATATTTGTTGATGTAGCACTGTATATATTTCCTCATCTTACTCACTTTGTTATTTATTACGTTCGTGATCAATCTTAGTCCTCTGTTTTTGTGATTCCTGATTGCCCGTCCTGCTTCGACCACGTTTTGTAGTCTGCAGTATGAATTAATAAATAAATAAAAATATACTGTTCGAACAGTACTCTCCGACTACTTTTGCCCGCAACAGAATCTCTTCCACAAAGGTCGACTCGCCTCTGCACAACGGGACATGCGCGCCTCCCTACACAGACACTGACCTACGTATAGCTCGTCTCAATACCATCAGCTCCCGACGGTGACTATGTTCTGACCCCTATCACCGATGTCCTCATAAACCGCGGCATTACATTACCGCACACCATTCTGTCTGTCGTAGGAAATTCTACATGCCTCCCAGTTGTCAACTTTAGCTTGACACTTCAAGTGCTCCCACAAGGGATCTCTTTGGCGTTGCTCTGCACCTTAGAAGACAATGCGGTCGGTGTTTGCACGATGACCGCTCCTTCTGACACCCACGCTCAACATCAATTTTACACTTGCTTCGACAGCGCATCACGTTTATGATCGCTTCAAACTTAACGCCGTAGCAGACTGACGCGCTCCACTGGGTTCTGCTGCCTTAAATCTACGTTTTTTACCTCACCGGCCGTTCGTTGGGGAAAGCTACTGGTAAGACCCACCGCATAAACACTGGTATTGAGCATCCTATTCATAGGCATCCAGATCGGGTGTCGGTGGCCGAGCGTCACATTATCTAAAGTGATTCTCGCCAAGGACATCATTGAGCCTTTCTGCAGTCCTTGGGCTTCTCCTGTAGTACTAGTCCGCAAGAAAGACGGTGCATGGCGTTTCTGCGATGATTATCGTATCCTCAACAAAATTACCAAAAAAGACGTGTACCCTCTGCTACGAATAGATGATGCACTCGATTGCCTCTATGGATCCCGCTATTTTCCCCCCATAAGCCTCCGTTCCGGCTACTGGCAGTTATAGGTAGATGAAATGGGCCGTGAAAAGACGGCATTCATCACCCTGGATTCCCTAGATTAGTTCAAGGTCATGTCCTTCGGCCTTGTAACGCTCCAGCCACCTTCGAACGAATGATGGACTCTCTGCTCAGAGGATTCAAATGGTCCACCTGTTTGTGCTACTTGGACGACATCATCGTCTTTTCACCAACATTTGAATTTGATATAGAGCGCCTCTCGGCTATCTTAGAACTCTTCCGTCGCGCTGGCCTGCAGCTCAACTCTTCCAAATGTCACTTTGGACGCCATCAAATCACAGTACTTAGCCATTTAGTAGAGGGCAACGGTGTACAACCAGACCCGGCAAAAATCAGTGCCGTCAAAAACTTCCCTGTACCAGGATTTGCGAAGGATGTGCGCAGCTTTATTGGACTATGTTCCTACTTCCGACACTTCGTGAAAATATTTTGCGCACATAGCGAGGCCGCTTACGCAGCTTCTCAAGAAAGACCTCCCGTTTTCATGGGGCTCCGAAGAGGCTTCTGCGTTCTCGAATATCATCACTCTACTCACTACTCCTCCGATTTTGGTACATTTCAACCCTGCTGCCCCTATGGAGATCCGTAGAGATGCAAGTAGACATGGCATTGGTGCAGTGCTGGCTCAGAAACAACATGGCCATGATTGTGTTATTGCATATGCCATCCGCCTCCTATCCGCCCCAGAACGTAACTATTCGATCACAGAACGTGAGTGCTTGGCTCTTGTGTGGGCGGTAGCAAAATTACAACCTCATCTATACGGACGCCCATTTTCGGTGGTTACTGACCACCACGCGCTCTGCTGGCTCAACTCTCTGAAAGATTTATCAGGCTGCCTAGGTCGCTGGGCTTTGAGCCTGCAAGAGTTTTCCTATTCGGTGGTCTACCAACCTGGCCGCCTACACCATGATGCCGAATGTCTCTCCCGGTACCCTGTCGACGATCCTGAGGAGACTGACGAGCCCACAGAGAACTCTATCTTGTCAGTGTCGGACTTCCTTAACATTGAGGAAGAACAGAAGCGCGATCCAGTGCTGCTTGACATCATCAGCCGTACGGAATCCTCGACAAATGATGCTTCCGTCCACTAATTTTTCAGTCAATAGGGTCTGCTATACCACCACAATTTCCGACCAGACGGGCCCCACCTTCTCATCATTGTGCCTAAGAATTCGCGCCACTGACTTCCCACCGAACTTTATGGCGCTCCCACGGCTGGACACCTTGGCGTATCCCGCACGTACGAGCGCATCCGGCGCCGTTTCTTCTGGCCAGGCCTTTCTTGCTCGGTACGCCAATACGTGCCACGTGTGACCTACTCAACGTCGTGCCCCGTCGTGGTGGTCTAGTAGCTAAGGTACTCGGATGCTGACCCGCAGGTCACGGTTTCGAATCCCAGCTGCGGCGGCTGCATTTCCGATGGAAGTGGAAATGTTGTAGGCCCGTGTGCTGAGATTTGGGTGCACGTTAAAGAACCCCAGGTTGTCTAAATTTTCGGAGCCCTCCACTACGGCGTCTCTTATAATCATATCGTGGTTTTGGGACGTTAAACCCTACATATCAATCAATCAATGTCAACGTCGTAAAACACATTCGCTGCTACCCGCTTGCCATCTTCAACCAATCGACATACCAGCGAAACAATTTTACCGTGTTGGGTTAGACTTGTTCGGTCCTTTTCCCGCATCAACATTGGGAAACAAAAGGATAGCTATGATAACATACTACGCTACACGCTACGCTATTACGTGAACTCTACCGACCAGCTGTGCAACCGACCTTGCTGACTTCTTGTTATGGGACGTTATATTGATACACGGTGCTCTGAGACGACTCCTCACAGACCGTGGCTGAACAATTCTATCCCAAGTCATCACCGCATTCTGCGTTCCTGTTCCCCGCAACACACACTGACAACCGCTTAGCACCTTCAAACTAACGGCCTCACAGAACATTTCAACCGTACTCTAACAAATATGCTCGCTATGCACGTGTCGCCCGACCACCGAGGCTGCGACCTTGCCTCACCCTAAGCAACTTTCGGGTATAATTCATCCCATCACGACACAGCGAGTTTTTTGCCGTTGTACTTATTGTACGGAGGGAGCCAACTTTAGCACTGCACACAGTCATCTCAGCTCTCACCTCCTTCACCAGCGAGTATGCCCGTGACGCGGTTGCGCGAGCCCATCATTACCGTCAGCTCACTCGCGCTCGGCTGATGGCGTCGCAAACCAACCAATCCCGTCGTTACGATGCGGAACATAGGACGTAGATTTCGCTACCATTACCCTCGTATTACTCTGGTCCCCTTACAGTTGGCTGGGCCTAATAAAAAACTTCTGTCTCATTGCACAAGACCCTACCGTATATTGCGTCAAGTAACACCTGTCACCTACGAGATCAGCCCTATCTATCCATCATCATGTGCTGTGCGGTCCAGTGATACTGTACATGTCTCGCGGATCAAGCCCTACGAGAATGCGCCATATAACGACCTTTAAAGCACCGAGACCGTGCCTCCACCACCGAGGGTCATGCTACGTGCCAGTGCATGGAGATGAAGAAGACAAAGCATCTAGACTGGTGCGAGCTATTCTCTGTGGCTGGCGCTGCTCGCTTAACCGGCTGTAAATACATCTGTGACTACCCCTCCGAGTCGGTCTCCTTCTCGTAACAAGAAACAGTTATAGTTTACGGTTAACGTGATAGCAGAGGTTAAAGGAGTGGCGTTACCTTGCAGCATGTGGCCGTTGTGGACAGTGTCTTATAGTTAAGCGGAATAGCGTCTACGTGGTTTACGTGCCCCAGCTGGGACGGTGGCGCAATCTATCGAATGGTTAATAGGTTTAAGACAGTGAAAAAGAAAAGAAAACCAAAATGTTTGCCTTTGCCACCGCGCGAAGCACTGTTACACGTTTATTTAGCTCATTATATAAGCAAATAATTATGAACCACGCACCGAACGTGAAAAAAAAAATATGTTGCTGAACTGTTTACATTGATCTTGTAATTCGGCCTAGACGCGTTCGAAATGGGAAACTATGTTGAAAAATACCCCATTTTATTCGCAATACTCGCTCATCGAAGCTAACTGAAGACAAGCGAAGCAACTTCGAACAGTCGTTTGTTTCGAGCAAGGTGAATCTTCCAACAAATATGCCAAAATCACTTCAAAGCAGGTGTTTGAGAGTGCCGCCATGTTTACATATACTACGTACACTTACGCTATCACGGTAACCTTAAATCTGAAAAATACTTCGCGTATGGTAAGCGGTACGGGTAACGTACGTATCTGCAATTGCGCACTTCGATTCCGGTATCACGGTGCGCCCGGTATTCAGGTAAGCCTGGTATACTATAACTGTCTAATATAGTGCTTAGCTTCGAACGTTACGTGATCTAAAATGGAGGTTCGTGCAATTTAGTGTGACGAATTGCTTGTTTTGTTTTTACCTTTACATGAATCTCGCTCTGCTTTTTGAAGTAGTGATTAAAGGACCTCAATTAAACGGTTTGTTACCCAACAAATCAACCGTTGCAAAAGCTTTTAATAGTGTCTGTAACGAGCAGAGTTGCAGGGATCGGCCATAGGTTTGAAAGCGGCCCTGAAACACTTTTTCAAGTAATCATGCAATACATTCACTCAGGATCTTATTGTCTCGCGAAATGAACGCCGGTAATGTGAAGAATTCAATCAGTACAAGCGGAGTTACAAAAATTTGCCACAAGCTGCAATCGTAAGCTTTCTTGTCTCATTGCGACAAACGGGCTGGAAGCTAAGCAGCCGAGAGGAGTTAGGGTGGCGATTCCATGGCAAAGAAAATACGTCACAACCACCTCGCAACCTTGAGCACTTTCTCATTTTTTTGCCTTTGATTACCCAACTTTTTCAATGTGATTGCGCGCGCAAGCGTGGTCGAGTGACGTCATCCTGCGGCGATCCCCGTAACAACTGAGCACGCTGTTTTCAAATCAGCCAATGGCTGATAGAAGGCCGTCTACGAGTGATTTTCTAGCTTCCTTTGTGTTTTGTCAATAGAAGATAAACATATTTGCACTTTCTGATAAGTTATTGTGAAATGTAGGCCATGTCCGGCGCTATACATTTGGCTCGCATGTTCTCCGGAGCCTCTATCACCAATCGAGACCGTTTTCTAACTATTCTTAAAAACTGTTGCAAGGCCACTATAGTGTAGTCTTTCCCCTTCAGTACATGTGACCGCACTGCAAGTTAGATAGTGGTACATCACAAGGGGCGTGGGGGCTTGCTCGTCATCGTGCATCATAAGTTTGAGCACTTTGATTGATATGTGGGTTTCACGTCCCAAAACCACCATATGGTTATTAGAGACGCCGTAGTGGAGGGCTCTGGAAATTTTGACCACCGGGGATTCTTTACGTGTGCCGAAATCTGAGCACACGGGCCTACATCATTTTCGCCTCTATCGGAAATGCAGCCGCCGTCGCCGGAATTCGAATGCGCGACCTGCGGGTCAGCAGCCGAGTGCCTCAGCCACTAGACCACCGCGACGGAGTGTTAAGCACTTTCTTTCCCTTTTTCGTCTTCAAACGCGCGGTTGACTTTGAGGGTGATCATGAGCACTAAGGTGGCAACTTGCAGCATCTCGCGGTTGCAGCCATAGTCACTGTGCAGCTCATGATACTCGAACCAACCAATGGCCAGAAACATTGCGTTTGTGAGACTGTTATTTTGAAAGATGGCGAACTTCTTTAGAGTAAGGCAAAACAACAAAGACAAGGACAAAAGAAGCAGACACTGTTACTTTTTTGTTCTGGTGATTTTATGCTTTTAAAGGGAGACAAGTTTACTGTGCTTACTTCGGCTTAATGAGTAGTAGAAGAAATTTTTTCGTAACACCCATGCTAAATGACGACTATTTTGTTTTGTTTTCATATAGAGCTGAATTCTGCAGCATCCCAAACGCCCTTCGTGCAGAAAATGATCCTGCAGAAACTGAGCCTGTTGAAGCTGGATCTGCAAAATCTCAGTCACTCCAGCATTCAAGGCTGCAGCCGCCACTTGCAGGTATATTATTGCTACAGGAGCAAAAAAGTATTTCGGCACTTGATCAGACAATATAATTTTTTAAAAGGTCATTTGTTGCTGCGTTTGAAGCAGCACAAGTCTGCTATGTCAATAAAAGCCATCCTCGCTATTGGACGTCCGATAAGATGTGGACAAAGGGCAAAAGAGGGAAAAAATGGCAGCATATTTACGGAACGAATGATGGAGAGTGGGGCGAAGCATCCATCCGTCCATTCGTTCTTGCTTCCGTTCGTCCGTGCGTGCGTCTGTGTGGCCGCCTGTGCCCACCCGTCTGTGCGTGCGTCTGTTCGTGCGTCCGCACGTCCATCTGTGCGTCCGTCTCTACGTTCGTCCATGCATCCGCTCCTGCGTCCGTCCATTCGTCTATCCGTTCGTGCAGCCATCCTCGCATCCGTTCATACATCGGCCTGTTTGTCCGTTCGTCCACCTATTCAACACTTCAAGTACCACCATCTCGCATCTTTTAAATATATATTTCTCATATAGAAGCACCGCCATCCAGCAGACATTCCAAGGACTGAACGAGAGGAGCCACACGCACACTTTATTATGGATTGCGCTTCGTGTCTGCTTCCCACGTTTAACCACCTCGAATTCATGGTATATACTAGTTCGGTGTATTCATGGAACTGCGGCCCAATGCTCGCTAAACCTTTCTAAAACCAAGGAGGTTACGCCCAGTGAGTATAACGTAGCAACCCTTTCTTGTCAGATAGTGCTCTATGTACATGCCAATGGCTGCTAAGGGGGAATGAGAGACAGAAGAATTCGGAGTTTACTTGACGCGCATGCTGAGAATTTTTTATTGTTCAACAACGCATTGAAGATATCTCCCACCGGCACTACCTTGGAGGTCAAAATGTAAGACTGGTTACACACTACTACTAGACTACGAGGGACGAACGGGTGCCGCTATAAGGAGCTTCGCCTCTAAAAATGGGTGGTCTTAGGGCTACCCTTCGCAGCATCAACATGCACGATTGTTGGGGACGCGCTCTCTTGCAGGCTCTTCATTTTGCATGAGAGACTACCAAATTTTCAACGAGAACTTAAGTAGGGCAAGTTGGTTCATCGTAGTTGTAACAGCGTGACAACGGTTGGAAGAGTATGAACGAAAATTGAACGCCAACTGTCAACTGAATTTGTTCAGCCTTTTGTGGCTGCTTTTATAGAGCGCAAGAACGTAGCTCATGTGCAACAACACATGTGTGACTATGAGAGACATTCTTATTCTTGACTCTCAAAAGTATGCTCTGTCTTGAAAAGGAGAAGTGTTGGTGTACTGATTTTTGAATCCGTGGCTGTATAAAAAATTTCTACTGCGTATTCTCTTCAATTCATTGTTGTTGCTTTTTTTTGAAAACCTTGCTTTATCTAGTAAAGGACTGCTCTAACATTCTTTGCAGTGTACTGCCATGTGGCCACCTTAGCCAATGTTAACGTGTGCATGATCTTTTGCTTAGTCATTGAAGCATTCCCCTGTTTGTCTTATGCATATATTCCCATATGTCACACGCTTTTCGTACGCAACATCCTTTCCGAAAGAGAGTATTCATTTCCGAGTAAACAGTGTGATTCATAGTCACACATGTGTCGGCGCGCATGAGCACTGTTCTTGTACTATAAATGTAAGCGTTCGCAGCACATTCAGTAAATTCAGTTGCCAGTGAGTGCGTTTTGCCTGTTCATATTGTTTATTTCAACAATTACGTGCTACTACTACAACACAACTGTCGGTAAACGTTCCGTTTGTGTGGAAACAGTCGTCAATCTTCTGCAAAACACAGCCGTGGCAACACCGAAAAAAACAAAAAACAAGAACAGAGGTTTAAGTTATTTTCGCCTTAGTACTGCAGTGTTTTGCAAAAACGTCTACGAAGATTACCAAAAGCCTACTAGCTGTCGCAGGTCCCAACGCAACTCTTTCATTATGACACACACACACGCACCATATATTTATAAGTATGACAGTTTACATCTCATAACTTTGTTTGCGGTCATTCAGAAGTGTTCACGACGTTGAAACAAATCAAAGCTTATGCCTGTCTTCATTAATGGGAGGCTGAAAATTCATGTTTTTCGGCGACGTGAATTTCGGAATATAAGAATATTTTAGTGTCTCCGCCAGATTCGCATCACTGATATTTTAGTGTAAGTAAGCATGCCTTGTAGGTTTTGCATCTTCGCTGTTTCTTTCTTCAATGCTGTATATACTCACACAATAAAGAGCTTTCTCTTTTAAAATACGGAACCAAGTTGGGGCTTGCGTTAAATATGTGCGAGCAAAAATGAAATTTTTGCAGCTAATGTTGGGGCTGCATTTATTATACGATTGCTTAAATTACACGAGTAAATATGGTACTAGAATTTTTGACAAAGTTGTTTGACCCATAATATTTTGTCTTGTGAGAGCTTACAAGCTTCTAATTGCTTTGTCTAGTTTATCAGAGATGAATTGGTATGAGAGGTTTATGTCCCAAATCTGCGATATGATTATGAGAGACGCCGTAGTGGATGGATGCGGGAATTTCGACCACCTGGGGTTCTTTAACGTGTGCCCAAACTTCAGCAAGTGGGCCTACAGCATTTACACTTCTATCGAAAATGCAGCCGCCACAGCCGGGATTCAGTCCGGCGACCTGCGGGTCAGCAGGCGAGTACTTTAGCCACTAGACCACCACGGTAAGGCTAGTTTATAAGATAAGTAATGTCTATATTTTGGATGAATTCACCAAGCAGCTTTCATTTTCTGGAATAGATGGCCTGTTCTTATCCACTACTCTTGATTTATCAACAGTGTTTACGTTAGATTTTCTGCCAGCTGGGCCTTCAATGGCCAGTTTTGTAGCCTCCATTATTGTGAAGCTAGCTGTTGAAAAAAAAGTGCATGCTGTTCTTCAGTTTCAGGGACCATGCTCCTCTTTATTTGACAAAACACTCTAGTGGACATCACGTTTTTTTTGTAAGCTTCATTTTCATCATAGCTCTCTGCGGATATTTTTTTTCCTTTTCTTCGGCAACCTTTTCTCATTTGGTGCTGTGTCAAGCTCACCTTCCAGATACTCTGGGCGTTAGATAACAGTGATGGTCCAATGGTTGCAGCGCGAGATGCAAGCTCAACCCCGATCGTATGGTGGTCACATATTTATAAAGGCAAATGCTTGTTGATCCTCTTTTTTACGGACTTACTACATATTTTTCTTGTGTCTTTCTAGTGACCCTGGCATTGTCATTGTTGGCATAAGATGTTGAAGCGTGGAAATGTGTGCCTAAAACGAGAGTTTTTTGTATTATGGCTTGTTTTCGTAGAGAGTACCAGGAACTGCCATGACGACACCTGTCTTTTAGGTTATGAACAATGGCATAGTAAGATCGCCTGAACTAAGAATGGTGAACGATAACGTGAGTGTATAAATTTAAGCGAAAGTTTTCTTGGCAGTTACAGCTTTCCAACGAAGTCACAGTGACCAAAGAGGTGTTGGAGAAGCTCATGGCCGTCCCGAAAGAGTCTCCCTTTGTGGAGTGGGCGGCCACAGCAATATGGTAATCGGAAGTGCTTGCAACTAGACGCTCTTCTAGTGCTTTATCGAATAGGGTTTTGTCAGACGAAACTGACAGAGCTCCACAGAAGCCCCTGAGGCAATAGAAAGTTGACGTCTTGAAAGGCAAGCAATATTTCTTCCGGTCACCACATTTCTGTTTTTGCAAGTTCCAGTTTGCTTCTCAAGCTTTCTGGCCAACCTTAATGAGAAACCCAATTGGTATGTGCCCTTGTTAAAGGAACATGTCGGCTCGAATATGCAATGCTCATTTCTTCAAACCTTTTACGGTTGAAGTCAATCATGTCATTGCATGTATGGTTAAAAAAAGCGCATTTTTCGATTATTTCTTTTTCCTGGCATGTGCCCACTCTTAGAAACTAACTGGATGTTTTAGCGCACTTTTTTATTTTTTTTTCTCAAACGGTGTGCCTCCTTTCGTTTTTGTCTTTCAAGCGTTCCTCACTTTCCCACCTGCAAAGGTGATGGCTGCCTGGTTTCCAATAATTTGAAGGGCAACGTCTTGTTACTCTCACGCACTTTGTTTCAGATTTTGCTCGCTATTACTCTCACACCTAAAGCATGTTTGTGTATACCAAAAGTTATACAATTGTCACCTTAGTGTTTCCGGATAATTTTTACTTCTTCTTTCTTCAATAAATTCAATAATTCAGCATTAAAAAGCTACTCTTGAAGGGTTCATCGAATTTCCTAATAACTCTAATTTTTTGTGTGGTTCTCTATGTTTTGGAAATACCTTTTCACACAAAAGAGGGCAGCCACTAGCAGTCTCCGATTTTGCATACATATAGTAGGCAGCTTAAAACTGAATTGATGCTGCAGCAATGACAAAAGCGATATTCATCAGCGGAGACATTGAGTGACGTCGTGAATTTCACAGCATCTTTCAGGCACCAAGTAGAAGCTCGGGCTCTGTCTCTGGAGGAAACGAACAGAAGTGCAAGAACATTCGAATGTAGCTCTCTCAAAAAAACTTGCGAGCTGCGTCACAAGCGGCTTAACCGCAAATCCCTAATATTTTCAAAAACCTTTTTTTGCGATGCTTATTTTACGTGTTACTTTGGCAGTTTCGAGTGATCTTTCCGAGCAGCTTTTGTGAATGCTGAAATGGGTTACACAAAACTGTAGTATGTATAAAAGTATTACCATCGTGCTAACGAATAAAAGCTCCAAGCTGGATTACAATAATACACTAGACCGGGCACACTTAGATCACGCTGAACCGAGTACACTAAAAAAATATTAGCAAATCCCTCGTAGAGTGGGAATCTATGATATGCGAAGCACGAATGAGAAATTTTGATATGTCACTTTAAAATCAGTTCAACGCTATGAGGGGGAGGTAAATGATACGGTACATGACTTCCGCGTCATAATTATCATGTTTAGATGTGTCGTTTACCTTTCCTCTATTCACGTCACATGATACCAAATATAGTATATGTGGAGCTAGTGAAGTGGCCGTGAGCACGCTATGAGCGTGGTATCTTGTCAGGTTCTTACTTGACACCTGTGTAAGGATTATCATGTTTGCACCAGTCTTATATTTTCTCGTCTATTGACGTCATGTACCACCGAATTTGGTCTATGTGGAGCTAGCAAAACGGCCGCGAGCGCATCATGAAGAGCCCGATATACAACAACGTAGCGTTGACGCGCACGCACGCTGGGCTATGTGACGCTACGCCAGGCGCGATCAGCGTCCGTGAGCGCTTCCCGACAGCAACCAGCGCAAAATGGGACTTGCTGCGATTCGCGTTGATTGGTTACCAAGACAACACTGCTTCTCCCTCTTTTCGTGGCGGAGGGACACCGCATGCGCTGAAGCGTGCATGCGTCAAAGCAACGCAGCGTGGCGCGCGCCTGCGAGTATATGGCAGGACCGGTGCCTGGCGTGGCAAGGCCAACGTGACGCGACGAAATTAACGCCAGCCAGCACGCGCACCGCATCATGTCGAAGTGTATTGGCGCCTTGACATGGTATGTAGTCATCTTCGCACAAAGCACGAATCTCCGGATTATTATGTTTCCACCAGTCACATACCTGCGGCATCAATTGGCGTCACGTAATACCAAATTTGGCATATGCGTAGCTGGCGAAACGGCCGCGAGCGCATCATCAGTGTGGCATGTAGTCATGTTGTTACATGACACGCATGTCGTGGTTATCATGTTTGGATGTGTCATTTACCTATGTCGTCTGTGCACGTCACTTAATACCGAGTTTGGTACGTGTTAAGCTAATAAAAGCGCCGCGATAGCGTCATTAGTGTAGTATGTAGTCAGGTTGTTCCATGACACGCGTCTCATGTTTATCAGGTTTGCACCAGTATAATGTCTTTGTCATTCATTCTCGTCCCGTAATACCGAATTTGGCATAAGTGAAGCTAGCGAAACGGCCACCAGCGCATCATGAGCGTGACATGTAGCCATGTTGTTACATAACACCAATCTCATGATTATCATGTTGGCACCAGTATCTTATCTTCGTCATCTATTCCCGTCACGTAATACCAAATTCGGTATAAGAGAAGGTATTGAAACGGCCGTGAGCGAATCATGAGCGTGGCATGTAGTTATGTTGTTACATGACACGCAGGTCATGATCTTCATGTTAGGGTCGGTCGCTTGTGTTCTCGATGCAATCATGCCATACCATACTAGTTTTCCAACATGTCATGTGAACGAAACCACCGCAAGAGCTGCAGGACCAAGAAAGGTAAATCATGACATTCATGACATACACTTCATATATTTCATGTTTTGACTAGCCAAATATGTTCTTCATACAGTCATGTTATGTCATACCATGTTTGGTATCCATACCATTATTGAGACGACCAGGTGAGCTAAAAGTAGTAGGTGGCTAGGTAAATAGATAGATAGATAGATAGATAGATAGATAGATAGATAGATAGATAGATAGATAGATAGATAGATAGATAGATAGATAGATAGATAGATACGCTCAAAGTCGTGGAATTTTGCTAAAAAATGCTTCGCATTTAACACACTACACTAGGAACATAAAAAATCACCGTACCGGACACATCAAAACATCAAACCGGTGTCTGAATTCACGCTCTAGTTTATACGCGCAAAAAAATACACACTGGTTGGCGCATTTTTCACCTTGGATAGCATTGCGAATGCCAGCCTTATAGCCAAATCCATCTCTATTGCCAAACACAGCGCAAGTGAGTACCAGCGTCCCGCGCCTAGTCTGATTATGGGCCCAGTATGACGCTGGTACTGCGACGCTGGAGCGCCACATTACTGGGAGGTGCTGTGTACACTCTGCGCAAAATGACTTCAGGGGGTTGAAAGAGGGTGCCAATTCACGATAAAGAAATATATAAGTAAAAGGAGCGATATAGCACCCATTCACATAGAAAATAAAAAAAATAAAATGTCTACCGACAGGATTTTAACTCGCTGCCTATTCATTTATTTGAACTCGCCTTAATATTTTACCCACCACGCCACGCCAGAACAAGTTTGTTGGGTCGCAAAATGACTATTTATCCGAAAACACGCCATTAGGCTTCATGCCTACAAGTAGCACAGTCAAGCTTTACGCAATATTTCTTTTTAAATAACAATTTCATCTTAATTCGACAGTGACGTACGGCTTCCGGGCACCAATCGACGTGCGGATATTTGCAAAAGCGCAAAGTTTTTTTTTTTTAATTTACGTCTAGGCTTGACTCTGAAAATTCTCAAATTGACTGAGGAGCAGCCACAGATTGTAAGATGTTGGTGACAATATTTTTCTTTTCTTTGATAGTCGTTTTTCGAACTTGCCTGGTGTTTTTTATTTAGCAGCCGTCGTTAGGCACATTATGAATTCACTGTAGTTTATGTTGCTCTTACTCATCCCGATGTCTAGTAGGAGCGTGCTGCGATGGTTAATTGCCACGCACGGGTCGATGAAGGCGCTTGAAAGCACGCGCCTTCATCGCACGCCTGCATAATCTTGTTCCCTGAAGCCATCACGTGATTGCTGAGAGAGTGTACGGGGAAAAGGTCGCGGCTTCTTACACAGCCTATCACGCTGGTCGGAATGCACTAGCGCGTGCGAGCCCGTTCTGACCAGGATATAACACGTTGGTTCATGGCGCGTCTGTAGAATCTCTTTTTTTAACGACATCAGATGATTCCTTTATGAGTATAGGGAGGAAATGCCATATCACCCAGTCGCTTACACAGGCTGGAACGCGCTAGCACGTGAGCGGGTTCCGCCAGTGCTTGGGCGAGCTGGTACACGTGCGTAGTGCAAGTGGTCCCGTGGCACGCTGGATTGAACTTCGCCACAAGCTGCTTCAGATATAAAAAATTCCGCAACTGAATACATGTGAAACAGCTTCACATATAAAAAGTTTCGCAACTGAAGAGGAGGAAGACGAATTCTCGCTCGTCTCAGTGCTTTTCTAGAATTTTCACTGCAGTTGGGGAGGGGGGGGGGGGTATTGCCCCGTACGTTGCGGTAATGGATTTGCAATCTCACGAGGTGACATCGGACTTCGGTTCAACCGTGGCCACTACCTCGAGGAAGCGAGGAAACACAACCAGCGAGAGCGATGACACTGAGCTGTACTCCACATCTTGCGACGAGTCCTCAGACGACTGTTTTCAACCTGTGCTGTACCGCAAGGCCAAGCAACGTATCATCAATCCATCGTCGGTGTCAAGTACAGCCACCGTGAAAACGGTGCCCCAGCGATGGCCCAATTCCACCGTGTTCGTGCCAAAGAACTCTACCAAAAGTCTGCGTGTTCTGAACAGGCAGGCTCTTTCGCTCTATTTAGAGAACACTGTGCCGAACGAGATAAAAGACGTATGGCTTAATAAAAGAAGAAACATCCTGGCTGTCATTGTGCTGCACATGAGTGCGCTGATCACGCTGCAACAAGTAACACAACTGAGAAACATTGCAGTTAGGTCCATCATACCAGCCGATGGGGCGACCGCATCAAAAGTCATTTACGATATTAACACGGAAATCCCATACGCAGACCTTCCAATACTTATAAAACCAGCGAGTCAAGACAACGTCAATGTCAGCGTTGGACGGCTTGGTAACACACGCAGTGTGAGAGTAACGTTCAAAGGTGAGTGTCTTCCCTCATACGTGAACGTTAGCATCTTTCGGCAACAAGTTCGACCGTTTATTCCTAAACTAGTGCAATGCTTCAATTGTCAGAAAATCGGACATGTAAAGGGTATTTGCAGGAGCTCCGCAGCGTGCCCCCGGTGCACCGAACAACACGCGAAAGACAACTGTAGCGCAACCGCACTGATGTGTCCTAACTGTCATGATGCTCACGAGGCATCTTCGAAAGCATGCCCGCACACAAAGAAAGCATTTTCTGTTCTCAAGCAAATGGTACGAGGCAGCTCATCCCACAAAGAAGCTACTGAGAAAATACGGCGAAGACGACGTCGGCGTCGAAGGTCTTCACGTCAGGCAGTGCCAACTTCAGGCAATAAGTCTACGCATCAGGAAAGATCGACAGCTGCAGCTTCCACCACAGCAAACACAGACGTTGGATAAGTGCAAAGGGGCTTACCAGTCTCTGCAGAAGAGTGGACGTAACTTACGCGTACACCACGCGCAGAGTAGCCGCAGCAGAAGCCGTCTTCTTCAGAGCAAGCTGCTGCCATGGAGGACTTGCGGAACACAGATCAGCAAGTGATAGCTCTTTTGCGACCCTTAATTAACGCCTTTCACTTGTTGTTATCCAACATGC
The DNA here is from genome assembly GCF_043290135.1 of Rhipicephalus microplus. NCBI lineage: Eukaryota > Metazoa > Arthropoda > Arachnida > Ixodida > Ixodidae > Rhipicephalus > Rhipicephalus microplus. The sequence goes on along the minus strand of NC_134703.1, from coordinate 184,185,650 downwards.
ACGCAACGTCAGCAAAAAGTGCATTGCCATTACTGGACGCTTTGAGTCCAGTACTCGCAGCGCTTGAGTAAATAATTGCTCACCAGCCACTGTCTTCAAGAGAAGAGGTCCGAAAGACAGCAATTATTCAATGGAATGCCCGGAGACTGAGATCACGCATCGCTGATTTCTGTCGGTTCGTGTACACCAATAAGTTCCCCATCATTGCCATCTGCGAGCCCAATTCACGGAATGAAATCAGACTTTCTGGTTATAAGTCACTCATGTCGTCTACAGCTGCGGACAATAGCAAAGTTCTGTAGTTTATTCACCGTGACCTCACCTACATTCATCATCCGGTGTCACCCCACGACGACAATCAATTAATAGGTATAACAGTGACGAAGAGACTTACCGTCACGCTTGTGGGTGCCTACCTCTCTCCGTCAAGCCATTTTGACCATACAAGACAACAAGGTATCCTCTCAGCAACTTCTCACCCATGCATTATATTTGGTGACTTTAACGCTCATCATACAATCTGGGGAAGTTCGAAGACCAATGTTGAAGGGAGGAGGTTGGTGTCCTTCGCCTCCGACAACGAACTTTTCTTGCTAAATGACGGCAGTCCAACGTTCCTACGTGGTTCAAGGTACAGCAGCTGCCTTGACCTGGCTTTTGTCTCACGAGGCCTCGTCAGGCATGCTAAGTGCTTTCCAGATAGAAACGCATGGAAGTGACCACATTCCCACTTACGTCAAAATCGAAGGATTGTCCCATGCTAAGATACGTGATAGCGTTCAGAGAGTGGACCGGTTGAAATTTCAGTCTCGCATGGAAGAGCAATGTGAAGCAAACAGGTCCCTCGACATAGAGGATATAATCAAAAGCACAACACATGACACTACGTGTACCCTCACGTGCTCTCCTAAAGTAACTGAATTGGACATTGAGTTAGAACGACTTCGAGCAATCCGACGGCGTGCTGAACGAAGATACCGACGCACGGAGGCAATGGAAAACTTACGGATCGCTCGACGTATACAAAAGAAGATTCAGCGCCAGATAAATAAACTCGAGTCACAATGTTGGACTGCTTTTTGTGAATCACTTGACCCACGAAAACCTTTATCCCAATTGTGGAATACGGTACGAGGTCTCCGCACAAAACCCACTCAGTGGTCACCATTCAGGGCTCTCGCACTTTCGGAACTGAGACGCGGCATTGACGTGGCAGAAGACTTCTGTGCTAGATTATCTGGGACACTTGCAGTGCCCGAAAGCCTATTGGCCTCGACCAACTATCCACAAACACTGGATTCCCACATGAATATGCCTTGTCTCTATTGTTGAGCTAAGAGCAGCACTAGCTTTGTGTGGACGCACGTCGGCACCAGGGCCTGATAGAATTTCTTATAGGGCCCTGTGTAATCTGGGTTACCGTGCGAGAATTCTGCCCCTGGAGTTGTACAACAAATCCTGCCAAGATAGAACGCTCCCGACAAGCTGGTAGACAAGTCGCCTAGTTTCACTTCTGAAGCCAGGCAAGTCACCGTTGGAGCTCTCATTTTATCGCCCGAACGCATTGGCGAATTGTGTAGGCAAAGTTATGGAGAAGATGGTCTTGGGACGCCTGGAGTGGTATTTGGAGTGTAACAACACCTACCTTGATACCATGGCAGGATTTCAGCGTGGTCGATCATCGATTGACAACGTAGTCGACCTGGTCACTTACGTCCAACACGAGAAAGGCCGTAAGCGTCTCTGTGTGTCTTTGTTCTTAGACGTCAAACAGGCACATGACAACGTTACGCATGAAGCTGTTCTCACCGCTCTCCAAGTTGTAGGAGTAGGGGGTCGGATGTATCGCTGAATACGTAGTTCTTCGTCAATGCGATCCTTCTTTGTGAACACTGAAGACGATCAAACCACTCCACATTACAGCCACCATGGCGTCCCCTAGGGTGGCGTACTGAGCCCTGTGCTGTTCAATCTTACGTTAATTGCGGATCTGCAAAGCACAGTCATGCTATCAAAGTACGCAGATGATATCTGCGTTTGGGCATCGGCACGCCTGCAGTTACGAGGGAGTTACGAGGGAGAATAGCACGCCTGCAGTTACGAGGGAGAATTCAAAAAGCTGCCACTGAAACATTACGTTACCTCCGAAATCGAGGCTTGGAAATTTCTTCCGAGAAATGAGCCCTCGCAGCTTTTACACGAAAGCCTATTGATAAGTACACTATAAGCATCAATGGTCAAAATATACCATACTTTCGATCGCACAAATCTTTGGGCTCCATAACTGACAGGAATCTATCATGGAGCGATCTCGTTTCGTACATGAAGAAACGGTTAATAAACATCTGTAATATACTGAAGTTTTTTGCAGGGAAGACTTGGGGAATGTCTCCCAGTGCAATGCTACAGCTGTACAAGGTACGTTTTCTCGGTTTCCTGTGGTACAGCTTACCGGTATTGACCAATGCAAGCAAAACAAGCCTTCGAACGCTACAGAGTGTTCAGTCCCACGCAATCCGGAGTGGCCTCGGCTTGCTTCGTAGTGCGTCGACAATGGCTACTATAGCAATCGCCGGTGACCACCTCATCACGACACACATCAACGTTGAGGCACTCAGGACACATATAAAGCATATTGCTCGGACACCCTGCTACCACCTAGCCTCTTTAACAGCAGATAGACCATGTTCGTCATTTTGCCACACGGTAACCACATATCGCGATTCCTTGCCAACATGCTTCACACCCGCCTCCAAGCCTTCGACTCCTCCTTCGTGCCTGACTCAGGCTAACATCATGCTAACTCTACCTGGCATCCAGAAAAAAAAACAGACATGTCGTCACCTGCTCTTAGGCAGCTTGCTCTGCTCTTGTTATACCAGGCATATCAAGGCTGTATACACGTATACACTGACGGCTCTGTTTTACAGAAGAGTTCAACGGCATTATTCGTTATGCCATTAAAAGACACGACCAGAAAATTCAAAACCTCCCACTTTACATCAACGGGAGCAGAGCTCACAGCTCTTTGTGCCGCATCGCCATTATTCAGCGATCAACAGCAACGAAACATTGGCGGCATAACCACGGAGTGAGTGACGGAGAGTAGGGCGAAGCAGTCGTTCGTCCATTCATTCTTGCTTCCGTCCGTCCATGCGTTCGTCTGTGTGACCGTCCACGCGTCCATCCGCCCGTCCGTGCGTGCATCTGTTCGTGCGTCCGTCCCTGCGTCCGTCCACGCATCCGCCCCTGCGTCCGTTCATGCGTCCATCCATGCATCTGTCTGTGTGTCCGTTTGTTCATCTATTCAACACTCCAAGTACCTTCATTACGCATCTTTTCATCATATATTCCCAATATAGAAGCGCCGCCATCCAGCGGACATTCCAAAGGCTAAACTAGAGGTGGCACGCGCACACTTTCTTACAGCTTGCGCTTCAGGTATACTTCCCACCTTTAACCAGCTCGTGTTCATGGTATATAGTAGTTCACTGTATTCATGGCACTGCGTCCCAACGCTCGCTAAACCTTTTTAAAACCAAGGAGGTTACATCCAGCGAGTATAACGTAGCAACCTTTTCCTGTCAGATAGTACTGAATGTACATGCCAATGGCTGCTAAGGCGAAATGAGAGACAGGAGAATTCGGCTTTTACTTTCTTACGGCTTGCGCTTCGTATCTACTTCCTACCTTTTACCACCTCGAGTTCATTCATGGTATATACTAGTTCATTGTATTCATGGCGCTGCGGCTCAAGGCTCACTAAACGTTTCTAAAACTAAGGAGGTTACACCCAGCGAGTATAACATAGCAACCCATGCTTGTCAGATAATGCTCAGTGTACATTCTAATGGCTTCTAATAGGGATCGCAGCGTGCGCGTTAACTTCAAACCGAATGCTCCTGTCTCTCATTCCCCATTAGCAGCCATTGGCATGTACAATGAGCACTATTTGTATAGTGCAACAACGCACAGAAGAAATATATCACCGGCTCCACCTTGGAGGTCAAAATGTTATACTTGTTACATACTGCAATGGCTACGAGGGACGAACTGGTGCCGCTATAAGAAGCTTCGCCCCTGAAATGGACAATTTTCAGTGACTCAAAGTCGGCACTGCCATCCCTTTTATCACCTTCACGCCACGGCTCGTACGAAGAGCTGGTACTCGAGACTGCAGAGGAGACTCACCAATTCATTGAGAAAGGACATGAAATAGCCTTTCAATGACTTCCAAGTCATTGTGGAATAACTGGCAATGAATGGGCCGATCGAGAGGCCCATTCTGGCCATACTGAAAGTGATCAAATATCAACTCCGCTCTCCAGAACTGACGCTCCATGGAAACTTCGCATGCTTACTCGCAAGCGCACCACGTCACAGTGGAACAAGTCACATTTCATCCATGCACGGTTATTTACCTTAGATCCAACTCTCAGTCTTCAAATTCCTCCGAGATTACGTCGATGAGACGCTACTATGCTGTGCAGATTATGGTTGGGCGCCGCATTGACCAATGCGTACGGGTTCCGCATAGAAATTGCTGGCACTGCTGCATGCGACCATTGTGGCAGTGACGAAACTCGCCACATTCTCTGTGAATGGCCTCAATACTGCTCACAGAGACAGTCACTCTGCAATGCACTAGATGAACTGGACAACCAGCCTCTTTCGGAAGAAAGAATCCTGTGCTACCGACAAGACTTTATGTCGCAAAAGAAGGCTGTGAAGGCGCTCCTGCGCTTCTTGCGTTCAACCAGCCTGTCCAAACGACTGTGATCGGAACTCCCTGATTGTGTGTGCATGTGACTTTTCTTCTAATTTATTTTATATCTGTGTATCTCTATCCTTTTCCTGACCCTTTTTTTCACTCAAGCACAGGGTAGCAAACCAGTTCTTCTAGGTTTAGCTCTCTGTCTCTTCCTTTTATTTATTTCTCTCTCTTTCTTCGGAACTAAAAAGTTCTTGCAGAAGCTCGGAATTCGGCCAAATGTGAGCTCGCTAGCACGTAGGTTCCACCTTGTGTCCCCTCTTTGGTCACATCAAGACCTACAAACAGAAAGATTTATTTTGTGTGGCATGATGCCCTGTGACCTCCCTTGAAGCCCCCGTATGATGGTCTATTTAAGTTAATGAACAGCACAACTAAAAACTTCCGCTTGCTGATCAATCACCCACAAGATAGAGTTTTCACCGACCATCTTAAGCTTGCGTATTTGGACACTGACACATTAGAGTCACATCTAACAAAACTTCGAATTTCGATAGTCCTCGCGTGCATTTTGCGGCTTAGCTTCTAAACACCTGCAACATATGATTGATTTGTGGGGTTTAACGTCCCAAAACCACCATATGATCATGAGAGACGCCGTAGTGGAGGGCTCCGGAAATTTTGACCACCTGGGGTTCTTTAACGTGCACCCAAATCTGAGCACACGGGCCTCAACATTTCCGCCTCCATCGGAACTGCAGCCGCCGCAGCCGGGATTCGAACCCGCGACTTGCGGGTCAGCAGCCGAGTACCTTAGCCACTAGACCACCGCGGCGGGGCCACCTGCAACATATTCGCGACTTCGTCGCTCGATTGAAAACTCTGTAGCGCCCTAGCACTGGCTACGAGTATTTGACCAGAAGCACAAGATAGATATAAAACTGTTTTAAACTCTGATTTGATTGATATATCAGGTTTAACACTTTGCTTACTTGAAACCTAGTTAAAACACTTGAAACATTCTTCATAGAACGCTCAGTGAATTGATCGCTCGTCAGAACATCCTTTCACCAAGGCAAATAGGATTTATACAGGGGTGCTCTATATGGTCAGCTCATGTTGATTTGAAAAGCCGAATTCGCCTTGCAAAAGTATCTGGTGAGCTTTCCGCATTAGTCGCGTTAGATATTGCAAACGCATACAATAGTGTGGAACACAGTTCATTATTTCAAGATTAGTGAACTGTGAGGTGCCCAAGTACATTATACCTTGGGTTCAGAAGTTTCTCTTTGAGAGACAATTCTTTTGTTGCCACGAGGGAATTACTTCTGCTTCATGTAAGCAAACAAAAGGTGTTCTGCAAGGATCAGTCCTGTCACCTCTTTTATTTATTATCTTATTATCATCCATTCCTGTTCATGAAAATGTTCCTCTTTACGTCTACGCCGATGATATTGCCTTTTTCTCGTCATACCGAGATATCAATAGTTTGTATCAAATCTTGCAGTCGTATTTGAGTGAGCTTATGGTATGGCTTGGCGGGCTGTTTTTTTTTTTTTTTTCACTTAGTGTTAGCAAATGTGCTTTGCTTGTATTCCCTCTATCCGTTCCCGTATTTCTTTCACTGCATTATCGTAATGATCCGATGCCACAAGCAATAACACTAAAATAACTTGGCATTGTTTACGTGGACAATTGGCAGCAACAAATAGAATCAAACACCCGTAAAGCAGAAAGCGCCCAAAGATCGCTATGCTGGTTTTGCAATAAGAATTCAGGGATGCGCAGGGATACGTTGCTTATGATATACAAACTTTACGTACGCCCGATTCAGGAGTTTGGTTGCGTTCTGTTTTCCGGAAGTGCCGAGGACAAATTGAGATCTCTTATATTGCTGAAAGGCAAGCTCTGCGGCTGTGTCTTGGGCTACCTAGGTGTGTAACAAATAGCGTGCTTTATTTGGAAGCTCGAATCATCCCACTTGATGCTAGATTTTGGCAGCTTACTGTGCAAACATTTTTAAAACTCTACGATGCGCCCCTCTTCTGTTCATAGACAGTTTTCATCAAATGTCCAGTTTTTTTCTTTAAGCGCCCGTGGTTTGGTTATCAAAGACCCCAAGTCATTTTCGTCGAGTCTCTGTTATCAAATCTTCAAGTTTCTCTCCAGCATTTAACTCCCTAAACCTAACGCTCGGTGACAGTTGACTTAATTTTCAATAATATTTTTCCGAATAATGCCAAACTACTTCCAAAGCATGTACTGGAAGGTCTCCTTCAAGTCCATCTTAGTCATTTTTCCAATGATGTAGTAATTTCGACAGATGCAACGCAAAATCTGCAGAAGGTTGGAGTAGGTATTTTTTGTCATCAGCTTAATCGGTCTTTTGCGCTCAGATTGCCTGACTTCACATAAGGTATCTCGCAGAATTTCTGGCTATCACATTGACTCTTCGAAAACTAAATTATCAGCAATCAAAAGCAATTAATATTTCGGATGCTTTGTTTGTATGTACACATCTAACGTCCGCAAAGCAGTCTCTTTTCTCAGGATATTTTTGTCTCCCGTACCACATAGCCTATCAGAAGTTCGGTTTAATTGGGTCCCCGGGCATGATGAAGTTGCTGATTCGCTCGCTTCGGCATCTCTAAATTTCAAGATGGTGCTAGTAGCTCCATAATTTCCTTTTATTTCTGCCGAACGATTCAAATGCCTGTTAAACTTAAAAATCAACGACACATCGCTCCTACAATCTGAAGAATTTTGGTACTTGCAATTCACATGGAACACCGCAAAATGCCTTTCCCGTCAATGTGAGGTGACCCGCACAATCTTTCGCTGTAGAGTTCCCCGGTTAAATTGTTATCTCCACGAATGAGGATTTCCATTAACTAACCTATGTGCAGTTTGCAATGAACCGGAAACAATAAATCACTTTCTTCTCACATGCCACCGCTTCGCCTCACTGTGCCGAATAATTCTTGAGAGACCGATTGGTATGCTCGGATTGCCAGTCAATACATTCACCCTATTATCGTTAAGAGCCAGTCAGTTTGGTGTGGGCCAGAGTGCTATTCTGTCAGTGCAACATAAATTCGTTAAAGCAACAGGAAGGATACGCTGCTAGTGGTACTGCCAGATATATCCAATTCTTCGTCCCCCTTCTTTATTCTTGTTAATTTGTTCTATATAATGCCACGTTCTATTTCTCAAGTTGTGTTATCACCCCAAAACACTAAACAATTCTCATCGCAAACCGAGCCTGCAGTTTTCGAGAAGCTTCCGGACTTTAGTAGATCACTTCGATAAGATCACGCCCACTCTGCGAACTGTACAGATTATTCTGGAAACTACGCCACCACCAGCGATAACGCTAGAACATTCAATGGCAAGAGTATAAATGCCGACGCACTTCGCTGCTTGTGAGTAGTTGATCGACGGCCGACGCTCCATTCGCCGCTTACCTGGTGCCGGGATTCCTGCGACCAGGCGCGCTGCCAGTCGTCGACCCCCATCTCATCGAGCATCGCGTGGACCCCTGGACATCCCCTCGGTTCTGTCCAGGCCAGCATCGTGACTCAACGCCCGTGCACCACAGCGCAAGCCGTGGGAGCCAGGGCCAGGACGAAAGTATGATGGCTTTCGCTGCGCCACCGCCGAAAGCTCATTGCTTTATTTTCAGCGCTCTAGAGGTGAGCACCGTCGACGACATCATAGATGCTCTTGAAGCCGTAACTGGCCCAGCCGGTAACAAGTCCCTCCAGCACATGGGAGGAGCGAAAATTGGCGGCGCAGCCGCAAACGTCCATGCAACCACCAAGCTGAAGAGCCCCGCCGCGGTGGTCTAGTGGCTAAGGTACTCGGATGCTGACCCGCAGGTCGCGGGCGCGATTCTCCGCTGCGGCGGCTGCACTTCCTATAGAGGCGGAAATGCTGTAGGCCCGTGTGCTCAGATTTGGGCGCACGTTAAAGAACCCCAGGTGGTCGAAATTTCCAGAGCCCTCCACTACGGCGTCTCTCATAATCATATGGTGGTTTAGGGACGTTAAACCACACAAATCAATCAAATCAACCAAGCTGAAGAGCCGGGACGCCATTCTCTTGAACGGCGTATCAGTTCCACTAGTCAGCGTCGGTCCTGAAATAGTCCACGTCACAGTCTTCCAGGTACCACTGTGGGTAGGCGACGCGGCCCTAGCGACCGCTCTCTCCGCCTATGGCAACGTGCAACATATCCACGAGTCAGTGTTCAAGGGCCACCTTGGGGTAGTTACAGGTGTCCGTGTAGCGCGAGTGGAAATGTAAAGCCAAATATCGAACTTTCCGACATTTCAAGGCTACAGTGTCATGTGTGACTACTGGGTTCAACATATTGTGCTCTAAATGCCGAAAAGCTGGCCACATTGCCAAAGACTGTGCCACGCCCCGTTGTACGCGCTGCAGCGTGTTTGAACATGCCACATAGGGATGCGCAGAACCGTGCCGCAAGTGCTCGGGCAGCCATGCAACAGCCGACTGGGTGCGTCCGAAGTCCATCGCAGCGGCTGCAGCAGCGGCAACCGAAGAGCAAGCGTGTATCGACCTCACGCCCGCATTGCAAGATGATTATCCGGCGCGCGAGCCTGCGAGCGACACCGACACAAGCGACACTGACGCCCATACTGAACCACAAGACACAGAAGACCTGCCTCACATGTCTGAGAAAGCCTCGTCAACCCCTCATGACCTGTCCGAGACCAGCGACTTTTCGCCAGACGCCTATGAAGACCACAGCTCATCCAAAGTCGAAGCCAGTGTGCCCGTACTTTGCAGAGACCACGAGGGCTACAGTTCCGACATAGTAGGCGCCACAAGCAGCACCGAGGCGCCGAGAGCTTCGATAGCTCGCGGCACCCGAACAACGGGACGTGCAGAAGCTCCGGTGATCGGCCCAGTCAAGACCACGACGGTGATTATGCTACTGACAACGCCGAGCGCCCGCGCCGGCATATCCTCGGCCCAGACCCATAAACTAAGCCTGTCTAACCACATTTACCAGATTACAGGTGCGGCTGCTGGTGCGAGTGTCGGTGCCAGCGCCATGGCAGTTGACCGTCCAGCCACGAAACTTGCCCACCCACCGACCACAGACTCTGAGGGCTCTACGGACAGTAGTAAGCCCTCTGATGACGTCAGAGCATTCTCTTTTTAGTCAAGTTCACTCGTTGAGTGCTCGCCCCACCCTCTGCAAGGGGTTTTGCTGAAGTTTGCGCGCACAGTTCCTTTTCAATATGACCACGGTGCATTTTTTCTCCTTAAACATCAGGGGTTTCAGACGCCAAGATAAGCAGAGAGAAGTCATGCACTTCGCAAGGTTGCGTCATGTCGATATCCTGTTTTACAGGAATGTAACTTTAGAACCCCTTATGATGCGCAATCCTTTTGTTCGCATTTTGGAGTCGAAGCCTTATTTTCGCTGACCGATTCAAACATGTGCGGAGTTGGAGTTGTTTTTTTGACAGCAACGTTACGTCGAGGAGCGCACTGTGTTTATGGTTTTGACGGTGGCACAATAGCAGTAGACTTAGACCTTCACGGCGGACGACTAAGGGCGCTCATAATATATGCCCCAGCTCAACGTGGGGGCACGGCCGATTTTTTCAATTCACTCGACTCATTTAGGTTTGAAAGTTACCCCACTTTCTTAGTAGGGGATTTTAACTGTGTTGAGGACACCTACAGAGATGCGCGCGAACGCAGAGAAAGCAGACAATACAGTGGAGTTAGCGCATTGCGACAACTCATCCGCAAATTCAAGCTCAGGGATGCGTGGGTCGACACTCACGGAAATGACTTCGTTGCAACATGGTAACGGGGTTCCAACATGAGCAGGCTAGATCACTACCATTTTCCTGAAGTGCTAGCCACACACGTCCGAAGCTGCGAAGTCCTACATTTCCCACCGGACGCTCCATGCATTACAGACCACTTTCCAGTGTCCGTAAAAGTTTTCTTTGAACAGTCCACTACCTTTAGAAACCATTGGAAATTGGACACCACACTCGTGCACGACCCGGAAAGCGTAGAATAACTGCGCAGTGCACAAGAGCAAGCGTGCTATAGGCCGCCTGAACTTCGCTGGGACGCATTGAAACACAGTGGGCGCACCGAGCTTATCAAAGCGGGGCGCAAAAGGAAAGCGCGCCTGACGACAGAGATAAACGACACGCTACGAAAAGCACGCATTGTACGCAGAGGCAAGACGCTGACGTTCGCAATGCACGACTATCTCGATCAGTTAAAGGCGCGGTACGAACTTTTGCTACGTCTTAGTTCGCGCACGGTTGCGCAGTCTTTTATCAACGGACGACCGGTTTCAGATCCAGCGGTTCTTCGAAGTGTTCACAACGGCTCCTTGGGTAAACCAATGCGTGTTCCTTTCGTTCAGTTGCCGAATGGCGAACAGTCTACACGAGCAGAAGACATAATGAGGGTCTTTAAAACACATTTTTCGAATCTGTTTAGGGCGGAGAACTTGAGCGACGTGAACTACACCACCATAGATAACGAGGTTTGCGCGAGAATTTCCCGCGTACCGGAGGAGCTCCATGATGGTCTGTGCAGCCCAGTGACGCTGGATAAATTACGCTTTGTGCTTCAGCACATCAACGCAACCGCCGCCGCCGGCCCTGACGGGATACCTTTGAGTTTCTACAAAACCTTCCTTGAAACAATACAAGTCCACCTTTTGACAATACTAAATGGGCTTCTTACTGACGGAATCAGACCGAATACGTTTCGAGGGAGCAGAGTTATACTCTTAACTAAAAGCGAGGGAGAGCCGTCCTACCCAAGAACTTGGAGACCCAATTCCCTACTTAACTCGGACTATAAGATATTGACAGCAATCCTTGCATAACTACCATTTTACCGGAAATAGTAAGTGACATACAAACATGCTGTGTCCCAGGTCGTACGATCTATTCCTCGCTTGCGCTGACTCGCGATCTCTTTACGTCCGCTACAAGAACACATATATCTGGCATTTTTGTTTCCTTGGATCAGGAAAAAGCTTGCTTTTAATTGCGTAGAATGGAACTATCTCTTCGCTGTGCTTGAGTGTTATGGCTTCCCAGCACATTTAACCGACATCCTCCGCTTACTCTACACAGACTTAGAAACGTCATTAGTAGTGAATGGCTATACATCTGAACCTACTGCATTAAGTAGTGGCATTCGACAAGGCTGTCCCCTCTCCGCAATCCTCTTTGTATTGTGCACAGATCCATTATTGAAACAAATCCAGAACTGCACGTCGATACGCGGTTTTCCTCTCCCAGGCTTGGGCGAAGTGAAAGTAGCGGCATACGCCGATGACATCTCGCTGTTTATTCGCAGCATAGAAAGCTACAGAGCCTTTCTGCGAATATTCCACACGTATAGTTACCTGTCGGGAACACGTCTTAATCTCGGAAAAAGCAAGGCATTGTGCTTTGGAATGCACATTAAAGAGTTCCCTCATGGCGTCCAAATCGTCCAAGGCGTTAAAGTCTTAGGTGTAACTTTCCTCTCGACTGGCGAGAGAGCCCGCACCACATGGAAATAAATCCAACACAAAGTGAACAGACGCATCAAAGCTGCCAGAACGTTCCAACTACTTTTTACTGAGAGCTTATTTAATTAAATCCAGCATAACAGCGCCACTGTTTTATGTAGCCAGAATTGCTCGACCACCTCGTCGGGTTTTGTTGAGAGTGGCTACTGCATGCGGCTCTTTTTTTTGGTATGGCCATGCCGAAGCTGTTGCCAGAGCCTTGGTCCGCCTTCCAGTAAAATTGGGAGGGCTCAATGTACCCAACCTTGATGTAATGTGCCGCACGTTGGCTCTCAAAAACACCTGGGCACTCTTAGAGAACTGATCGTATCGAGGCAGGCAACTCTTAGTGTATCTGCTGGGAACCTCTACAAGATTTTTCGGTTTAGTAAACGACACGGGACACGCTGCCGAACAGCCACCAATATATTACACACATGTTATAAAATCTTTGCAACAATGGCGAAACGATTTTGCAGTTCAAGATATTGTGGAAATATCCCCCACCAACATGAGTAAATTAATAGCATTTAAAAGCCTATCTGAAGAACAACGCCGGAAATGCCGGGCGAAAAGACGTTGGACTTTTAAAAACACGTCTCTCCCCTCCGAGGTTCGTGACCAAAACTAGCTTAGGGAATGGGAGGCTTTACCAACGGCCGAACGCCTTGCGGCGTGGGGCATGGCACCCTCCGTCACATGCCCGCAATGCGGTCGCGTCGAAACACTGAACCACGTCTTCTATGAATGTATAGTAGCACGCACCTTTTGGCGCATGGTTACCAAAATGTTCCAAACAAGTATGCAGTGGAAGTCCCGGAAGTCTAGCCACAGGGATAACTTTGTCGTACTCTTAATGGCTAACGGAGCCTTCGTCTTATGGAAACGAAGGGGACTGGCCCGTCTGAGGGCAGGCCCCCAGAGAGCCATATTTCCTCTACTACATCGGTAAGAAACATAATGCTTATGCATCTTAACACACAACTATTCATGCTGGGAGAGGAAGCTTTCCTCCGACGTTGGCCTACGCGATTTATTTTCGTAAAAAACAACAGTGTCCATGCCTTCCCCCCCCCCCAATGAGCAGGTGGGCTAGAGCTTGTACCACTGCGACATTACAGTGTGTATTTTTCTTTTCTTTCTTAAAAACATGTCCTTTAGTGCAGTATTGTTTTTGAGCACGAGAGTAAATTGTCCTCACAGGTGAATGCAAAACATCACCCTTCACCTGAATGACCTCCCTTTGTTTGTTCATATAGCGTTACTGTTTATTCAAAATTAATCATCTCGATGGCAAGAATGTCCTGTCGTTGTTGAACAATTTTCGCATTGTACGTCACTGCATACACTATGAGTTATTTCGCTGTATATAACAGCTTGCATTATACATACGCATTGTTCACCATTGTCGATTTTTATGTGTGCACATAGGCTGTGTATGATATATCCGGAAATAAAATTCTCTTAAACCAAGACTGCTACTGTAATCGAATTTTCCGTTTACCCGGCACAGGTTTGCCCAAATAAACATTTAAATTTCAACACAAAGTCTCCTGTCTTCGGCCACGTCACAACCCCGTGACATCTGGTGGAGGTGCTGCTTCTTTGATGTTCCGGACGCCCCCTTCAAGCCGCGACCCCAGCCCAAATGGCAAAGAAGACATGGACGCTAACCCTGAACAGCGAACAAGCCGCCGGCAGAGGGGACTACAACCAGAGTACGGGCCTCTTCCTGAAGCAGCCAGGCAGATCCGGATCCCGACATCAACTACTGCAACCATGACCGCCCTCGTGCAGCCTGCACCACTCCTGCTCCGACAACCCAAAGAGCCGCTAACTTTCCGCGGTTCGCCACTGGAAGACCTGGAAATCTGGATCGAAAGGTTCTACCGCGACGCCGCCTTCAATGACTGGACAAACGATGACAAGCTCCGGCATGTGTATTTCGCCTTAGAAGATGCTGGTCAGACCTGGTTTGAAAATCAAGAGCGAAGCCTTACAACGTGGGACGTCTTTCGCACCAGGTTCCTCACCACTTTCGCAAGTGTGGTGCGCAAGGAGAAGGCCGCAGCTCTTCTCGAAACCCGCATGCAGATGCCAAACAAAAACGTGGCGCTATTCACGGAAGACATGATAAAACTTTTCCGCCACGCTGACTCCGACATGTCGGAGGAGAAGAAGGACCGTCTGCTCATACGAGGAGTAAAGCAGGAACTCTTCGCCGGGCTGATCACAAACCCGCCAAGGACACTCGTTGAATTCATTTCAGAAGCATCTACGATAAGAAAGACGCTCGAGAGGCGCACACGGCGATATAACCGTAGCTTCTCCTCTACAAGCTACACCGGCATTCAACGGCTTCGGAACCACTGACTTGCGTGAGACGATCAGAGCGATCGTGCAAGACGAGCTGCGAAAATTGCTTCCTTCAGCGCAGCCTCACGTGGAATCCATCGCGGACGTCGTGCACCAGGAGATCCAGCAATTGCTGGGCGTTCCTCAATCTCAAGAGCCTCAGCTGCAAGCCATGAGCTATGCTGCTGCAGCCCGCCGACACGCCCCTCCTCCACGCGCACGCCAAAATGTTGCTCCATCGCACTTCCGTCGCCAGACGTCACCGCCACCACCACCCCCACCAACGTCCTACCGTTCGCCAGCGGCCCATCGCAGTGCACCGAGGAAGACTGACATCTGGCGCACCCCTGACCACCGCCCGCTCCGCTACCACTGTGGTGAGGCCGGACACACATACCGCCGTTGACAGTACCGACAGATGGGACTGCGTGGCTTCGCCGTCAATGCACCGCGTTTAGAGCCAGGAGAACGGCCACGTGACATCGCCGACTACCTGACAGGAACACAATGGACACCACGAAGTCCTTCCCGTTGGCCGTCGCCCAGCCGCTGCATGTCGCCGAACCACCGGCAGTACTCTGGCCCAACGCGGGGCCAGTCTCCTAGCCCGTATCCGGGAGACTAAGGGCAGCCACCGATAAAGGTGCGGTTGCTGTGCGACGAACTACCGAAGATCCTCCTCCGACGACGACGACGTGACGGAGCTTTCCGAACACAACGCCAACTATGCAAAGCCCTGACGGTGAAAGCTCCCTTACTGAAGGTAGCCTGACGACGCAACATGGAAGCAGCGGAACAAGCCGAAGCAGCCGTGACCCGACGCCACGCCCTAACTGTAATGCGAAACGGCAAACTAGCGACCTCGACGTTCTAATCAACGGCCACAGTGTGACCGTTCTCGTCGATACTGGAGCCGATTATTCCGTCACCAGTGGGTCGTTTGTCACGAAGTTAAAGAAAGTTATGACAGCTTGGGAAGGCCCTGAAATCCGCACAGCTGGAGGTCATTTCGTAACGCCTACAGAAATCTGCACAGCGAGAATCACCATTAAAGGCCGTATTTATTCTACAGACTTCGTAGTCCTACAGCGTTGCTCGAGAGACGTCATCCTTGACATGGACTTCTTATGCCTGTAAGGGGCTGTCATCAGCCTAAGAACAAAGTCAATAACTTTATCCACAGAAGAAGCTCTACCGTCGCGCACGCCGTCAGGAAACCATGCATTGAATGTGGTGGAAGAACAAGTCACCATTCCACTTCGCTCCAGCGTCATTATTTCAGTCGGCGCCTCCTAAATCACCTGACTTGGAAGGCGTCGTTGAAGGCAGTCAACATCTGTTGGTCACCCGAAATATCTGCGTCGCAAGAGGAATCGCAGAGCAGCGGGAAGGTAAAGCAATGGTTATACTCACGAATTTCAGCCCCCCGCCGCGGTGGTCTAGTGGCTAAGGTACTCGGCTGCTGACCCGCAGGTCGCGGGTTTGATTCCCGGCTGCGGCGGCTGCATTTTCGATGGAGGCGGAAATGTTGTAGGCCCGTGTGCTCAGATTTGGGTGCACGTTAAAGAACCCCAGGTGGTCAAAATTTCCGGAGCCCTCCACTACGGCGTCTCTCATAATCATATGGTGGTTTTGGGACGTTAAACCCCACAAATCAATCAATCAATCATCAATCAACGAATTTCAGCAATGAGTACAAACATGTGAACAAAGGAACAACGGTCGCATACATCGAAGAAATTGTGGACGCCACCAGTGCTTTCGGCCTCACCGATTTTGGAGAACCTGCTCAAAGGATCCAAGCCCCTCCCACAGCTTTCGACTTCAATCCCAGTCAGTCAATTCCAGTCAGTCAGTTGAGCTGTTCTTGAGAAAGAACAGCTCAAGGCCCTGCTCTTGCAATACAAAGATTGCTTTTTATCGTCATCCAAAGATTGCTTTTTATCGTCATCGAAAATTCGGCAGACACCAATCACAAAACAATGCATCATAACCGAAGAAAATGCCAGACCACTCCGTCAGAGTCCGTACAGGGTTTCGACGCGAGAACGTGAGACCATGAAGAGAGAAGTTGATTAAATGCTGCGGGATGACATCATCCAGCCGTTCAAGAGTCCATGGGCGTCCCAGTGGTGTTAGTGAAGAAAAAGCATAGGACCCTACGTTTCTGCGTCGATTATCGCCGCCTGAACAAAAGCACACGAAAGGATGTGTATCCTCTCCCACGAATAGACGACGCACTCTATCGGCTCCATAACGCCAAGTACTTTTCTTCAATGGACCCAAGACTGGCTATTGGCAAAACGAAGTCGACGAAAGAGACCGAGAAAAGAGGGCGTTTATAACACCGGACGGCCTCTTCGAGTTTAAGGTGATGCCCTTCGGTCTTTGCTCAGCGCCTGCAACTTTTCAACGCGTTATGGATACAGTACTGGCAGGATTGAAGTGGTAGACATGCCTTGTGTACTTGGATGACGTCGTCATGTTTTCCTCGAGTTTCGACGAGCATCTTCGGCGCCTTGAAGCTGTACTTAAAGCCACCAAGACGTCCGGACTCACACTGAAGGCAGAAAAGTGCAGATTTGCGTACAAGGAGCTCTTGTTTCTGAGGAACGTTATTAGCAAGTCTGGGGTTCGTCCCGGTCCACAGAAAACAGCCGCCATCGCCGACTTCCTGCCCCCCACTGACAAGAAGGCGGTGCGCCGATTTCTGGGCCTGTGCGCCTATTAAAGGTGGTACGTGAAAAACTTCTCCCGCATCGCCAATCCTCTCACTAACCTTACCAAGGCCGACGTAGAGTTCAAGTGGGAAACGCCACAGGAACATACTTTCCAGGAGCTTAAACATCGCCTCCAGACGCCTCCGTTTCGACAAATTCACCGAGACAGAAATACACACTGACGCAAGCAGCGTAGGTCTTGGCGCCGTTCTTGTGCAGAGAGCTGACGGACTTGAAAGGGTTATTAGTTACGCCAGCCGATCGCTATCCAAAGCAGAAGCCAATTATTACACAACAGGAAAGGAGTGCCTCGCCATCATCTGGGCTACGTCAAAATTTCGCCCCTACCTCTACGGCAGGCCCTTCAAAGTGTTGAGCGACCACCACGCCTTGTGTTGGCTAGCCACCTTGAAGGACCCTTCAGGTCGCCTCGTACTATAGAGCCTGAGACTTCAAGATTACGACATTACCGTCGTTTACAAGTCCGGCAAGAAACACTCTGACGCCGACTGTCTGTCTCATGCGCCTGTCGACCAACCACCACCCGACGACCCGGATGACGCCTTCTTCTTGGGAACAATAACTACCGACGACTTCGCTGAACGAACGCTGGCCGACCCGGAACTTAAGGCCCTAACAGAATACCTCGAAGGCAGGACCACCGAAGTCCCGAATTTATTTGAGCGCGCACTTGCGTCGTTCTTCCTGCGAAACGGTCTTCTCTAAAAGAAAAAACTTTTCACCGCTTCGAGTCAAGTACCTCCTTGTGGTGCCTTCAGCTCTGCGACAAGAACTCCTTCAGACCCTGCACGACGATCCGACGGCAGGGCACCTCGATGTTTCGCGCACGCTCGCGAGGATACAAGACAGGTACTAGTGGCCACGTCTTACCACCGACGTCACTCGTTATGTGAGGACATGCCGGGACTGTCAGCGATGCAAGACACCACCGACAAGGCAAGCGGGACTTTTGCAGTGAATTGAACCACCTCGCCGACCTTTCCAGCAGATTGTAAGGACTTACTGGGGCCGTTCCCGACATCAACTTTCGGAAACAAATGGATCGTAGTAGCTACCGACTACCTCACCCGCTACACTGAGACAAAAGTCCTGCAAAAGGCAGTGCATCCGAGGTAGCTAAGTTCTTCATCGAAAATACCGTCCTACGTCACGGCGCCCCAGACGTCCTTATCACCGACAGAGGAATGGCCTTTACTGCCGACTTAACTTAAGCGATCTTGGCATACAGCCATACAAACCACCGACAGACGACAGCGTACCACCCACAGACCAACGGCCTCACCGAGCGGCTAAACAAGACGATCGCCGACATGCTGGCAATGTACGTTGATGTCGAACACAAGACGTGGGACGCCATTCGTTTATACGTGACCTTCGCATACAACACGGCGGTGCAGGAGACGACGCAGATATCTCTATACAAATTGGTCTACGGAAGGAGCCCGGCAACAACGGTCGATGCCATGTTACCCAACGTCACCGACGAAGAAAACCTCGATGTGAGTTAGTACCTTCAACGCGCCGAAGAAGACCGACAACTCGCGCGTCTCCGTATCAAGAATCAACAGACGACCGACTGGCGCCGTTACAATCTTCGACGACGCTTCGTAGAATACCAGCCCGGTGAATGTGTTTGGGTGTGGACGCCGATACGCCGACGTGGACTAAGTCAAAATCTTCTGCGACGGTACTTCGGACCATACAGGGTGGTTCGACATCTCGGCCCACTTGATTACGAGGTTGTTCCCGACGGCATCACGTACTCTCAACAACGCCGATCGTGACCTGAAGTCGTCCATGTCGCGCGCCTCATGCCGTGTCATGCGCGTTAACAAACTGAAGCAGTTTTTTTTGTATCATTATTGTATCGTAATTTACTCATTGTACTTTCTTGCATTATTGATGTATCTTCATCTTAGTTAAAGCACCCGGACGATGCCTTTTTCAGAGGGGGGCAATGCCGCGTTCTATTTCTCAAGTTTTGTTATCGCCCCAAAACACTACACAATTCTCAGCGCAAACCGCGCCTGCAGGTTTCGAGAAGCTTCCGGACTTTAGTAGATCATTTCAATAAGATCACGCCCACTCTGCGAATGGTACAGATTATTCTGGAACCTACGCCACGGCCAGTGATAACGCTAGAACATTCGATGGCAAGAGTATAAAGGCCGACGCACTTCGCCACTTGTGAGTAGTTTATCGACGGCCGATGCTCCGTTCGCCGTTATCAGCCCTTCTCCCCAAAACATTGTGTTACAAGTGTATGTATAGCGCCAGTCGAAGTATTCTAAATATGCCTAATGTTCACAATCTGTTGTAAATATATGTACATTTGATTGTAAATATCTATTTGTGGTTTTTTACTAATGTATGCGTAGTTTAGCACAAACTTGTATATATATATATATATATACAAGTTTCTGGCGTCAACTGCGAGAAGGGCGAGAGTTCAATTTCGGCGGCTTCTGTACAATTACCCCGGGGTCGAAGAGGGAGCCGCCTGGCGACCTAACAGCTTGTCACTACGAGCGGGTCATAGTAAGCCTTCAGACGCTCCACGTTGACTATGTCGCGCCCGCGGCGGCGCATGTCCGAAGATTGTTCAATTGGCTCGATAAGATAGTTGACCGGAGATGTGCGCTCGATCACACGGTAGGGACCTTCATATTTCGGGAGTAGTTTGGAAGAAAGGCCAGCTACAGAGGTCGGGATTGAGAGCCATACAAGGGAACCAGGAAGGAAGGTGGGCTCAGAAGTGGCGGAGCCATCACGAATACTCTTCTGCCGCTCTTGCTCATGCGTCGTAAAAGTCTTGGCAAGCTCGCGACACTCTTCAGCAAGCCTGGCGGTCTCGGAAATAGGTGTACACTCAGATGGATCCGGCGTGTACGGGAGTATCGTGTCGATAGTGTGTGACGGGTGCCTTCCGTACAGCAAAAAGAAAGGTGAAAAACCAGTCGTGCTCTGAGGGGCGGTGTTGTAGGCGTAAGTGACGAAGGGCAGTATGGTATCCCAATTCGTGTGGTTGGCGGCGACGTACATCGACAGCATGTCGCCGAGGGTGCGGTTAAAGCGTTCGGTCAGACCATTCGTCTGCGGGTGGTGAGCAGTAGTTTTGCGGTGGACAGAATGGCACTCAGTGAGAATGGCATCGATGACTTCTGACAAGAAGACACGGCCTCGATCGCTGAGAAGCTCCTGGGGTGGACCGTGGCGCAATATAAATCAATGTAGTAGGAAGGACGCAACATCACGCGCAGTAGCCGCAGGGAGAGCGGCGGTTTCGGCGTATCGCGTTAAATGATCTACGGCGACAATGTCCCAGCGGTTGCCAGTGGACGTCAGAGGAAGTGGTCCGTACAAATCGATACCTATGCGCCCAAACGGACGGTCAGGGCAAGGTAGCGGTTGCAGACCGGCTGGTGACATGTGTGCGGGCGGTTTGCGGCGTTGGCAAGCGAGACAGGAGCGAACGAACTGCTGGACGTAGCGGTACATCCCGCGCCAGAAGTAGCGTTGTCTAATGCGATGGTAGGTTTTGAATACCCCAGAGTGCGCGCACTGTGGATCAGAATGGAAGGATTCACATATCTCCGACCGCAGACTGCGGGGTATCACGAGTAGCCACTGCCGGCCATCGGCGTCGTAATTGCGTCGGTGTAGGAGGCCGTCACGAATGGCGAAATGGTGAGCTCGACGACGCAAGGCACGCGTGGATGGCGTTGCGGACGGATCAGAGAGCAAGTCGATCAGTTGGGCGATCCAATTATCATTTCGCTGTTCGGTAGCAATGATGTCAACATCAATGGCAGAAACAACAACCGAGGATACTGAGCAGAGCACGTTAGCTTCAGGCAGAGGGGAGGGCGAGAGGGCGTCGGCGTCAGCATGCTGGCGTCCGTTGCGGTAGAGGACGCGGATGTCGTAGTCTTGTAAGCGAAGAGCCCAACGGGCGAGGGGGCCTGAGGGATCCTTCAATGATGACAGCCAGCATAGTGCATGATGGTCAGTGACGACATCGAATGGGCGACCATACAAATAAGGTCGAAACTTTGTAAGAGCCCAGACGATCACCAGGCACTCTTTTTCCGTGACGGTGTAGTTTGTCTCGGCTCTTGTGAGCGTACGGCTTGCATATGCCACAACATAATCAGGGAACCCGGGTTTGCGCTGCGCCAGGACAGCGCCGAGGCCTACACCACTGGCGTCCGTGTGCACTTCTGTTGGGGCCGTAGGGTCATAGTGGCGGAGAATGGGAGGAGACGTCAACAAGTGGCGGAGCTTCAAGAACGCGTTGTCGCACTCTGACGACCACGAATTGAGGGGCCCGTTACTTCCGAGGAGCTTCGTCAGCGGTGATATAATCGTGGCGAAGTTTCGTATAAAGCGTCGGAAGTATGAGCACAGGCCCACGAAACTACGCAGTTCTTTGACGGACGCAGGTTTTGGGAATTCGGCCACGGCCCGAAGCTTGGCTGGGTCAGGAAGAATGCCATCCTTGGACACGACGTACCCTAGGATGGTGAGTTGGCGTGCTGCAAAGCGGCACTTCTTCAGATTTAGTTGCAAGCCGGCATTGCTCACACGTGCGAAAACTTCTTTTAGACGTTGGAGATGGGTGGAGAAATCTGGAGCGAAGACAACAACGTCATCGAGGTAACACAAGCACGTGTGCCATTTCAAGTTGCGCAGTACTGTGTCCATCATGCGCTCAAATGTCGCAGGTGCATTACACAGACCAAACGGCATGACGTTGAATTCGTACAAGCCGTCGGGTGTGATAAAGGCAGTCTTCGGTCGAGCGTCATCAGCCAGGGGTACTTGCCAGTACCCCGAGCGCAGATCGAGAGAAGAAAAAAATTGGGCTCCGTGAAGGCTGTCAATTGCGTCGTCAATGCGCGGCAGTGGGTAGACATCCTTGCGAGTGATCTTATTGAGCCGTCTGTAGTCCACACAGAACCGCACAGAACCATCTTTCTTCGCAACAAGAACAACAGGAGACGCCCATGGACTGTCCGAGGGCCGAATGACGTCGCGTCGGAGCATATCGTCAACCTGCTCGTTAATTTGCCGGCGTTCAGCAGGCGACACGCGGTATGGACGCTGCCGTAATGGTGGATGGGCACCAGTGTCAATACGATGCGTAACAGTGGACGCGCGACCGTGAGAACTTCGCCCGACATCGAAAGAAGAACGGTATTCTTGCAACAGGTCTAGAAGCTGGGAACGCTGCACTGACGTAAGGTTGTCATCAATGAATGGGCCAAATACATCAGGAGATGATGGGTCAGAAGTAGAAACAGCACTGATGGTACGTGAATCGGGACAACGCGAGTCTTCGGGTACGTCCAGGACTTGTGCGTCGTCGACTGCTTCCACTCTGCCGAGACATTCCCCTTGAACCAAGGTAACAGTGTACGGGGATGGGTTGGTCACAAAAATAGCGGCGTTGCCTTGGGTGATTTGCACGGTCGCGAAAGGCACTAGCAACCCTTTCCTCCTGGAAGCACGGTAGGATGGCGAAACAAGTGCAATTGTGTCGGAGAGACCGGTGCAGTAGACCGATACGCCCATCGTCGAGCTTGGAGGCACTATAGTATCGTCTTTCACAAGAATCTTGTTCAGTGTCGAGGGACCGTCTTCTGGCGTCAACTGCGAGAAGGGCGAAAGTTCAATTTCGGCGGCGGCACAATGAATGACGGCGTCGTTGCGGGAAAGAAAATCCCATCCCAAGATGACGTCATGAGAGCATGCAGGAATGATGATGAATTGGGCGACATACAGAACGTCCTGAACGACAACGCGAGCTGTGCAGCCTGCTGTAGGATTAATACGATGTGAGCTAGCGGTACGAAGGGACAGTCCAGAAATCGGCGTCGTCACTTTTCGAAGCAAGCGGCAAAGGTTTTCGCTCATAACTGATACCGCAGCTCCAGTGTCAATAAGAGCAGATGCATGAACACCGTCCACAAGCACGTCAATGACGTTAGATGGGCGGCTCTCAGGGCTTTCACAATGCGATAGCGCCGCAGTCCTTGCCTCTGGGACTGCGACGACTAGTTTTCCCGCTCATGAGCAGAAGAACTTGGCCGCATGGGGGACAGAGACCGACGTCGTGGAGACGGCGACCTTCGAGCAGACGGACCTGGGCGAGACGACAGTGGCGCAGACGGCAGTTCCTCGTTATACGAACGGCTAAGGTGGCCAGTAACAGGAGAAGTGGGAGCCGGCTGTAGTCGAGAGCAATAACGGGCTACGTGACCGGTGTAACCGCAAGCAAAGCAGATGGGCCGGTTGTCGGGTGTGCGCCATCGGTTTGCCGGGGTGGGTCTCGCCCGGAACGGTGTCTGGAAAGGCTGCATGGTGGGCTGAAAATGAGGCTGAGGGGTTGCGCCAACATATGCAGCCGGCATACCCGCTGCAAAGGACGGAGGTCGTGCGGCAGCTTCGGCGTAAGTCACTGGTGCAGGCGCTTGAACGACTGGAGGCGGCCTTGCGACCACTTGGGCGTAACTTGGGGGTGCAGGGGCCGGAAGTTGTTGTGGGTGGTACGCAGGCATGACCTCCGCTATTTCCTGCTCAATCGCTCGGCGGATGGGTGGAAGAATGGTAGTGGCCGATTGTTGAGCAGCCGGTGGGTGGGCAAAGGGCAGGAGAGAGAACTGCCGCGCGATTTCCTCACGTATGAAGGACTTGAGATCTGCCAGCAGTGCCACCTGATCACAGCTCGCTTCCAAGCCTGCAAGCCCTGCATCTCGTGGTGTGGAGCGACGGGTGATCGAACGCTGCCGGCGGAGCTCCTCGTAGCTCTGGCACAGCGTGATGACCTCAGCTACTGTGCCTGGGTTTTTGGCAAGCAGCATCGTGAAGGCATCATCGTCAATGCCCTTCATGACGTTCCGGATCTTGTCTGATTCGGACATGCTGTCGTTCGACTTCTTGCACAAGTCCAGGACATCTTCAATGTAACTGGTGAATGACTCACCGGCCTGCTGAGCGCGTTCGCGTAAGCGCTGCTCGGCTTGCAGCTTGCGAACGGCAGGGCGGCCAAAAACGTTGGTAATAGCAGTCTTGAAACCGGACCAGGTTGCAAACTCGGACGCGTGGTTGGTGTACCACAAACTTGCAACGCCCGCAAGGTAGAACACCAAGTTTGTCAACTTGCCGTCCTCGTCCCATTTGTTGGGGACGCTCATGCGCTCGTAAATGGCGAGCCAGTCCTCCACGTCAGTGCCATCGGCGCCCGTGAAGATGGGTGGATCGCGGATCCTGGGGACACCGGGACATGGGGGTGGCATGGGAGGAGGCGTTTGCTTAGAGGCGTCGTGGGACATGGTAGATTGCAGCGTACGTGAGCGTAGTTCCAAGGGCATTGAAGGGGATCGTAGCACTCTCCACCAATTTGTTATGGCGTTTATTAGCCGGCACACAGCGAGTCTACACAATGGCGACAGTAACGGCCAAAACACGGGGTCTCCGTGCGAGCGGCGTTCTCTTTGGGCAGACCCACTAGAAAGCACATAAGAGTTCGACCCACTTCAGTGTTCGGCGGCTTCTGTACAATATATATATATTTATATATATATAGATGTCTGTATATGCGCTGCTAGTTATCTCTATGGATGATGGAGTTTGTATGCCCCATAGTGCACAAGAGGGGTGTCTAAGCAAACACTGTATGTAAAAAAATATGTAAAGAGTTTTTTTGAGTTTGAAGTTAATAAACTTCTCTTTGTATCAGTCCAAGACTGCTACTGTAATCGAATTTTCCGTTCACCGGGCATAGGTATGCCCAAATAAACAGTTAAATTCCAAGACAAAGTCTCCTGTCTTTGGCCACGTCCCGACCCCGTGACAATATTCTGGTTTATCGATTTCTTCTGCACTTTTTCACGTATTCTCAAAGGAACGTTATTATTGTTCCTATCTAATTTCTCTGTTTTTTAGCAAACGTTGTACAAAAAAAATATCCATTATAAGGTACAGTGTGGCCAATGCCCCTTGTGGGTATGAGCCAAGATCTCCTAGGCGACAAGACAAGACAATATAGGTTCACCTGTTTTGGTTCGTGTCAGCGAAAATGACTTCACGCACAAAATTCAAATTGCAGAACCACAGCAATACCCATGTCTTCCTGTTTCAACAAACACACAAGCCCTGTCCGGCGTAAGGGATGCTAACGCTTAGGTGATCATAATATTTTCTAGCGCTTGGCTAATGGTAATAGTAAAACGTGGCTAAAGTTTCTGCAATTTTCTTCGAATTGGTTTTCTTCTATCGCATAATAGGAGTCATGAACACCGGTGATGGCGGTGGACAGGTATGCACTGCCACTATCGTTGTGATCTGATTATAAACTTTCGCTCTGAACAAATTCGCAGATGCCACGTACAGTGGGAATCGATGATATGCGAAGCACGAATGAGAAATGCTGATATGTCACTTTAAAATCAGCACAACCTTACCAGGTGGAGGTTAATGAAGCCGCACATATTTTCCGTGTGATGATTATCATGTTTGGAAGTGTCGTTTACCTTCGTCATTTATTCACGTCACGTTATACCCAATTTAGTATGCGTGGAGCTAGCGAAACGGATGCGAGCTTGCTATGAGCGTGGTATGTTGTCATGTTTTTACATGACACGCGTCTCAGCATTAACATGTTTGCGCTAGTCATATATTTTCATCATTCATTGACGTCACTTAACAACGAATTTGGTATATGTCGAGCTAGCAAAACAGCCGCGAGCGCATCATGAATGGCCCAGTAGTCTTCAATGTAGCGTTGACGTGCGCGCACGGTGGGCACAGTGACGCTACGTTACGATGACGCGAGCACTCTACGCTGTAAACAAAATTTACCCAGCTGGGAGGAACCTGGAAGGAAGAGCCAGCTCTGCTCCGGTGGCGTCACTCAAACCGGATTGTACCGGAGCAAATACAGTCATTTTTTTTTACTGTTTCCCTCCGGTGATCGCCGCACGAAGGAAACTGGAGAAACACAGGGCCAATCACCAGATTATGCTCCCACGGTTCCTCCGGAAATGCTCCCGCGCATCGCTTTTGCCTCGTTGGATGGTCCCTAATTGCTCCGGGTAAACGCTCCCTGGCTTTCATTGCCTGTTCGAGGAGTGACGTAGGCAGCCTTACTGCCAGGACGCCATTCCCCCCAAAACCAACATGGCGCAAACCAAGACGGAGCAGTGAGGATTGTGCGAAGCCTTCGGCCGCGTTGGAGAAAATTTGGCCGATCCCATGTAGAGTGGGAATCATTGATATGCGAAGCACGAATGAGGAAGGTTGATATATGTCTCTCGAAAATCAGCACAATATTACAAGGTGGAGATATAAATGATGCTGTACATGACCTACGCATTATGATTATCTAGTTTGGGTGTGTTGTTTACCTTCGTCATCAATTTACGTTACGTGATGTCAAATTTAGTATATGTGGAGATAGCGGAAGGACCCTGAGCATGCTATGAATATCATATGTTGTCGTTTTATTAAATGACACGCTTGTCAGCATTATCATGTTTGCACCAGTCATATACTTTCGTTATCCATTGATGTCACGCAACACCACATTTGGTATATGTAGAGTAGGCAAACCAGTCGCGAGCGCATCATGAAGGGCCCAGTATACTCCAATGTAGCGTTGACGCGCGCGCACGCTGGCCACAGGGATGCCACGTTAGCGAAGCGCGAGCACTACAGTCTGACACCAGGCGCGACGGGTGCGACCAGCGTCCGTCGGCGCGGCCCGACAGCAACCGGTGCAAAATGCAGTATGCTGCATTTCGCGCTGATGCCTTACCCAGACAACACTGCGTCTCCCTCTTTTCGTGATGGAGAGATGCTGGACGCGCTGAAACGCGCATGCGTCAAGGCGACGCAGCGCGGCGGGCGCCTGCGAGTATATGGCAGGACCACCGCCTGGTGTGACGACGCCGGCGTGACGTGACGAAATGAACGCCGGTGAGCGCACGTACCGCGTCACGTCGAATTGTATTGGCGCCTTGACTGTGGTACTTAGTCATGTCCTTACACAACACGCATCTCATTATTATCATATTTGCACCAATCACATATCTTCGTCATGCGGTGCCGTCACGTAATACTAAATTTGGCATTTGTTAAGCTAGTGAAACAGCCGCGAGCGCATCATGAGTGTGGCATATAGTCATGCTGTTACATGACACGCATCTAATGTTTATCATGTTTTCACCGGTATCATACCTTCGTCATCCATTTAGGTCACGTAATACCGAATTTGGTATAAATGAAGCTTGCGCAACGGCCGGCAGCGCATCATAGGCGTGGCATGTAGTAATATTGTTAAATGAGACGTATGTAAAGAGTATGATGTTAGGGTCCGTCTCTTGTGTTCGGCATGCAATCATGCCATTTCGTACGAGATTTGCAGCCTGTTATGTGAACGGAGCCACCGCAAGAGCTGCAGGACCCTGAAATGTAAATCATGACATTCACGACATACACCTCATGATTTTCATGTTATGATTAGTCAAGTGTGTTCTTCATACAGTCATGTTTTGCCTTACTAAGTTTGGTATGAATACTTTTATCGAAACGGCCAGGAGAGCTAAAAGTCGTACGTGGCTATAGATAGATTGATACGCTCAAAGTCGCCGAAGTTCGCTAAGGAATGCTTTGCATTTAAAAAAGGAAATCATTCTAAGCACCTTCTGGATATCATAAGCGACAAAAAGCAACGAATGTTATCAACGACAGAAGGGAGTTGTGTGAACGGTAATCGTGTGATGGTTCCTGGCAGCGAATAGCACATTTCGTGAGTGTTGAGAAACCTGGCGGTTGCTGGTGTGGCGAAAACATAGTGGAGTTCTCCTCGAATCTGTGTTATTCTTGTCAGGTAGTGCTAAGATGGGATAATAGGGGTTGAACCAAACATGAGATCAATATTCGGCTAGTTTCACAAGACGTCAGTGAAAGATCAGTGGAATCCCAAAAATGCGTTGTTTGGACTACGTGTTTGTTTGTTTCTTACCATCACTTCGGTAAAGCAAAACGAAGAGGTGAGCGAGTTTGTACTGATTCATCAAGGCGTCAATGTAGC
This sequence comes from Rhipicephalus microplus, assembly GCF_043290135.1. Lineage (NCBI taxonomy): Eukaryota > Metazoa > Arthropoda > Arachnida > Ixodida > Ixodidae > Rhipicephalus > Rhipicephalus microplus. The sequence goes on along the minus strand of NC_134703.1, from coordinate 184,157,175 downwards.
GCAAAAAAATGTGAACACCACAAGCACTTGTGGTGCTTTTTTGCGCAGGATCAACGCCAGCATAACGTTTACATATCTTGGACATGATATACCGAGGAACAGCTCGCACATGCTGCGGCGTGAAGTGAAATTCAGCCCCACCGCGGTGGTCTTGTGGCTAAGGTACTCTGCTGCTGATCCGAATGTCGCGGGACGAAATACCGGCTGCGGCGGCTGCATTTCTAATGGAGGCGAAATTGTAGGCCCGTGTGCTCAGATTTGAGTGCACGTTAAAGAACCCCAGGTGGTCGAAATTTCTGGAGCCCTCCACTACGGCATCTCTCATATTCATATGGTGGTTTTGGGACGTTAACGCCACAAATCAATCAATATCAAGAGAAATTCAGTTTGGATAGTGATGAGGTACGCTGGCGTCAAAAGGCATCGGTGATCCACTGAACATGCGCTCCGCGGCTCAGAAAACGTATAGCGGTGACCTCCCGCCGCTGCGGAACCCACGAATCCTGCGCGCAATCCCAACTGCTGATCGTTTCCGTCTCTTTCATTAAAACTGTACAGGCATGCGGTTCTTTCTCACGATACTGCATGGCACTGGTTAAGTACACATCAAGATAGCAATCGTATGTGGCACTTGTTTGGTTACTGAATTAGAACATGAATGGCGTGTAAACCCTGCACGTCTGTAAAATGTTATGCTTTCTGACCATATACACAATTAGTGCTGGTTTCAAAGTTCAAAACTAAATGGTCGCCTATGATTTCGCAAGCAATAATTGGTTCCTGACATCGTAAAGCACATTTCATCAGCTAACTTTGTTCAATGCTAACAATCTGAGCCATACTCACCCTGGCGTATACACCATCCCTCTTCCCTCTACAATAAAATTTGGATTTTCGTGGCTGTGGCCGGTACTCACACACTTTATTACTGAACCAGTGAGAAAACCCTTTCAACACATAGGGCTACTATACAGCCTGTTGCTGACAGTTTTAAATCTGGACATGGTGAGCATTTGTCACAAGGAATAAATTGTGCTACGTGATAAATTGCAGCAGCTAAAACATGGTGTCTGTTCTATATTTCCTGCATAAGCAGCTGGTTAAACTATAAAAGTTGATCAAGTAGTAATACACACACACCCGTCACAGGAAAAAACCTTTAATACTGTGTCTACTTCTTTCAAGCCAACATTAAAGCTAGAAAGCCGTGTATTTTCAACGAAGCAGCTATGACGTCGTCAGCACTTATTTGAAGCAACTGACTATACAATGTACAGTAAAAACTTCATGAAAACGTGCGCATCACTGCGCGTATTCTCTTAAGTCCTAGTCATAAGGCGCTGTAAAAACGCACTAGAAAAAGTATTTGTGCTCAACGTGATCTACTCAAGCAATTAACATGTGCAGTATAGGAGACAAACAAAACATGAGCAAGAGGGTGCTAAATATTATCCACGTACATAGTGTAAATGATGGCGGTATTTTTCGCCAGATGATTGAAAGAGGTACAAATAATGAGACGATTCATTTCTAGAAGCCACATCTATTCCGCAGCTCTTGAGCTACAGTTATTCCAGTCTTGTCAGTTCATCCACTCGTAACAGCTATTTGGAAAGGCTGTTTATCGTCTCTTAGGTTGCAATCAAAATTTTGCTACCATTTCTTTCGTGTGAAACAAGATATGGGGTGCACCATTCAGCACTGCTTGCTCTCCTCAGCGTCCGCTTTATGTGTCAAATACAAGTGCCACCCACCACTGACAATGGAAAAAATAATTCACAGGCCGACAACAAACATACTCAATGATCGCTTGGTGCTGCACGCAACCAGAATCAGGTAAAAGATAGTGCACATTGTCACTTGTTAGTCGGCGATTATGATATTTTGACTTACTTCTTGTGTCCTTGTTTCCACGCCCTGTTTTTTTTTATAATGACAGAGCACTCTTCCAAGATGCTGGGCATCAAAAAGGAATACACAGCGTCTCACAAACAATCAGCATCACATGAGCCAGCACACGCCGGGTTTAACAAAGTACCTATACACCACTCCATTCACTGACACTACTGTCACTGCAGCTGCTAGAGTCAAATGCTAGAGTAATTATGATGCTGTCATGCGCGCTTTTGATCGCACCATTCTGCTCTCAGGCCTCTTCTTCAAAGCGCACTACATGACTGCAGTCGTGCGTCAAGTTTTCTGGAGTCACAAGAGCAATGGCTTCGTCCAGAAGTGCTTCGACTCCGGCAAGAGTGAACGACCTGTTGTCGACTGCAATATACCCCTTGACCTGGCTTCACACTATTTCAATAGGGTTGAATTCACACTGGTAACGAGGAAGCCGAACAATATCATGACCAGCAACCTTGGCCAGGGCATCAATCCGGTATCCAGGAAAACCATGCTTACTTTGCTGAACCAGCTGAATTTGTAATAAAACAGAGCGCTCCGTGCAAGTTAAAAATCAAACAATGCCAACTTATCCCGAAAATTATTTTACAAAGAAGATGAAGCTAGGTTTTTCTTAAAGGGGCCTTGAAACACTTTTTGAGAAAATATGGAATTAGTTCACTGAAAAAACGTATTAGCTCACAAAGTGAACGCCGCGAAAAATTTAAGAATCAAGTACGAGCGTATAGTTACAAAGATTTGTCACACGCTGCAATCACATTCTCTCTTCTCTCGTCCCAACGAAAGCGCTGGAAGCTCAGCAGGAAGAGATGGGAGCGGCAAGCAAAAAAGTCACTCGCGCCTCGTGGCCTAGAGCATTTTCTTCTTTTGTTTTTCGGACACGCGGCTTTTTCAGAGCGATCGCGCGCAAATGCGTGAACAAGTGAAGGCCTTTCGCGGCAATGTCTGTAACAACCATGCGCGCCATGTTCAAATCAGCCAATGGCTGATAGATGGGCTTACTAGAATTTTTTTCTGGGATTTGTCGAGAGAAGAGAAAGCTTTTTTTTCTGAATTTTATTATTTAACGTGAATTCCAGACCGCGTGCTGTGCTTTAATATTTGGTTCGAATGTTGTCGGGAGCCTCTGTTATTAATCGGCAGCTTTTTCCGACCATGCTCAAAAGTGTTGCAGGGCTGCTTCTAAAACTGTCCACAACCATGCAAACTGTAAGGGCCCACTTTGCTAGAAGTATGACGATGAGCACGCACTAAAATTCGGCTGTAATAAACAGAACTATTATTTGATGCCATCGACAAGAGCCATCGACTAATGCCATCGACAAGAGTATCAAAATACGATAATTTTGGTCCGAAATCGCTTTTAAATTTTTCAGTTAAGGTTGAGATATCGATTTAGAAATATATAATGAAAACTTTCGCCCGTTTTGAACTTTGTTCGCGTCAGAAAGGTGTGTTTTATCATATTGCGGCTGTCTCACACCGAATTACGTCGGATGTGCTTCTTGATATTTAACACTCATCCTGTCTTTGTGTGTGTGTGTGTGTGTGTGTGTGTGTGTGTGTGTGGTGTGTGTGTGTGTGTGTGTGTGTGTGTGTGTTTCCAGTTTCAAAAGTTGCTAATTTTCATAGGCTCACAGATAGTATAGTACGTGGCTTGAGTCTTCTCAGCTTTTGTGCCTATCGCGTGATTTGCAGTTCTCGTGCATAATTATTTTTTACTAAATTATGCAGGAAGCAATCAGCTCATCGCTTGCGTAATCAATGATTTTGATGAATGGTCCTTCAGAAATGGTCAGAAGTTGTTCTTGGTGGCCATGTTTTCTTCGTTTGTCGTGCATCATTTTGCAGCATTCTGAGTCCATTTTGAAGCACTGTGCTTCAAACTTGAGTGCTGTTGATTTCATCTTAATTGGCTTCTTGTGTTTTGTTTTTGGTGGCTTTTTGCATGTTTGATTATCTTGCTTCTTTTTCCTAAATGCTGGGTAATTACATAGAATTAGCATCTTATTTTATAAATCAAATAATATTAACTTAGAAGTTTTCTTGAAGTTCGTTTGCTAGAGCGCCGTAGAAAAGAATACACAGTACCTCTGCAGGGTTTGCATGAGATTAGGGACTTCATTTATATAACCAGTGCTTGAAACGATCAGCATGGAATGAAGAAATAGCGAAGCAAACTATAAAAAGTGTTGATCCACCTCACTAAAATTTCTTCCAGACGAAGTAAGTACATTCGTAAAGTACTCCAGAGGTACCACACAAACGCTCCGGATAGCTGGAGTGAAAAAACCGCGAAAAAAGCTCCGGAAGTGCCCCGTAATTGGTAGGGCCAGCTGAAAGAAAATGCCAGTAAAAAGTACTCCGGCGGTGCCACGGAATCGCTCCGGTCGGCAGGAGTGAAGTATTTTTAAAAGTACTCCGGGTGCGCCACGTGATTCCTCCGGAGAGCCGGAGCTAAAATTGCTCCAAATTAGGGCGACACTAGAGGACAAGCGTTTTACTTCGATCTCCGAGTAATTTTTTTTTACAGTTTATAGTCTACCGCCAGGTGTGACCGGCGTCCGTCGGCGTGTCCCGACGGCAACCGGTTCGAAATGCGACATGTTGCATTCGCGCCGATGCGTTATACAGACAACACTACGTCTCCCTCTTTCGTGACGGAGGGACGCTGGACGCGCTGAAACGCACATGCGTTAAAGCAACGCAGCGCGGCGCGTACCATCAAGTATATGACAGGACCGGCGCCTGGCGTCACAACGCCAACGTGACGTGTCGAATTGCACGCCGGCAAGCACGCGCACCGAGTCACGTCAAAATGTACTGGCGCCCTGACTCTAGCATGTAGTCATGTTCTCACATGACACACATCTCATGATTATCATGTTTGCACCAGTCACAAGCCTTCGTCATCCATTGGCGTCACGTAATACCAAAGTTGGCATGTGTGAAGCTAGCGAAACGGCCACGAGCAAACCATGAGTGTGGCATGTAGTTATGTTGTTATTTGACACGCATGTCGTGATTATCATGTTTCTATGTGTCATTTACTTATGTCATTCGTTCACGTCGCGTAATACTGGGTTGGGCACATGTGTAGGTAGGAAGACGGCTGCGAACGCATCATCAGCGTAGCATGTAGTCATGTTGTTACACGACACTTATCCCATGAGTATGTTTCCACCAGTATCATACCATCGTCATCCATTCTTGTCCCTAATACCAATATATTCATGAGGGAAACTAGCAAAGCAACCGCCAGCGTATCATGAGCGTGCCATATAGTTATGTTGTTATATGACACGCATCTCATGGTTATCACGTTTGCACCAGTCACAAACCTTCGTCATTCATTCACGTACCGTAATACCGAATTTGGTGTATGTGACGCTAGCGAAACAGCCGCGAGCGCATCGTGAGCTTGACATGTAATGATGTTGTTACATGACACGCATGTCATGATTTTCATGTTTGAGTCTGTTGCTTGTGTTTGTCTTTCAATCATATCTTACCATACAAGTTTTTCAACATGCCATGTGAACGAAAACACCACAAGAGCTGCATGACCATGAAATGTAAATCATGACATTCATGACATATCATGATTTTAATGTTATGACTAGTCAATTATGTTTCTCATACAGTCATGTTATGTCATATCAAGTTTGGTATTGATACAAATATTCAAACGGCCAGGAGAGCTAAAAGTCATAGGTAGATAGATAGATGGATAGATAGGGGGATATATAGATAGGTAGGTAGATAGATAGATAGATAGATAGATAGATAGATAGATAGATAGATAGATAGATAGATAGATAGATAGATAGATAGATAGATAGATACGCTTGAAGTCGCTGAAGTTCGCTAAGAACTGCTGCGCGTTTAATATAGCCAGGTTTAAACGGAGATCGAACCTGCCTCTTTTCTGTGTCAGCCAAGCATTCTACCACACAGCTGTGTGAGTGCTTGAGCTCTCCTGCTATCTCACCATGTGCCAGATTTCATTTCGGCTAAGGCATTCTCTTAACATTTGTCATAAGCCGTTTTTTTAACAGTAAAGTAATGTTATTCAAGAAATGCGTGTCATCTAAGAACGTGACTAAATGCCACGCTCATGAGGCGCTTGCCAACGTGTCGCTAGCTTCAAATATGCCAAATTTGGTACTACTGAATGGGAATGGATGAACAAGGTATCTGACCGGTGTAAACATGATGATAAGGCATGCGTGTCATGTGCGCGCATGGCTACATGCCATACTCATGATGCACTTGCCGGCGTTTTACTAGCTTCACATACACCAAATTTGTCATTATTTGACGTGAGTTGATGACGAAGGCATATGACTGGCGCAAACAAGATAATCATCATATGCGTTTCAAGTAAGCACATGACTAACTACCACATTCATGATGCGCTCGCGGCTGTTTCACTAGCTTCACATATACCGAATTTCGTATCAGGTGACGTCAATATACGGAAAACACGATTGACACGTCCAAACATAACAATCATTAAATGCGTGTCATGTAAAACATCACTATAATCTACGCTCCTAGCGCGCTCGTGGCCGTTTCGCTAGCTTCACATTTAACAAATTTGCTATTACGTAATGTGAATGAACGACGATCACAAATGGCAGGTGCGATCATGATACACAATAAAATAAGTCATATACAAACAATTTACGTCAACCCCGTCACGTTGTGTTAATAATAATGTGACCATTCAAGCTTGCACATTCGTGCTTTGCATATGGTCGATTCGCACTGTACGTATGATCCAGCAATTTTTCGACCATTAAAGTAAAAGCCCGGCGTCACACAGTTAGAAATATTTAACGGCTGGGTCGTTGATTGCTTCATCCCATTATGAAAGTCACTGATATAATTATTCATCCTTCAGCCACAGCATCAACAATGATACAAAATGCCTCACAGATGTGTAGCGCAGTTTCATGCTTCACTCGGGAATACAAAAAATAGCATCACGGACACTTCAAATATTGTATGGTGCTGTGGGTACCATGCAAGCGTGTTTCAGGTCATTGATCTTTGCCTCAAAGGTATGTAGAAGAAGCTTTAGGGAGGCGGGTCTAGCTTTATTTGTGATATGTTACCCAGTTTGCTCAGGCCTGGCGGTTTTCGTACCCACTGTACTGCTTCTTTTTGTTCGCACTCGTCCAATTGCACGGGAATAAGGGGGCACTGTGGAAACAAATTTCATAAAGAAACCAGGCAAGGAAATCTGCGGGAGTTCTTTTCGTACCGTTTTCGAAAAGTAGGCTGTTATCATGCTGTAGCATTTATATTTGCTATTATTGTTTCCTAGTTTCTACTTTTCCAGCAGCAGTACGCTTGATGCGTCCACTTTATTTTTAAATATTCATTCGTGACTACGAAATCCCCCAGGTCCCGTTTGAGCCAGTGTTGCCCGTCATCGTCGTCTCCATTAGCAGCGTTCCATTCCACAAGCGTTTCTTAAAGAGTACACTGCTTCATTCCGAAGAGAAAGCCATTTTCGGTTGCATCTGCACGTCAGGTACGGGTAAAATGCTACAGCCGGATTCATATGGGCACCTAATAATCAACTATAAATAGTTACAACTTTGGTTACAGGGCCAGCGAAACCTAGTAACTGGGACAATGGTCTCTGCGATGCTGCTGGTGCAACGACCGCCTCGGCTCCAGCTCCTTCTGGCGACTTTCGCGGCATTGCTGTGTGGTAGCACTCTCCAATACCTGCTGGCTTTGTGGTCTACTTTACGCCCAGGACACCTGGACTCAGCAGGCGGAAGTAAACTGCGGAGGCCAACTCCAGTGGGGTATCGTATTCGAACCACCGGCTGCACGATGCCGCAGTTTGATCCGTTTGACCCAACGATGAAGCCTTACTACCGCCGCCGCGATGACCACAGCCCCTGCCACGGGAAGCCCAACTTCCTGCACATAAGGTTTGACAGTCAACCATGGCAATACGTACTATTACAACGAACTATATGACTCCTAGTGGGCTCACTGCGATACAGCAGAAGCAAGACAGGCGAATTCGCTTGTTTCCCAGGAGTCAGGCTACTTTCTTAGCAGCATCACGAATGGTAAACTCAATGAAAAACTTATCGGTTAGATGTCAATATCCACACGAATAATTGAAATCAATTTCCGCCTTTTCTTTACCCTAATCTATTTCAACTTTTTGATTTATCGAGTACGAAAACGCTTCCCAAAAGCTACCGTTTCGCTGGCGCACTACAGTGTGAGGCGAGCACTGCCGACAAAATCCAGAATTAGGGCGCACCTATTGTTTTAGGCGTGAAGCACCTCAGCTTGTTGGCGAGTCGCTTGCATCGTCGTCTGCAATCGTGACGGCTAATGACCTTGCCTCCAAGGAGAGGTATATCCTGCACGTGCTTACCAAATTCGTCAGTAGGGAAGCACAAAAGTCACTTCACTTGCTGCTGCGACCATGTTTAGGAGAAGAGCACGCTGCTCACACACGAAGGTTAAGAATTACGGCAGTTGTACGGCGTGTCCTATGCATACTCCTATGTTAAGTTCTTGCATCTTTATTCCTACACTCTAAGGCAAAAGGGTGTTAAAAGGGTGTGTGCTTCGTCTTTTTTAGACTAATGGGGCTGCCACAACCATTAATCTCTTTAAGGACTAACGGCACCAGGTCTAACAGTTAGTCTTTTCAGAGGACTAACAATTAGTCCTCACATTTACACCTTAATGAGTAACCGATAGTCCCACAGTTCACCCCAAAAGACTAACATTTAGTCCTCACATTTGCACCTTATAGAGCAACTGTTATTCCCCACATTTACACGTTACCAGGCAACCGTTAGTCCTCACAGTTGCACCTTGCCTGGCGAACGGTTGATCCACTCAAATACTAAAATCGGATTAACTTTTTGTCCCTAGTTCAAACATTGTTATTTGTTTATTTTCCGCCATGCCGAATACTTCTTTCGCCTGTTTTTTGTGCAGTGAGCAACAAATTGCGCAGAAAAGAACATGCGAAGAAGTAGTTAGCCTTCTATGTGAAACTGCTTTCGCTGTCACGGCAACAACGAAAGACAAAAGTGAGACATCAAAATCTTTTATTTTTCTACATACACATGAAGATTCTCTATTTTTTTAGGTGAATTCAAGTGAATTCATGGCACAAGTCTAGTCTCGTTGTCAAATCTTGTTCACTCCTTGTGGAGCTCCTCAGACGGAAGCGATAGATGACAGGCATTGCAGACGCCAGCGCACGCAGCCTTCTGCATGTTGTGTTCCCAGGGCTGCACGTACAATAATATAGTAAAAATAGTTAGAGACACGTGACAGAAGATGACGATGCACGCATATTACAAGTACGTGCAATTTAATATAAAAAACAAGCGTTAAAATATGACACACAAATAACTTTACCGTCACATCTCGCACAGTCCTGAAGCTGTTTTGACGAAAGAGATGGATTACAGGAATCGCAGACGCCAGCGCACACAGTCTTCAGCACGGTGTGTACCCACGGCTGCACAATAAGTATGTAAAATAGTGTGTCCCACCTGATAGAGGCTGAACACAAGTGCATATCAGAAATACGTGTAAGGTGAAATGAAAACATACGTGAGATATGACATGCTTATAATTTCACCGTGATGTTACACATCGTCAAAGACTTATTTCGATCCCCGTAGCGCAACAGCTTAGGAGCGGCGGCCGCAGCTACAACTCCGCGGACCACCGTGGCGCTAACAAGTCGGCGAGTCCTAAGCGAGCAACGTCGTTCAGCTCGAGCAAGTGAACGCGATACCAAACACGGTGCCGCACGCGGAGTGTCTGCCGCCAGCGAACTTCGAACACAAGAGCGAAGCTACGCTTGCCCGCCGCTACGAACAGCGCCGAGCTGGTTTGAAGCTAGCGCCGAAGAAATAGATTGTAATGCGGCCCTTTTCCACAAACTCGAGCGAGTGCAGCGCGCAAACGCGAGTCCGCCGTCACGGCCAATGGATGGCGCCGAGCAGCTTGCGACCGACTGACGGCGAAGCAAACTGTAATGGTGACCAATTTTCAGTGAGTTCCGACGCTAGCGAAAGCCCCGCCAGCCTGTGCTCGTGCCCTTACAGCGCGCGACATACTACAACCAAGCTCTTTACGAGAACCCGCAACGTGTTTTCGACGACTCCGAAACAGCGACGAGGTCTCCGCCCAATATTGTCAGCCCGGAGCTCATCGCGGTGGCGGAGACAGGCGAGCACTCGATGAGCGAGCACACGGTGGACCGACGGCAATGGCGGCTAATTGCCAGGCGGTCGCAAAGCACAGGCGAACTGCAGACGCCGAAGCTGACCTTCGCGATGCATTTCGTGCGTGCGATATACAACACGACCGAGCCCGTTGCCGGTAGTTGCGATCCGTATCGCACATGTGACGAGTTGAATAAAGAATGATATCCTACATGCCAAAGAATACAGCGCTGATTTTTGCCCTGAGTCGGACTGAATTATATATCCTATAGGCCTGCTGCCTTCTCGGACGCCATATTGGCCTTCCCAACTGTTGCTGTCGTGTGTTGGTCGTGACTACCTAGAAGCCAGATATATACAGCGTGGCGTGGAGACATGTCGAGACTTGCTCCAGAATTTGTGGGTGCAGAGAAACGCAAAACCAGCAGCCCACGCTCATCCAAGCGTATAGAAAAGCACCACGTCGTGATTCTTAGATCTTGGAATTCAGGCGACCATGGTCGAGCAATCTGAGCGCGACGAACGCGAAACATCGCTAGCAAAATACGGGGAAACACTGAGCCAGCAGAGCAGGAGAAGGAGGAGGGCTTGCCACCTTGGCAACGCTTTTCGCACTGCCTGCATTCTTCCTGCGGTTCATCCCTTTGGAGCGTGAGTGGAGAGCAAATGGTTTCGTGCGGCACTCTTCCCTCTGTGGTTTCTCCTCAACGGTCTATTCATTCATCGCACGCGCCCTTTGTCTCCGTTACTAATTTTTCCGGCAATTTTGCTTTCGTGTGTAGGTGAACAGCGTGCTTCAAGTGACGAGCTGTGACGCACTAATCCCATGTATCCTGATTTCCTGTCTGCTTTTTGCTTGAGGTGCGAGCTGCAAGTATCAAGCTGCTTGCCATTATTTGCTTCAGTGTGCAATTTGTTGCTGCATAACATTCATTCCTTCACCCTTGCAGAAAAATAATGCGCAATAAACGCTAAACTACATCTGTGAAGACGCGTCTGACTTTCTTGGGACACCCATTCCTTGAAAGAGAGATCAGCTACGTTATTTTTTTTGCACAATGCTGCTATGAAAGATGTTTTCTACGGCTTACAGCGTAGTACTGTAGGCGATTTGCGATGCGGGCCGGCATTGTAAAATAGGGCTTCTATAACTTTGACGCATTCAATCTCTCATGTTTTCATTTTGTTAAGCCTAGCCTGAAATTTGAATGATCAGTGACAAATATGCAGCAATGACACCTAATAATATATCCCTTAATATCTGTTGCATTGCGCTACCAGCAGAGTGTTCTGCCACGGCCCCCTGGATCGGGCACGCGCAGCGGTGTTTCTTCGGCCGCTCTATTCGGCGCGCGCCCCATTGAAAAAATGTAATTGGAGAAGTTCCGCCGCGTACCGCGGCGCTTTTCCCTTGCTTCTCTGCGAGGTTCCTTGTACCTACAAGGATTAGAGGCCGAATTAGAGGGAAGTGGTCTTGATTTCAAGCTTTATTTCCTCAAACAAAGAAAACTCATTGAACAGGCACTACAAGCATTGATGTACGCAGATGATATAGTGTTAATGGCCGACAACAAGGAAGATTTGCAGAAATCGATGGACATCTTCGGTAATAAGAGAGATAAGTTAGATTTGAGATTCAGTAAGGATAAATCAGCACTCATGACTTTGAAAAATAGTCGAGGTAGTGAACTTGGATTACAGGAGTTCACGTTAGAGATAACAGATAATTACAAATATCTGGGCGTATGAATAAGCAATGGGACCGAGTACCTAAGGGAGCACGAAATATACGTGACGACTAAAGGTAACAGGAATGGAGCAGTGATGAAAAATGGGGCACTGCGGAATTAGAATAGGTATGATGTGAGAGGAATATGGAAAATGGTTATGGTTGCTGGTCTGACGTTCAGCAATGCGGGCTTGTGCATGAGATCATAAGTTCAAACAAGATTAGAAATTAGGCAACGTGGAATAGGTAGGCTTGCTTTAGGAGCTCACTGGAATACACCTAATCAGGAAGTAAAAGATGATATGGGATGGACGTAATTTTAGGCCAGGGAAGCTAGCAGCAAGATAGTTTGAGAAGCGATTGAGAAAAATGGGGAAGGAGTGTTGGGCTAGGAACGTTTTCAGCTACTTGTACATGAAGAATGTCGATACAAAACGGAGAAAACGTACCAGAAAATTGACGAGTAAATAAATAAAAAACAGCAGGGGGCAAAACCTGAAAGACTTATCGGCTAAGAAGAAGTTGAAGAAAGCTGAGATCGATATGTGGGGAACTGACATGATTAAAAAGTCCGCACTAGAGATCTATCGGCCTTTTAAACAGGAAATTACCAAGAAAAAGATCTATAATAATGCTCGGGGTATTTCTACACTGTTTGAGGCAAGGACGGGAGTATTGCGAACTAATAAATATTGGGCCAAATACGAAAGGGTAGACACGGTATGCAGTGCGTGTGGAGAGAAAGAGGAAACTGCAGAACACTTGATAATGTTCTGTAAAGGGCTTCACCCAATTGTTCAGGATGATGGCGCAGAGTTTTTCAAAGCACTGGGGTTTAGGGACAGAAGGGCAAAATAGAATTTAAGAGGGGTAAAATGAACTAGAAGGAGGTTATCTGATTGGTGGATAAAGTGAAGGCACGAGTGAAAAGTAAACCCTTCACTGCAAAGTACCAGTCCTCAACCTCACTATTCAAAGGAAGAAAAATATAGTTTTTGGTTAACTAAGTATTACTGCTTAGTGGCGTTAGCCACCGTCCAATCTAAAGGGTACAGCCTTATCAATCCATCCACCCATCCGGCAGTCGACGCTGACTTCACCGCACCGTAGACATGCTTGAAGAAATGCACATTGGACGTCGTTCACGTGGTGACTGGACTAAAGGAACGCTAATATGTGCTCCTAATCGAGCTTGACACAGTGAGTGTTGTTCTCTACAGCATGCTATGAGCAAGACAGAGCCAAGTAGGGTGAGGCGACTTCGTGTGGCGCAGCTCATTCACAAATTTCGGCTCCATGACATATATAATAAGCTGACTGACTACATTATCTTTCCCGCGTTTCATTCGTTGTTTTAGCGATCGTTTCTTCCACTCCCGCCTGAATTGGTGCGCGTCAATTTAGGCGCCCTTGTTCCATTAAAAAGAATGCATTTTGTTGTTGTCGATCCTGCATATATAGCTATGCTACGCAGTCAAGCTCTGTCGTCACAGTATCACATTGCTGGAAAACAATACCGCAGTGCTGGTAATGCTACAGTCGTTTTCACCTACACCTTGATCGGCGAAATTTTCTTGTGGGCAAGACACTTTGCATTTCTATGTTCCCTCGGCACAGCACTGTTGCGAATGCGACATTCATACCTAAGCGCACACCGCATGTAGACGAATATGAACATGAAAATGACTGGCGATGCTAGTCGCCTGCGAATTATAGGGCGCCAAGGATCGAGCAGCCCATCACCAAAGTACTTTCTTTCGCTTGGGTAAATCTTATGGTTTTAAAGCGCTACCTTAGTAAAGAGCTTGTTCCGCAGAAATTATGTCGTCGGCGTCTGTGGGTTAGCGGAAAAGCTGCGTTGGCCGTGAGCCAAAATTCAAGGTAGATGCAATAAAGCTGGTGCGTGCATTTCGGACTTTCTTACGACAAAAAGTGGGTTTCCGCCGACAAGTGAGACCCTCGTGCTGGCGATTGGGGAGGCTATTGTGTATGTGTTCCTCCATGCGTGAGTGTGTATGTGTGTGTGTGTGTGTGTTTGTGTGAGTTGTAGTGTGTATGTACCGTGTTTGTGGTCTTCGGTGCGTGCACGTGCGAATGTGCGAGTATGTGCGCGCGCTCTCGTCAGTCTATGTGCGCACGTTTGTGTGTGTGGGCGAGTGCACGCTCTCGCGCCTGTGTTCTTTCGTGCGTGCGAGTGTGTGCCTGTGTGTGCTTTTTGTGAGTAAGTGTGCGAATGTGTGTATATGTGAGCCCGTTTCTGTATGTATGCATGTGTGTTCTTTTGCGCAAGTTTTTGTGCGTGTTTTTGTGTCACTGCGTGTTTCCGCGCGTGAAAAGAGAAACCGCATTCTACGTGTACCTAAAACGCTAAGCAGCGTCGGTGTCTATGCAAAATAACGCTGGGTGCGCTCAGCCATCACTTTCCACAGAGTTACGAGACGCGTGCCAGACTAGACTGCTTCGAGTGGGATCACACTTTCAGGAAGCTCCGCTCCCGTAGTTTTCCCTTCATTGCCTGAAAATGTTGTCTGCGAGTAAAGCATGCAGGTATCATTGCGCATTGAAGGCCTCAGCACACAAGGTATCTCCACCGAGTGCAGCTCAGCTATTCTTCAAATCGTTTCCCTCTTCGAGAAGCGCTGAACAAAAAAATATATAAATGAATCGGTTGACTTCATTCTCCTGTGAACTTTTTATATCTCATGTGCTGCACGGAAGGGCATCAAAATTTTCTCGAAAACTGGCTCAGAGATCTGGTCGCTTCGGTCGTAATCATCACGACAGCCACTGGGGCATGAAGAAAAAAAAAATAGCGCCAGACACCTTCAATTCTTCTATTTGTTTTATTTGAGGCGATTAGGGGGGAGGGGGGCGAGAAAAGATAAGGTGCACAGCCATTAAGTGTTTTGCGGTTTCTAAAAAGTGACATATTCTAGCACCGCAAACCATCTCGCGTTGACAGCAAACGAAAGCAGGGGTAGTAGGCGTGCGCCGCCATGCTGCGAACGGAGCGGTCAGGCCCCCTTTTGCAATTACGCCTCCTCCGTCCTACGAGACGGCCGAAGAAACACCACCGCGCGCGCCCGATCCAGGGGGCCATGATTGTGCAAATCACCTAGACAGTTTCAAACTGTAAACTCTTGATGATTTCCCTGTTTCAAAATATTATTTCGTTTCTAAAAAAGTGAATAGCATCGCCGCTGCTACATCACCAAGTTGCTGAGTATGAATAATAGTACAATATATTGAATAGGCCGAGCCTGGAGGCAACATCAGGTAATTTGGACTTGAGGAGAGCTAAAGAAGGTTTTTGCTTTATTGCCCAATTATTTGCTTCGCCTTGTCATATGGTACCCCTCAGCGATCCCAACTGCCTGAACTAGAACTGAAAATGTTTCTTACACCTATATGTAACCATCTCACTGGTTGCTGTGAAGCCGATGCTATTGTGTGCTGGCGAACCGCCTTTTTGATAACAATAATAATGAAGCACTCTGTGGCCATTCCAAAAGAAGTTAGGTGGCTGCGGTGCACTGCGGCTCATCCGAAGGGCGCGGGTTCTATCCCGGTCGTGGCGGTCGTATATTGATGGAGAGTGGTACAGGCTGGTGTCTGACGTAATGTCAGTGCCCGATGAAGAACACGGGATCATCGAAATTTTCGGAGCCTTTCACTTCGGCCTGCTTCACAATCATATCATATTTTTGCTACTGCGAATGCCAGATAATATTGTTCTAAAACAAAACGAATATTTCAGCATATATTTGCATTTGTTTGTGTCCACATGCCGTTTATACGCCACGAGGTTTCACAGATTTGCGACGTCTCATTCCATGCAAATAATTCATGGCACACCGAAAATCTTTTACGAATAATGAACAACCAATGGCCTACACTATGCCGTTATAAAAGCAGTTCATTGTCGTATATTTTTTTGTCGTGATATAGTTATTTTGACTCTATTAAATAAATTCGTGTAAATTTTGCTGCACCAGGTTACCAGGAGGTGTTGTGCGCATCATTTAGACTGTTTTAAGGGCTTACATGAAAACCGCTTACGCATAAAGAAGCAATGGGGGTAGTATCAAAAGGTGTAGGGCAGTTTAACGATAAAGAAAATTTCAGCTTGAACAGTTTACTTAGGCGTACTTACTTGGTGAGGGTGAAAGTCCATAGTAAACGCCCACTGCCACTCATACTACCGCCTCCGCCGCCTGAGGTGTCACTTGTCCGATGGCAAAAAGCAGCACTTAGTATTCTTCTTTGTAGTCAGTCATAATTCTGTATATTGTCACGGGGTCGTGACGTGGATGAAGGGAGCAGACTGGATGGTAAGGAGAAACTCTTTGTTTGGCTAAACTTGTGGCCACGCAAAAGGAAAATCAGATTATAGCAAGACACTGGCACTGAAAGCGGTGTAAGAGCATCAGTCGTCGATCGACTGAAAAGCGGTGAAGGATTTCTGCATTTATACACGTGCCGTGGATTATTCCAGTGTTATCGCTCGGAAGTGCGTAGCTTCCAGAGTAATCTGTGATGTTCGAGAAGTGAGCGCAATTTAAAAAAAAACGATCTGCTAGAGTCCTAAGGTTTCTCGAACACAGCAGGTGTCGTTTGAACTGAGAATTACTAACGTTGTAACTAGACGACATTGAAGAAGAAATGTGGCACTGCCCTTTTTTAAAAAAGACCTCGTCCAGATGTTTGACAAAAGATGAAAATACAGCAATAGAGTAATGAAATAAACTATACGTACAAGCAATAGAGCACGTCACCAAAAACAAAACTACAGTCCTCAAGTTCTTTGACGCGCATGAGATGGCTTAAGGTGGACGACATGCATGGACGACTTCAGGTTGCGCATGGCGCCGTTGAGAGCTTTGAAGGCCTTCGGGGACAGCCTTGCAGTCAAGTGGACCGAGAAGTTTAAGAACCCTGTACGGTACAAAGCACCGTGGCAGAAGCTTTCGCCGAGTCCACGTTGGCCTGCTTGCGTCGAAACCCAAACGTGTCAAAGGCCTGTATTCCACAAAGCTTTGTCCAGGATTGTGATGACAACTGTTGGTCGTGTGTTGGTTCTTGATGCGTAGGCGGACGAGTTGTCGGGCTTCTTCGGCGCGTTGCAGGCAGGCGGTGACGTCGAAGTTTTCTATGTCAGCGACGTTGCGCCCCATGACATCGAGCGTCGTTGCCAGGTTTCTTCGGTAGAACAACTTTCCTGGCGTTGTCCACGTCGTCTCCTGCATGGCTGTGGTTAATCTGAGTCACGTGTGCAAAGATAGCATCCCACATCCTGTGTTCGACGTCAATGTGCATGGCCAGCATGTCAGCGAGAGTCTCATTGAAATGCTCAGTCAGGCCATTGGTATCGCCCTGCCCCGGTCGCTAGTGGCTAAGGTACTCGGCGGCTGACACGCAGGTCCCGGGATCTATTTCCAGCTGGGGAAGCTGTATTTTAGTTGAAGGCATAAATGCTTTAGTTTCATGTGCTCAGATATTGGTGTAGATGAAATAACCTCAGGTGGTTGAAATTTCCTGAACCCTTCAGTACAGCGTTTTGTATAATCATATGGTGGTTTTGAAACGTTCAACCCCACATCAATTTAGGCCATTGGTTTGTGAGTAGGGCGCTTCTGTTCGGTGGTGGCTTGTCTGGCAGTATCTCAGGGTTGCCTGAGTTAGGTCAGCAGTAAACACCGCCACTCTTCGGTGAATAATACATCTGGGGCACCATTTCAAAGGACGATGTTTTCAATGAAGAACTTAGCCAAATCGGTGGCACTGCCTTGTGGTAGAGCTCTTGTTTGGCGTAGCGGTCGAGGTAGTCACTGTAGCTACGACAATGCATTTATTCTCGCAAGTTGATTTTGGGAACGGCCCCAGGAGGTTCATACCAACATTTTGAAATGGTCGCCGGAGAGTGTCAATTTGTTGGAAACAGCCTGCTGGTGTTGTGGGCGGGATCTTTTGTCGCAAACACTCTCGGCATGGCCTTACGTAGCGAGAGACGCTGGCGGCTAGGCGCGGCAAGTAATACTTTTTCTGTACTCTTGGGGCGTGCGGGAATGTCCGTGGTGTCCAGCCATCGGGTCGACGTGTAGAGCCAGAAGAATTTCTGGTCGCATTGCTGACGGTACAATATTGAGAAAAGTGACTGCGTTTGAGGAGACGAACAACAAAGAAGATGCTGTATTTTAAGAAAAAATTTCACCTGTCCTCTCCTGAATACTTGCGCGATGATGATGGTTCGGCCTTCGACGTATTTCACTAGGCCCCTCAGTTCCCGATCCTGCAGTTGTGGGTCGACGGGGTCGCGAGACAGGCAGTCATCTTCACCAAGCCAACACAGGACGTGGTAGCCGCTCACAACATTGAAAGGCCTACAATAGAGGTGAAGGCGAAACTTTGATGGTGCTTATATGATGGCAATGCACTACTTTTCTGTTGTAGAATAATTGGCCTTGACTTCGGTTAGCGACCGGCTAGACTAATTGATATCTTTTCCATGCCATCGGTCCTTCGCACAAGAGCGGCGTCGAGTCCTACGTTGCTTGCGTCTGTGTGTTTTTCTGTTTCGGCGTATTCGTGGAAATGCGCAAGTGTCAGCGGTGTTTTTAGGCGCTACTTAAGTTCTTAAAACGCGTCCTCTTGTGCTCTTTCGCACCTGAATTCGACGTCAGTTTCCGTGAGATGCGTTAGTGGCTCGGATTACTGAGCGAATTCTTTGACAAAACACCTTTAATAGACAAACAGTCTGAGGGATCGGCGTACTGGCTTTTTGTCTGTGTGCGGCGGGAAATCAGCGATGGCGGATTTTTGTACGGGTCAGGGCGGACTCCAGATTCGCTAATGACGTGTCCCTGGAACAAGAACTTCTCGTACGTGAAGTGGCACTTTTGTGGCTTCAAAGTGAGTTTAGAGGCCTTCATAGCTTGAAATACTTCTTCGCGGCACCAGAGATGCTCCTCGTAGCTCGAGGAAAACACGACGATGACGATGTCGTCCATGTAAAAGTGGTACGTCTTCCATGTTAATCCAGCCAGCATTGTGTCTATAGCGCGCTGGAACGTTGCAGGCAGGAGCAAACACCAAACGACATGACCTTGAACTCAAACAGGGCGTCTGGTGTGGTAAAAACAGCCTTCTCTTGATATTTTTTTTCGTCTGCGATTAGCCAACAGCTTGTATTGAGGTCTATTGACGAAATGCACTTCGCACCGTGAAGTCGATACAAGGCGTCGACTACACGTGAGAGCGAATACACATACCTCTTTGTAATTTTGTTCAGGCAGTGGTAATTTTCTTCGGGCACAGTGACCTTTCAAAACGTGATTCTGCGGCGTCGTGTAGGGTTGCCGCCAGGTTAGTGTTACTCTTTAAAACATCAGGTCAGTGACGGCGCCATAGTGACTTCGGAAATCCATTCCATTTATCATGTCTCTTGAGTAGTAATGTAGGATAAAAAAGCTCGCAGGATAAATATGTTGGTTGATTCTGAGTGTGACTGTGCAAACTGCTACCGGCGTTAACGGGCGGCCTTCAGCAGTCTGGATTTCGGGTTCATTCCAAGCAGTTATTTACTTCTTCAACTTGGTGATGATTGGCTCAATGATGATGGAATAGTCGACGCTAGTGTCAACGAGAGCAGTGACGTAGTGACCATCGGTGCGAATGTTGAAGTCACTAGTTCATTCCTTGGCGTTGCGATTGGTTCGCAGCGTCAGATCATGACTATGAAGGTTAGTGCAACTCTTCGGACGTTGCGTCATCAGGCCTTATTCTGATCGCAATGTTTTAGCGTCGAATTTACGTTAAGGTGGCGTGAGGTTCTTTGAGTTTAGGCGTGGCGTTGGCATCGTCAGCGGGGAATCTTCCGTTTTTCGTCGTACATACACCACATTTCCATCGGTTGCTGCCCTTAGTTTTCCGAATAAAGGCTTGGATCTCGAACCCAAGCAGGGCTGGCATACTGCTTGCGATGGTAGGCCTGGCGTACTACATACTGCCTGGTGAAGGCGATCGGTAAGGTCGTCGGCGTGTTGACGGCGCTACTGCGCGGTAGATGGGGATGTGCGGACGTTCAGGCTGCTGTGGACACGGCGCGTTCACGTCGAAACCACGTAGTGCCATATGTCAGTACTGGCAGTGGCGGTAGATGTTGCCAGCTCACCCGCAGTGGTAGCAGAGTGGGTAGTGGTGGGTGGCACGTCATACATTAGTCTTCCTTGGCGTGTATCGATGGCTGGCTGACGGGTGGTATGACGGCAGTGGGGGTGGCGTTGTTGTCTGGCGGCGAAACTGCGGCTATTTGGCCTCTTGGCGCGGGAGTATAGGAGGGGCTGACTGATTGATTGATATTTGGGGTTTAACTTGCCGAAATCACCTTATGATTATAAGAGACGTCGTAGTTGAGCGGTCCGGAGGTTTTTAACCACCTGGGGTTTTTTAGCATACACCCAAATCTGAGCACATCAGCATAAAGAAATTTCACCTCCAAGCTGCCGCAGCCGGGATTCGATCCCGCGATCTGCAAGTCAGCAGCCGAGTACCTTAGCCACTAGATGGTACGGCGTGGAGGAGGGGACTGATGGTGGATTGCTGCAGCATAGCTTTTGGCTTTTGGTTTGCGCCTTCGACTCGGGAAGGTGAGGAACATCCAGTGTTTGCTGGATCTCTTGGCGTTAGACGTCCGTGATGGATTCCACTTAAGGCTGCGCGCAAGCTAGCAATTGCCGCAGCTCCAATTGCGCGGCCACTCGCATTGTCTCACGCAGGTCTGTGGTTCCTAGCCCTTGGATGTCGGTGTAGCTTGTAGCCTAGAACTGCGGTTGTAATAAGGTATCCACAGCTCCAGCGCATTTTCAATTGCAGAGATAAAGAAGCTCACTTTCTTCTCCTCGGTCATGTTGGGGCTGGCATGACGGAACAACCAGGTCATCTCTTCGACGAAGACCTTCACGTTTTCGTTAGAAAGTTTCATACGTGTCTGTAAGGCAGTAGCGGCATGTTCCTTGCAGACGACGCTCATGAGGGTGCTCAAGAACGTCGTTAAAAAGAGATCCCAAGTTCGTAGCGTAGATTCTCGGTTCACGAACCTCGCCTTCGCAGCGTCTTCTAAGTAAAAGTAGACACGGCACTGTTTATCGTCGGGGTCTCAGCTGTTCAAGGCGGTGACTCAGTCATATATTTCCAGCCAGCTTTCGGGTCTGAAACGATGATTCCCGAAAGTGAAAAAATCCTTGGGGTGCCGGAGAAGGATGGTTGCTGGTGGCACAAGGGTTGTCATCGTCACAGTGGTCGAGGTCAGAGTTTTAGTCTTCAGGATCGGGTCAGGTCAAATTCAGGATTGGGTTAACTCTCGCGGGAGACCTTGCTGCCGGTGGCTGGCTGGCCGCTTGGCGGTCTGGGCTCGGCTCACTGAAGGAGGGGGGATTCGGTACATGGGCCGAAAAGCACCTCTACCAGATGTCACGGGGTCATGACGCGGATGAAGGGAGCAGACCAGATGGTCAGATGAAACTTCATTATCCAACTTGTAGCCACTCCAAAATAAACTCAGATTACAGCAAGACACTGGGCCTGATAACGGCGCGTCGGCCACCGATAAACTGACAAGCGGTGAAGCGCGTCGGCATTTACACACGCCGTGGAATATTCTAGCATTATCGCCAGCAGCCGCGTTAGTTCCAGAATAATTCGTAATGTCCGCGAAGTGGGCGTAATCTTGACAAAAAATGTACAGTCGGGTGCGATATGAAGGTAATCGCACGAGCGTCGACCAAGAGCGAGAACAGTGCCATGGCCCAGAATTCTTTTTTCAGGAGAGGGAAGCAATAGACAAGCTTCCCTTACTCTTTTTGCTGTTCCTGGAGCTGCGGTCACTCCCGTCCGAGGAAGGTGTTTTCTTTATGTCTTTTTTTTCTTTACTGGCTTCCGATAATAGAAAGGGATGGTATTTTATTCAACGCATTCTTCGCTATTATCAGTAATCGGACGGCATAAAAGCTGCATCTAGCGTGTGCATAGGGTGCGGGCTCTCTTAAGCCGACATAGGGTGCGGGCTCTCTTAAGTTTTAATTTTGCTTTTTGTTTCGCAGAGTCACGTATTTCACAAAAAATATTAAGAAGGATTGTTTGAAACATGATTTATTTTTGATTCACGGTCGTCGAGAAGTTTGAGGGACTCAGCACATCACGATTTTCGGACGAGAGAGCATGACTTATCTTATATCATCATAACAGAGGAACATCTGAAAATGAGATATTTTTTGCAGACACTACAGAAATTAATATTCAATAATCTTTATTGGAGACGAAAAACTCAGGGGTCTCTCTAAACTCACTGTTACAGTACATTTAGTGATTACATCTTAATCAATACTTCGATGCGCCGCCACAGCTCTCCTTCAGTCGTTTAGCCTTTTTGGGATAGAAGCAAACAGATATTTCACCAGTCTTGTCTGAGAGCATTCCACTCCATCTCAACATGTTTCCACAAAGTGTCTGCGTCATTGTTTGTCAAATTGGCGCGAGCCCATCGTGCCTTCATTAGTCCCCAAACATTCTCGATGATATTGATCTCGGGGCTTCTAGGAGCCCAGCTGATCTGTGCAATGCCAGAAACATTAAAATTTTCTTGCACTGTGGATGCATTGTGAACAGGGCAGCCATCGTGTTGGAAATAAAAGCATCAGTCAGGAAATGGTTCATTGATGGCGAAA
Organism: Rhipicephalus microplus; assembly: GCF_043290135.1. Lineage (NCBI taxonomy): Eukaryota > Metazoa > Arthropoda > Arachnida > Ixodida > Ixodidae > Rhipicephalus > Rhipicephalus microplus. The sequence continues at coordinate 184,134,577 of NC_134703.1, read as the reverse complement.
GATAGGAGAACATAGTCGATGAGCTCATTGTAAACTTCAGCCGTAAGTCTTCCGGGGATGCGGAAGAGCGGACCCAATGCGGCATATGTTATTGCGCCCCAGACGTTGACCGATACACACCCGCTTGCACCGACACTGCGAACGTTTCATGCTCATTCCTGAAATAAAAGCAATAAGTCCGTTTTTTATGCACAACATTCACAGCGTGGTAACTGTATAAACCCCTTTCGTTGAGCCACAAAAATGGTATTGTGGGTCAGAGAAAAACGTGAGTTACTGACTAGTTGAAATGGGGAAGTGGGCCGAACACGAAATGAGAGAGAAGAATAATCAATTGTAATCAATGGTAGCAGAGTGGATTGCAAGAAGAGGCAAGCACAGTTCGGTACGGCAGAAAATCAGTTCGACGGATGAGATTAAGAAGCTCGAGTGAACTACGGGACCATGGCCGGCCACAGAACCGGGTTATCTGGAGTAGTAAGGGAGAGACCTTTGCTGCAGTTAGGTTAGTCAGGGTGATGCTGCTGCGGAATATTATTATGAGTACGCTCCTAAACCTAAGTGCGGTGCCGAAGCGCTGTCTGCGTGAAATGATACACAAGCAATATAAACCTCATCGGCTGCCACGGACTCTCCAAACACGAAGTCGCTGGTTCCAGCAAGAGGTAAACGTCGATTCATCACTGAAGGTGACCTGCTGCCAGTCTTCAGCCCTCCAATGTTTGTGATGACGCACGAAGTGCAAACGTTTCTTTTGATGTTCACTGGTCAGAAACGGCTTTCTAGCCGCCGCGTGGCTTTTGAGACCGGCAGCACGAAGTCTTCTTCGGATAGCCGAAAGACTGAGGAAAAGGCCAAGCTCTTCTTTTTTTCTTTTTGTTGTCGAGAAAGGGTCTTTGACCACGGCAGCTGTTATCAAGGCATCTTCCTCCTCAGTTGTTTTTCTAGGCCTCCTTTGGTGTGGTGCACCTTCCAAGCGGTTTTCCTGGTAAAATGCTCGAAGAATGCGGTTGATTGTCTTTTGTGGACGGTTCAGCTTACGGGAAATCTCTCGCTGGGATATAAACCTTCCTAAAGAAATAATTTCGTGGCGTTCCCCTAATGTAAGCCGTCGAGGCATTTTCTTGCGGCATGTGGTCTGGGGTCACTTCCAGCATTGCAGCATTGGCACCACTGTGCGAAAACGTTTGGCACAATTCTATTGGCTGGTGAAGTCAGTATCACGATGCGATGCTTACATTTTGCGGGACATAGCACGTCACTCAAATGAAGGTTGACAAGAGCTTTTCCACCTACGTTGTTGTCGTGCGGAAAGCTAACAGCCTACCAAGTTACGCTTGATCGCAACGAATGTAACACTTAGAATAGACAGAAAGGTGGGGGGGACGGGGTGATTGTCGTAGCATAGAACAGCCAACTAGGGAGAGAAAAAAAGCGAAATCTTGACTTTTATTCTTCCTAAACGTTCTGCTAGGGCCTCTGGATGCTCGGCCGGTCGACGCTTGCGTGCTAACCTCCAAATCGCACCCGACCGTACTACAGCACTGAAGCGTCTCAAACACTGCAGGCGTGATTTGCGCTGGGAATTATTAACAACGTGACGGGGCGATAGCACAACTTAAGGAATATCGCGGTATGTAATTCGGTGAATAAGGTTATTATAACAATAGATCGCCGAAACTTCAAGGCATTCTTCGTCGGAAAGATTTTGTGTGACGGGATTTTTAGAGTAAAGAGAATTTTCAGTCAGCATATTCTGAAATTCATCTGCAAAATACTTCGCTTGATCTGAGTGAAAATTTGAGGTATTCTAGGTCTAGCAACCCCTACATACAAGGCTGGGTGGGACAGAGGCTTGCAGTTGAAATACTCCTAAGAAAAAAGTTGCATATGGTGCTCCCCCAAGAAACATTTGGGGATCTTTTGTGTCTTGTGACTCTCTGTTACACGATTGCAAGCAACGATAAAACACTGAAGGGATGCATTGAGATACCCTTGAAGAGTAGAACGGTATAGAGTATACGTACTTTGTTCACATCGTCTATCCCATCACTGGCCCAGCTTACCTTCTCGGCAGACGCCTTGGCGCAAGGAAAAAGGCATCTGTGGGAATCGAGATTGGTTCTTTAACAATATCCTCGCTACAAGTACACTAGCGAAGTACTCACTACGACATAATTCTTCCTTTTGCGAGTGGAAGGTGTACGCGTCAGTAAAGGAACGCTTGTTTCTGGACATACGCACACGTCGAAGCTGTTGTAGATCATGACGGATATGTGTGTGTTTAATTTTAGTTCTAGAGGAGTAAAAATTCGCCGGCCTTCGAACCGATCAACTACCCATTGTGCTATTAACAAGCTTTGAAGAGACCACGTCCTTCCTGCAGGCCGGCTCAGCAAATATATGCTCCACGAAAATACGTGAATAATTAGTGAATAATCGTTAAACATGACATAGAAATGAAATATTTGATCACCAGCTAAAATGACGAACCATTAACAATTTATCAATTAGAAATTTTTATTACCCTCTTTTTTCGGCACAAGGCTGCTCCTAGAACTCCGAATAAATTTTTTTTATTAGAAGGGTCTTCCCGCTCACGCAGGCCGTAACCCTATGCTACCGAAGTCAGGCGTCTCTGAACAGCTTGGAACCAGAAATCTACCTTAATTTTTTTTGTGATACCTCCGGAAAAGCTTTTACATTGTCACAGATTCTTCGAGAGTGTGGCTTGTTGAGACTGAAGTTCATCAAGAAATAGTGGAGTGTGCTACTGCGAAGCACCGTCTTTGAAGCTCTATCCTGGCCATCGGCAGGCTAGACCTTATGTTCTCATCGTGGTATTAGCTGGGTGCGCACTTCATTGCATTTTTGCAGGAAGCAATTAAAGCTTATTCACGCACTCGCTCACCCAGTTGACCTCCCTCGCAAGCAGGGAGGTCACATTGACCTCCCTGCTTGCCACGCTTGGTGCACAGCATTGGCAGAGCGTAGATAAGATGGAAAAGAACGAAATGCGTGTACACTTTGGCGCACCGCATGCATGTCCCGACCATCGAGGTCAATCTATCTTCTGTGACCGACGCTTATTGTGCAAGAAGTGGACGACGTCATGCAGTCGAGGCCAGCAAGCCCCCGACCTTTGTTTTGTAACACTGTGTGCAGCCGTAGTCTCAAACTAAACATTTCTTGGCAATGAAGTGAAACGTACGGGATTTCACTTCAACACTTGTACTCCTACGCAAGGTAGTAAGCGATGGCACGCGATTCACACAGCTATGGGCTGTGGAGAGTGATGGCTGCACGCTCTTTCATGACGATGCAGACATCACTTATCGTTGGAGGTAAACGTAAAAGACTCAAACTTCTCACATGAACATAAACGAAAAGTTACAATGGATATATACACAAGTATCACATATTCACAAGTGTCAGTTCCATTCTGTCTTGAAGTGTTACATGTAAAAAAATGAACATCTACACTCATTGGCCATGAAACATACACTCATTGGCCATGAAAGAGTGCGATTTCGCTTTATAGCCATCGCTTCATTACTAAGAAAAATGGTTCGCGAGTATACTACGCCAAAGTAACGAATTCGTGGCTCGCAAGTGCCGGGCGAGTGAAGCGAATACGAATAGTAAACTATCAACAAAATTAGACTTCGTGCTTCTATTTGAGAGAAGAGTTCGCGAGTATATTCTATACGAATCATTTCGCAAGGTGATTTGACGTCAGTTTTAGAGAAAAAAAATATTGCCACGCCATGGTGGTCTAGTGACTAAGGTACTCGGGTACTGACCCGCAAGTCGCGGGTTGGATTCCCGGCTGTGGCTGCTGCATTTCCGATGGAGGCCCTGTGTAGTCAGATATGGGTGCAGGTTAAAGAACCCCAGGTTTCCAGAGCCCTCCACTATGGCGTCTCTGATAATGATATGGTGGTTTGGGATGTTAAACCCTACAGATCATTCAAATCAATTAGAGAAATATTGATACTGACTTCAAAAATTACTAGAACCTGGACGGCCATCTGTGGCTATCTTTAAATCCACGGTAAAATTTCGGCGTTATACAAAAAGCCTGAGACCAGTTCCGCATGCGAAACTGGTCTCATGAGAATACCTAAAATTTTTTAATTACTTTAGAAGCCCGTGAGAATACTTTAGCATGTTTTAAGAAGTGTATACATGGCACGACTAAAGAGGAGTCAGTGTAAGGGCTCATTTTCATGTCACACAATATTATTTCGTCCGTCATGTGAATACAACTTTAAGTCCACGCAAAAAGCAAGCGTTTGCACGCGTCTCCCCTACTATACGATTCGCCCACTTATGCAAAAGAGAGAGACGCACGCATCTCGTTCCACATTGACGGACTCCGTCTCATTACTGCGTTGTTTCTTCGTTAGGCATTATGTTTTGGTAATGAAGTCACGACGTGAAACTCGACTGCACGGTGCCTATTATCCACCAGATATGGAGGTCCTTCACTCTAGGTCGTCGGCACAATGGCCCAGGTGACGAGGGCTTACACATTCGCGAATAGAAGCAGGCAAAGAGTTATTGGCTCTTCGTGGCTTCTGCCATTGGACAGAATCAGGGTCGTGCTTCGTGGCAGGGCTTCGCAGGCCTCTGCTTTCATTTGCATGATGACTACAGCCCACTTTGTAGCGCTGAGCGCTGCCGCAAATCTCGGTATGCCATGTGCAAAAGTAGACAATGCATTCCTGTGTGCGTCATAATCTTGTCACAACTCCGTCTTGCCAAGGCAGTTTGGCGATGATTCGACAAATACGCCTGTGCACAGCCTCCCAATCTAAGTGAGAGTACAACGATGCTGCCCACTTTCCCTACGTGCAATCCTCTTTCTTACCGCTCCCAGTGAGGCACAGCACTTTCGCTTTTTAAATCAAAAACAGAAGAAAGCGACCTTATACCTATTGTCATTACGCTTATTATTACGATTTTCATCGAAAAGAAGACATTGTTGTCCTCTTCGTCTGAAGAATCCGTATATTAACACGAAATTAAAATGCTCCTATACAGAGGTACTTTATTGTTTACGACACAGTGACATAAAATAGTTTATGCAATAATTGTTGGGGTTCCAGAGCGAAATTTATGACCAGCTTTTGGAAGTTGCATCCACAATGGCACTTAGTGATACATCTGCATCCCGATGACTAACGTTCATGATTAATGATTGATCAATAAATAAACATGTCCTTGTTGTCAGGGGTGTGTGGTAGATCTAGTTGTGAATGGTTAAATCTGAGTCAAAGAAAGTGGTGTGACCGCTAGAAGAGCTGACTGATGGCATGCCAAACTTGGGCTAAGGTCAGCTACTTGCCACTCTGATAGTTAGAAAAATGGGAACCCAAGCAAATTGGACCCCAAGCTGCGTCTGGTAGGCTCGGAGAAGCACCACCATTAGAGAACTGTATCACATGCATGATGATGTTTGATGTTTTGTGGCGCAAGGGCCCTTTCACGGCCAAAGAGCGCCAGTTCATCTTACAAAAAATATGGACAATGATTGTGATAAGTTGCTGTATAAGGGCCATAAAATTCCTCGCGGTAAGGCGGGTAAAAACATACAAGTTATAAAATCATGATCATGCCGTGAAAGGTGTGTGTGGTGTGAATAGGTGACAAAAGTTGGTGATAATAAAAAAGATGGTAGACATGTATGGCATTAGCACAAGTGCCTCACTCGTTCATACCCTTGCATCCAAGGGCCGTGAGGCAAATGCTTTCTTGTGTAGCCACCACAGCTAACACCTCTCTGGAGAGGTCGTGCTACAGAATGTCCGAGTATATAATATAAAAACTACGAATTTCTTTTAAAAACGCCAACAATTATTTATGACTAAAAAGCGGTTCCCGACCGACGAACATTGCAGGGTGTAAAGATATTTGTTGTCGGTTGGGTAATGAAAAATATTGTTTTCTTAGAGTTTCTAAGTGTTTTCACTGGATTAACATGTGAAGGACTGTTAATGCTTCACCACATCTGTCACACAATGGTGGATCGCCACCGTACAAAAGATATGCGTGTGTCGTGTATGTGTGTCCTATCCTGAGTCTCGTTAGTATTACCTCTGTATGACGCTATTTTGATACTGGCAGCCAATGACCAAGGTGTGGCTTAATAATGTGTAGTTTGTTTTGTGTGTGTGTATCCCACTTGCTCTGCCAGTAGTCCCTGAGGTTTCGTTTGCGCGACGGCTTAAGATCAAGGGTCGGGATTGATATGGGTGTAGGGGCAGTGCTTTTGTGGACGTATGCAGCGAGCTGATCTGGCCTCACGTTGCCTTGAATCTCACGGTGCCCTGGCACCCAGCACACTACAAAATGTTGTTTGAGTGTGTAGAGTTTTCATAAAATGGAGTAAAGTGAGACAAGGACTGAGTTTTTTTTTGTTTTTTTAAGAGTATGCAGAGCCGTTACCACACTGAGGGAGTCCATATAAATTACTGCTTTTTGTATTTGTAATTGCTTGATGTGTTTAGCCGCCACAAGTATCGCATAAGCTTCCGCTGTGAAGATACTTGTGCCTGGATGTAGAGGGCCAGCATCCGAAAAGGATGGGCCGACAGCAGCGTAGGACACAGAGGAGTTAGACTTGGAGGCATCTGTAAAGAACTCAGCACGTTTGTATTTGTGTTGAAGTTCCAGGAAGTATGTTCGGATATGGGCAATAGGCGCGTGTTTTGTAACTTCTAGGAAAGACGCATCGTAGTCTATAGTCTGCCACTGCAACGTTGGCGGGTACGCTACCGGAGCCATTAAACTGTGTTCAAGTGACACTCCAGTTTTCTCGGCTAGACCCTTCAGGCGAACTGAGAAGGGCTGCCTCATCGAAGGCCTGTTTTGAAACAGAATGGAGCTCGACAAATGATTAATAGTAGAGTATGAGGGGTGCTTCTTGTCTGCTTGCACCTTGAGGAAATAAACAAAGGAGATGTAAGTTCTCTGCACATGAAGCGACCACTCATTTGACTCAACGTAAAGGCTTTCTACGGGGTTGGTGCGAAAAGCACCCGTAGAAAGGCGGATGCCCAAATGGTGCACGGGGTCCAGCATCTTCAAAGCACTTTGAATCGCAGACTGATGAACAATGGCCCCATAATCTAAGCGGGTGCGGATGAGGCTTCTATACATATTCATGAGACATTGCCTGTCACTACCCCACGTAGTACGTGACAACACTTTTGAAACATTCATGGCTTTTAAACATTTTGTTTTTAAATACTCGATGTGCGGTAGGAAGGTCAACTTATTGTCCAAGATTAAGTCTAAGAATTCATGCTCTGCATGAACAGAGAGAGGTTGACGGTTCAGTCAAATGTCGGGTTCCGAGTGCATGCCTCTTTTTCGGGAGAACAAGACACACGTGCGTTTTTGTGGGTTCAGTCGGAACTCGTTTTCCTCCGCCCATTTGGAGACTTTCTTTAAACTTAACTGAACCTGCCGCTCACACATTGCCAGATTGCAAGATCTAAAGCCAAGCTGGACGTCATCGACATATGTACAATAAAACATATTGCGAGGAATGGACAAGCGCAAGGAATTATTTTGATGAGAAAAAGTGTGCAGCTAAGTACACCACCTCGTGGCAGGTTTGTTTCCTGGACAAATGTTTGGGAAATGACCGTGTCCACTCAGACACGGGATGTCCGGTTTGACAGGTAACTTTCGATTATGTGAAACATTCTTCCGCGCACGCCAAGGTGGGACAGGACTCTTAGAATTCCAAAACGCCATGTTGTATCATAAGCCTTTTGGATATCATAAGCCTTTTGGACAAAGAGAGAAATTATTGTTTATGGACGAAGGCCTCTCTGATCTGTGCCTCGATACGAAGAAGGTGGTCCGTGGTGGATATATTCTCTCGAAACCCGCACTGTAATGGGTCGAGCAGATTTTTTGTTTCAAAGAAATGTACAAGGCGGCAGTTTCTCATTTTTTCGAAGACTTTGCACAAGCAGCTTGTAAGTGCAATAGGCCTATAACTCGAAGCCAAAGAAGGGTCCTTGCCCTCTTTCAAAATGGGAATAATAATAGCCTCTTTCCAGGAGGTAGGGATAGTGCCAGAAAACCAGACAGCATTGTACGAACAAAGTAAGGTTTTTCGTGTTTCGGCTGGTAGGTTTTTATCATTTCATACACCACACGATCAGAACCTGGGGCAGAAGTACTGCAGGAGTTTAGAGATGTTCGGAGTTCAGCTAGACCGAAAGCTTGGTTATATGCCTCGTATATAGTGCATTTGTGATCGAGTTTCTGCTTTTCTATTCTTGTTCTGTATTTTTGGAAAGTTTCAGTATAGTGGGACGAGCTGGACACGCGTTCAAAGTGTGCACCGAGGAAGTTTGCCTGATCTTCCAAGGTATCACCCTCAGTGTTTACGAGTGGAAGTGTGTGTACTTGTTTTTCTGCTTTCCTACTGACCATGTTCTAGACTTTAGGCTCCAGTGTGTATGAATTGATAACTGACAAAAACTTCTGCCTGCTTTCTCTTCTGGCCTGCCGACGCGTTCTCCTGCCTTGAGACTTTATTTTCTTGAAGGTGTCAAGATTTTCGGTTGTCGGTGAGTTCCGAAGCAACCTCCAAGCTCTGTTTCGCTGTTTGCGCGCGTTTCGGCATTCAGAGTTCCACCATTGCGCACGCCATTTTCCAGGGTGTCCATTTGTTTGCGGGATGCATTTTGTTGCAGCATCAATCAAAAACGCTGTGAAGAAGTCGACAGCAACATCAATGCTTAAAGTACATATGTCACTCCAATCTAGACGAGCGATTGTATAAAACTGTTCCCAGTCGGCTCTGTTTATGAGCAGTTTGGGAACACGTGGTGGACACTCAGTTGCTTTAGTTGTACTCAAAACTACGGGGAAGTGGTCACTTCCGTACAGATTACAGACAACTTTCCGCTGGAGTAGAGGCACAAGAGATGGAGATACTATGCTTAGGCCTATGGAGGAGTAGGTGTTATGAGCGAGATTATAATAGGTTGTTCTTTTCAATTTAGGAGGCACGCGCTCGACGAAAGAAGGAACCGTTCAATCAGTCGACCTCGCACGTCACACCGAGAGTCAGCCCATAGCCTGCTATGCGCATTAAAGTCTCCAAGGAGAACATAAGGCTCCAAAAGTTCATCAATTAAAGTGGGTAAATCACGTTTTTGCAGCTGATAGCTAGGAGGAATGTAAATAGTGGAGATTGTGATCAGTTTATCAAAAAGAACCGCGTGAACAGCCACTGCCTGAAAGGATGTTTGGCGTTGTGTGTGCATGCAATTCCTTGATTCACTATGATGGCAACACTTCCGGTTGATGTTATGGCATCATCACGGTCCTTTCGGAAAATAACGTATTTACGAAGAACTTTTGTGTGTTTTGAATTAAGGTGCGTTTCTTGTACACACAGCACTTTTGGTGAGTGTTCGTTTTAAAAGTTATTGGATGTCGTCAAAGTTTCTGAATAGGCCCCTGACGTTTCATAGTATATTTTGAGTGTTCATGGTGAATGTAAAATAGTGCTGTGTGTACGAAATCAAGTGGCTGTTTAGACAGGGAGTTTGAGTTCACTTAACAGGGCCGTCACCAGGCCCGGTTATCTGCTTTTTTGTTTTCTTGGCGCGCTCCAAGGAGCCACGCCGCTCTTTCGGCACCAAGGGTACTGGCGTATCCATTGCCTCCTCGGAAGCACTGGATGTCCGCACGTGCGGGCTGTTAGTTTGAATTTTGGGCCTCGCCTAGTGAGGTGAGGCCTTGAGACCCGAGGACTCTGGAGCCTCCGGTCTCTGTTTGGGAGTAGGTGGTGTTGCCTGGGCTACAGCCGCCTTGGGGGCAGGTGCCACAACCGCCGGCTCGGTATGCGCGGGCCAAAAGAGCGGCGAGGGCTGGTGCGGCGGTGCCCCCTGACGTGCCGCATCAGCGTATGTAGGTCCATAGAATGGTGCTACTCTTCGCCGTGCTTCCTTAAATGATATGCTCTCCTTCACCTTTAATGTAGTTATTTCTTTTTCTTTTTTCCAGTATTTGCAGGAGCGTGAATATGCGGCATGGTTTCCTTCGCAGTTTACACAGTGTGGTGGTTGTTTGCAGTTCTCAGACACGTGGTATAGGACTCGACATTGTGCATAAGTCTGGCGACCATGACAGGTTTTAGAGCCATGGCCATACCTTTGGCATTGGAAGCAACGACGAGAATTTGGTATATATGGCCTGATAGATGTCTTCGTGTACCCTGTTTGAATATATTCTGGTAGTTTACTGGATGCAAATGTGAGTATTAGGTGTTTTGTCGGTATTTCCTTATTATCTCTTGTGATGATAATTCTCTGTACATTATTGACGTTTTGGCTCTTCCACCCTTCTAAAAGTTCAGTTTCGGTCAGGTCAAGTGAGTCTGCATCAGATACCACTCCGCGAGTGATGTTCATAGATCTGTGTGGTGTTACGGTGATCGGTATGTCACTAAACGTTGAGAGGCTGTCTAACTTTACAAATTGTGCTTCGTCCCAAATTTCGAGGAGAAGGTCTCCGCTAGCCATTTTGGTTACTTTGTATCCAGCCCCGAGAGTTTCAGTAAGACACCTGGCAACTATGAAAGGAGATACGGTCCTGGCTTGCTCTCGGTTTTTTTCACAGTGAATGACGTGGAAGTTGGGGAAAGTTTCTATTGGCTTGTTGAAGAAATTTAGGTCATCGGTGCGTACCCGCTTTAGGCCGGTACGATCAAACAGTAGAGGGAATGCTCCATGCATGCCGGTCTTATTTTTGTTCAGCAGCGTTGGCGGCCACCCAGCATGGAGCCCAACAAGGGGACGCTGCAAGTTTGCAGGTGCTGAAAGCTTGCAGACGTCAGCCGTACAGCCACGCCGCGGTGGTCTAGCCGCTAAGGTACTCGGCTGCTGACCCGCAGGGCGCGGGTTCACATCCCGGCTGCGTCGGCTGCATTTCCGATGGAGGCGGAAGTGTTGTAGGCCCGTGTGCTCAGATTTGGGTGCACGTTAAAGAATCCCAGGTGGTCTGAATTTCCGGAGCCCTCCACTACGGCGTCTCTCATAATCATATAGTGGTTTTGGGACGTTAAACCCCACATATCAATCAATCATCGTCAGCCGTACAACACTGCCATAACCCAATGTGCCTAGACCAAGGTAGGCTATTTGCACAGGGTTAACCCTTGCTGCCAGAAAAATTGGAAGTAAACAGAAGAGATAAGTAGACAGGACAGACTAAAAGAGAGAGATAAAGACGAAGTTGTAGGGGGGAGAGATAGGAAAAGGCGACTGCCGATTTCCCCTGGGCGGGTCAGCCCGGGGGTGCCGTCTGCGTGAAGCTGGGGCCAAAGGGGTGTGTTGCTTCTGCCGGGGGACCTTAACTGTCCAATCACCCAGTGTTGGCTCAACCCCCAGGATCCCTTTTTTCCCGGACACGGCAAAGCCACGCACGGCTAGGTGTGGGAGGGAGTATAAACTCCCCTGTTAGCTCGGGTCCGTGGTGTAACTACACACCAAAAGCCTACTTGCGCAGGCGCCCCTGCAGCGAGTATGTATCAAAGGCAGGTTACGTTGGATAAAACGCACAGGTTGCTGTTAATTGTGAAATTCAAACTATGCAATGCGTGGGCAAAACAGCATTGTGGACCACGCTGCATTTGCAGTGTTTTGCTCTCGACCCAAGATACTTTGGGGCACATGCTAGCTTTCCATTTTTGGGTCTTGGGACAACGTGAGCTCAAGCGCCCATGAGCACCTTAGGTTCGGCGCATGAGCCCCGGTGGGTCTCATACTTCTTGGGTTCCCAAGTTTTGAGGTTTCAAGTCTCACCTCCATTTAACTCCACTGCCCGATAAGAGGCAAATGACACGAGCGTTGGATCTTCCTTCTCGGCGACCCATGATTTATCGCGTAGCGAGCGGAAGCGGAAAACTTGGAGTTACATCAAGGCGATACAAGCACGTTGCTCTATTCGTTGTGAAACTATCACTGGTATGGATGATTACTATAAGCCATACCAACGCTTTCTGCACTATATGGTCGGCACCTGGCAGTGTGTTGAAGCGTTGACACAATTGTACTTCTAATGAAAAGCCACCAAATAGGACGAACGCGTATAAATGACGTGTTGAAGGAGCTAATACTGAAATTCATGGACATGATGCATTATTACATTTTACCAAGGCTTTTGTAAGAGGAGGGCAGTGGTAGATATAAAAGATGTGTATTTAACTCCTACGTAGCTTTTGATCGTGGTCCCCGGGATAGTGTGCTCGTGAACTCTATATAAACTTTTCAGCACGCGAAACACAGACCAAGAAAGAGACAGGTGAGCACAAAGACAGATTTCACTCTTTCTTGTTCTGTGTTTTGTGCGTGCTAAAAAAGGGCTTATTATGGTTACGTACCAACTCGCCCAGCTATTTCTTTTATAACTTGCCAGCTGCTGGTGCCAACCGAGAGGTCATGAGTTCGATTCCTGTTGACGGAACGTTTGTCTTCTGAAAGCTATTTTAGACGTAATTTTCATGACGAAAGTACGTCACTAAAATTTTTATTGACCCCGGCGTAAAACATTTCGTATTTAAAAGAGTGAAAAAGGAAAAAAGGAGGCACGCGCTATAGACGAGAAAATTTCGAATGGGCACGGGGCCTTCTTTTACAGATTTCCACGGTATCAGCGCTCTTTTGCCAGAGGTGCCTTCATAGTCACGCCTGCACAGATGAGACTATTTTCTGATGACTGCGTAGTGTACACAATAAAAATAGCACGGAAGATCAAATGAAATAATTTCTTTAGCTTTCATACAGAATAGGTTCGACGATTAGAGATGAAACTAAATGCGACTCAAACAACTAGTACTTCATAATGAAATAATTGGAAGCGCAAACCAACAGGACACAAAAGAAGAGACAAACAAGCGCAGACTTAAACTCAGTTTATTCAAAGAAGTTAAATACCAGAAAAATGAGAAAGGAAAACAACTGGGGAGAAGGTTCCACCATGATCAAGTGTCGTCCAGAAACGATATTTCACATTCTAACAGTGATATAGACGGTGAACTAACACAACTATCAATATTCTTTTAATTAAAAAAGGCTTCCGCAATCATCTCTCTAGTTTTCGGGTCATGATGGCTCTACAAGATAGACAAGCGCGAAAAATCAGGTACGCAGCCACACTTTTTATAATGGGCGCATAAATATAAACCCGGGGCTGATTTCAGCTCGTTGTAGTGTTCTCGCAGGCGAATATTCAAGCAGCGCCCAGTCTGCCCAATGTAGAACCTGCCGCAAGACAGTGGGATACAATAAACGTCATTAGATCGACATTTGTTGAAGGAATTGACATGCTAGACACCACATTCTTTCTTCACAAGAGCTGCTTTAATTCCGCTCTGTAATTCAATTCTAGAACACATTTGCTGCAGTTTTCCACGTGCGGAAAACACAACGTCGAGGCTGAATTTTTTGCACATTTTTTTATCCTATGCGAAAATTCGTCCACATATGGGACTACCGCGAACTTACGTCGTTTATCTGCCTCCTTTAAGGGGCATTCCTTCCCTTTCTTCATACGCAGTACCTTCTGAGCGGTGAAAATGAGGACATTGGACGAAAAGCCTGCCTCTCGGAACCTAGTTATTTCATTAGAAAAATCACGTGCCATTTTGTGGAAACGTGATTTCGTTACAGCTGAATTGAGAAAGTTAATTGCAATACCCGATTTTACTACTTTGGAATGCGAAGAAGAGTAGTCCAAGATTGGTTTCTTTGAACGGGTGGAAGATTGATCAAGGAGGAACCTTCTCCCCAGTTGTTTCCCTTTCTCATCTTTATGGTATATAACTTCTTCTCTGAATAAACTGAGTTTCAGTCTGCGCTTGTTTGTCTCTTCTCTTGTGTCCCGTTGGTTTGCGCTTCCAATTATTCCATTATGAATTTGTACCAACTAGCCCGCCTGTCAACCCTACTGCAACTAGTACTTCGTTCACGCCTAAAAAGCCCACTTTTTTTCAGTGCAGAAAAAAGAACATCCCGCTGAAAAAGTGGCATTCTGTGAAAAATCTCGGGTAACTTCTTAAATGAAAATAAACTAGAAATCTAATATAAATAACATATATGAGTCGAGCTTCCGAACCTCTTGTTGACCTCTTTTTATTTCGCAATTTAACGCAACTAGTAAAGGAACGCTCTCGAACTAAAAAAAAGCAACTCAATTCTGAATCTTTTTCTTGTCAACAGCAGAATAGTGTGTCGCAACCCACAGGTTGAGGTACTTGAAGGCATATCTGATCATAAATTGGTGTGTCTAGGTTTTATTAAGAAACAGGAAGTCTGGAAAAAAGAAGAGTTTTCTCTCGTGGTAATGACGTCGGCAGTTTAGGCGCTATGGACAAACATTTTTCCGAGTTTATCTGGTTTTATGAATCTGCTGAACGCTCAGTAGATCACTTATGGTCTCTTTTTAAGGAAGTGGTGTTAAAATGCATACATGATTTCGTTCCATGTAAACATAAAGTACTGCGAACAAGAAATCTTTGGACAACAAAAAAAGTTAAACGGTTAGGTCGCAAGCTGAACAAAGCAAGAAAACAGCACAAACGACGCTCCTGAACGAACAGCACCGATGAAGTGCAAAGACTGTGCGTGGAGCGGAAAAACCTATTTAAAATAGCTGTGAAGAGGTTTATTATTCGTAACGACAACAGCAAGACAGCGTGAAGAACAATCCAGTAGAGATCAGCACAGCAGTGAGCCGATGCATGCGCCGAGAGAGCCGTGCGTTGGCGATGCTGCTCGCTGCAGGCACATCTTCTTCACAATCGCCCCCGCTGAAAAAGGAGCCATCCTGGCGACTTGACAAGTTTCAGGCACATGCTCATGGTCCCGTTTCAGTCGGGAAACATGGACGATGTCTTCCGATCGGGGAACTGGCTCAATTAGGAATTAACCAGAGAGGTTTTCTCCAAACTAGTGTAAGGCCCCTGGTACCAGGGAACAAGTTTCGAGGAGATTCCCGGAGTTTGGTATGGGATGGCGAGCCACACAAGAGATCCTGGGACATAGCTGGGATCTGAAAGGGCGGTGCTATGGTGTTTTTTCTGGCCTTGCTGCTTTTTTGAGGTGAACGTACGGGCGAGCTGGCGGCACTCTTCGGCTTGTCGAGCAGAATCGGAGATAGATGGACACTCGGAAGCATCAGGACGGTAGGGTAGTAGGGTAACGATTGTATGGGAAAGCTCGCGTCCGTAAAGAAAAAAGAAAGGTGAGAATCCCGTAGTGGTTTGTATTGCGGTGTTATATGCGAATGTGACGTATGGGAGAACACGGTTCCTGTTGCTATGATCAGATTCCAGGTACATAAGGAGCATATCACCCAGCGTGAGATTGAACAGTTCCGTTAGCCCATTAGTCTGCGGGTGATATGCTGTCGTTTTCCGATGAATGACGTGGCATTCCGAAAGCAGAGTTTCAACGACCTCGGAGAGGAGAGCGCAGCCTCTGTCACTAAGGAGCTCTCAAGGTGCCCCATGTCGAAGGATAAAGCGACGTAAAATGAAAGAGGCGACATCCTGAACTGTAGCGTTCGGCAAAGCGGCTGTTTCGGCGTAGCGTGTCAGGTGGTCAACTGCCACTCTAATCCACCGATTACCATCTGGTGTCAAAGGAAGGGGGCCGTAGAGGCCAACGCCGACACGCTCAAATGGCTTGGCAGGGCATAGAAGTGACTGCAATGCGCCAGTCGCACGTGGTGGTGTTGATTTGCGTCGTTGACAGTCAGGACAGCACTGCATGAAATAGCGTACAAAATTGTACATGCCGCACCAGTAATAGCGGTGTCGAAGGCGTTCATATGTTTTGAACACCCCGGCGTGGTCATATTGCGGATTGTCGTGAAGAGAGGCAAATACTTGCGATCGTAAAGTGCGTGGAATGACCAGTAGCCACCGGCGGCCATCGGGAGCGTAGTTGCGTCGATGAAGAAGTTGATCGCAGATGACCAAATGGAAAGCTTGACGTCGGTGGGATCGAGATACTGGAAGGTTGGGTGTGCCATTTATTCGACAAGCGATGCGATCCACGGGTCATGACTTTGTTAGGTTGCAATCGAGTCGCGATTTAGCAATGACAAGGTCTTGAGGCGAATGTTTCTGCACGTCTGATCTGGTGGTAAAGGTGAGCGCGACAGGGCATCAGCGTCAGAGTGTTTGCGTCCGCAGCGGTATACGACACGAATGTCGTACTCCTGGATGCGGAGTGCCCATCCCAAAAGGCGGCCAGAAGGGTCTTTTAAAGTGTAGTGCCAGCAAAGCGCGTGGTTATCAGTTACTAGATCGAACGGGTGGCCGTATAAGTATGGCGGGAACTTTCCAGGCACTCACACCAGAGCCAAACCCTCTTTTTCTGTCACGCTGTAATTAGTTTCAGCTTTCGTCAGAGTGCGGCTAGCGTAGGCTACAACGTATTCTGAATAGCCGGGCTTTCGTCGAGCGTGGATAGCGCCTAGCCCGACGCTGCTGGCGTCGGTGTGCACTTCGGTAGGAGCCGTCGGGTCGAAGTGGCGAAGAATAGGTGGGGAGGTGAGCAGACGGCGCAGAGTAGTGAAGACAACGTCACATGCAGGGGACCAGTCACCGCTAAGAAGCTGGGTTAATGATCACATGATTGGTGCAAAACTGCGAACAAAGCGCCGGAAAGAGGAGCATAAGCCTACAACACTGCGAAGTTCTTTCATGGTTGTCGGCTTGGGAAAATCTGCGACAGCTCGAAGTTTTGCTGGGTCAGGTAATACGCCGTGTTTTGACACGATGTGGCCTATAGGATGACGAGCTCGTGTGCAGCGAAGCGGCATTTTCAAGGTTAAGCTGCAGGCCAGCATTGGTCAGACAAGTCAAAATGTGCCTGAGGGGAAGGAGGTGCGTAGGAAAATCATGGGAGAAAACCACGACATCGTCGAGGTAACAGAGGGCCATATTCCACTTGAGGCCATGTAGCGCATTATCCATAAGGCGTTCAAACGTGCTAGGCGCGTTACACAGCCCAAAGAACATGACGTGAAACTCGTATAGTCCGTCTGGTGTAATAAGTGCTGTTTTTGGCGATCGGCTTCAGCCATTGGGACTTGCCAGTAGCCATACGGCAAATCTAGCGACGAGAAGAATTCCGCTCCGTGAAGGGTGTCAATGGCGTCATCAATGCGCGGCAAAGGATATACGTCCTAGCGGGTTATCTTATTCAAACGACGATAGTCCACGAAAAATCGAATAGATCCGTCTTTATTACGCTCGAGGACGACAGGAGACGCCCAGAGACTGTGAGATGGTCTACTGACGTCTCACAGTTCCTAGTTTCACATTCCGTCTCACAGTCTCATAGTGGTAAAGACAACTATGAGAAAGTGTCGTTAACAAACTTTCTTCTTTTATCTCCCGCCAACATCTGGCGTCATATTGCGCTAAAAAATGAAGCTTCAGTCACTCTTTCAATAAATAATACTAATGTAACCGACAGTGCAGATATCGCAGACGCGTTCAACAACTACTTCAGCTCGGTGTTCCCAAATGATAACGGAATCGCCCCGCCTTTTTCATCACTAGACGATATACCCCCCAATAGACGACATCAGCGTATCTGAGAAGGGCATGCTGTCGTTAGTGCTGAACATTGACAAAAAAATCGTAAGTGACTAATGGTTTACCCAACGTGTTTCTTGTTTGATAAGCGAAATAGAGCAGCAGTTATTTAACACTTATATTTTCCATACCAATGTCTAGTGGCAAGCTCCGGAGTACTAGAAATATGCAATAATACTTCGAATACCTAAATCCGAAAATACTTCGCTAATATCATCATACAGACCAGGCCTACTTCCTTGTTGTGTGCAGGTGCAAAATTACTTGAACACATAATACTTAAACACATCTCAGCGTTCCTTGTGGCTAATAATATCATCGACCCGAGCAGCACGGTTTCAGGAAAGGGTTCTCCACTACGACACCACTGCTCGAGACAATTCACGATTTCGCTGGCGCCTTATATAACCATAGTCAAATTGACTTGATATTTGATGATTTTTCAAAAGCATTCAACCGTATTTCCCATCAGAAGTTGCTTATAAAATTAAAAGCAATCATTAAAAAGGATTCTTTACTAGCACGTACTCGGGATACCTTTCCCATAAGTACCAAAGTGTTTTTGTAGAAGACGTAAGCTCCACTCTAACACAAGTCAACTCCAGGATACCACAAGGCTCTATCTTTGGCCCACTGCTGTTTTTGGCCTTTATTAATGATATACTCTTCGACAAACAAGTTAAATAAGACTTTTTGTAGATGACTGCATGGTAATGTCATCAATCACCCTAACGACCAGATAACTTTAAACAAATTCAAGGATACAATACACTCATGATGTTCCACGTGACAAATGAACGTTAATAAGAAAAACTGTCGCAATGAGAATTACATGTAGGAAATGCCGTTGGCTTTTCTTCTATTGAGTTAACAATAACAATATATCTCTCGTTCACAGCTATAAATATCTAGGTGTTATAATTACCTCTGATTTAGGATGAAACGAAGACATAAAATGTACGCGAAAAAAGGCAAAGAAAAGACTCGGATACTTACGAAGAACCGTTGGGAAGACTACTAAGGAAATGAAATTGTGGGCATACCAAACGTTCGTGGGGCCCATTCTGGAATACACATCTGCCGTATGCAGTCCTCACACTTTAGCAAATATTTAAAAAAATATAAATATCTACAAGGAGAATAGGTGAGGTTTATTTACAACTCTTACAGGAGAGGCACGTGGCCTTCAGCCCCCCTGGAAAGTTCCAACATGGAAACCTTAGAGCGCAGGCGCGCCTGTGAAAGACTAAAGTTTTTTAATCAGGTTTATCACAATAACCTAAAAATCAATGGAGGCAAATATATTCAACCATCAAAATCTCGAACACGGTCGCACTATAGCAAGAAAGCTGTAAATTTTCATATAAAATAGAACTAACTTCCAAAAATCATTCTTTCCCTAACAGTACATAGTTGGAACGCATTGCCCGATGAAGCTGCATCGTCCACAATTATTTCTTCATTCATGAATGCGCTAGCGTCTGCCTTCATACCTTTGATTGATTTGTTGTCATTTTTAATAATATTGTTATTATTATTAGCACTGTATCTAAATTCTTCTGTGTGTATAAGTTGTATTGCTTTGTTATATTTAGCGTAAGCTCATTTCTATGTTAGCTACGTGCAAACTTGTTACTTTTTGCTCAATGTGACAATTAGTCATTTTGTTTGCTTTTGATCATTGTTTTGTTGTATCAGCAGTTTTTGTCTTTTTTCAGGTAAAAATCCCTCATTCTGTCCAAAAGATGCAGAGCGTGTTACATTGACTCATGTTTTGAATGTTTGTAAGTTAGAACTCTTCTGAATTTTTTTCTTTGACGCATTGTTTTTGTTATAAGTCATTCCTGTTGTTTTCTACCATTGTAAAATGTTATATCAAGTGTGCATATATATTTATATATATATATATATACCCTCTCCTTCCTATGACTTCTCATAGAAGTCGGCAGTGTTGACTAAATAAATAAATATCAAAGTGCTCTTGGTAAGCCGCCACTTTACGAGAAGACTAAAAAACACGCCTCAGAGCGTTGAAATCAATGCATATAATATTTGTATTAGGCCATCTTTTGAGTGTGCGGTGATCGTATAAGCACGCGATAAGAAATATATAACCAATATATTGAAACACATAAAGAACATAGGATCGCGTTTTTATATATATAAAGTATTCACGAGAAGCGTTCATTACAAACTTGTGAGTCAGGACTCACTTCAACCACTTGTTAAACGCAGAATTATTTCTAGTATTAGCTTTACATACCTATTTACCACAGCTATGATCGAATACCCCAAGCGACATACATTCAGACGATATTTAGGCATTCGAACATTCCAATTGAAAGCTTCATGATAAAACAATACGCCAGCAACGCTGCCATAATAACTATTACAAGTATTCTTTACTGTCGGACACCCTTTTCTTTCCAATATTTGGCCTGCTGATGTTGTGAACTGCTCCTTTGTTGATAAATTCATTACCGGAAAGGAGACTTTAGAGTGCAGAAGGTAGAAATAATGTGTCATTGATATTTCATACACAAACCATCTAGCCTGCACAGGTATTGTGATGAAGCTTCACTGTTTGTCCTAAAATTGCGTATATATTGTACCGTTTCTATCTGCTCCTACAGTTTACTCTGTTATGGCCACTGGATAAAAAAAGTGTGACCTGCTGCGTGCCGCCGAAGCGGTGTCTAAGTCGTAGTTCTCCTCACGCCCCCTCTGGCACCGAAACGTCTCTCTGTAGAAACGCTGATTGATTGATATGTGGGGTTTAACGTCTCAAAACCTGTATAAACGCTGTTGCACGCATCTCTACGCATGACATTAGGCCGTAAATAACGTGTTTCGTAGGTGAACATTATAAGTTCGATTCTGCATAGTTATTAGAATTGCAAATTATACCCCAGTATGAAAATTTTCTTTAAGGTAGGCCAATATTTATTACAGTACGCCTGAATACCCTGCGTCAATGATCTATAGTTTCGACTCGCATAAAATTGAAACGTTCACTGATTTCGTTCAAAAGGGGGCAATCACCAAGAGTATTCCAAAGGCGGTGGTATTGAACCACTGAAACGCACCGCCACGAAAGCATAAGAAATTTTAAATGAGGCCCTTTTAGAGCAGCAACGCCGGCTGTGCTCCAAAAACAGTGTACAGCCAAGTGTTTACGACACAAACAGGATGTAGTCTTATTAAAGGTTTCACAAAAACTTGCACACCCGGTAGATATCAATCAAACTCACAAAATTACTGAGAAGGTATATAAACTACTGGAACAAGCCTACCGCACTACAAGTGCAATCTCACGCATTACAAGCTGCACAAGAGCACAGAGGCCTTGAATGTTCACCACACCTTAAAAGTCCACAATTGTTTGAACATTTCTTGAATATTTCGATCTCGGCAAGGAATTCTTCAAACGAACTAAAGCCCTGGGCGTCGCTCCAGTGACTATCTTCAATACAATGCTCCTATGGTGGTATAACTCGATTCTTCACTATCGACTGACCACACTACGCGGCCCACAGGAAACTCGACTACTTGACGTTTTTGGCCGAGCTCAGGACCCGTCATCCGTCAACTCTAGTTTGGATTCATTCCGGTTAAGCGAACATTCTAAGCATTGGTACGGCGTGTAGCACGTGCCACGTCGACAACCAGAGAAAAGGGTTTAGTCTCGCCGGTTCTTCTGCGAGAACGGTAACCGCCAAAAAAGGCTTCGCTTCGATTTCTAATTTCTCTGAATGTGTGTGAGCTGTCGCGTGTGGGCAGGATAAGAGCACGCCCTGGGCGCCTTTAAATGGTTGTTTTAAAGGCAAAGCTCCTCGTTTGGCGCATTCACACTTAAGAATGAAGAGAAACGAAAATGCCAGAGCATCCGGAAAACCGCTGCCACGCGCGCCGAAGATGTTCATATTCGTTCTGCCCCATCCCGCAGATGCTTCCTTCGATACATTGACAGTTATTAAAGAAGATAGTCTTTTTTTGGGACCTTCGACGCAAAAACTTTGGTCTGTCTGTTTTTCTGTCTGTCAATTTTTTTGTTTGTCCAACATTACCGTAAATTGGGTACTCTAAACAGCACCAGCCGATACCCTAAACGCCCGAGCCCATCCGTAGCGCCCACCAGTGTTGCTTAAGTATTAGCGTTCATTTGTGTGCGATTGTCAATTAAAAAAGCAATTATTGCGCATATCTGAGGCACTGTAACACGTATATTTTTGCATGTTCATCTTTTACTAGAAAAGGCATACATAAGTAATTCTAAAGACTGTAGCGCTTATCACACTGCGCTGATTATGCAACGCTTGCACGAAAAGGTGAGTGCTTCCAACGCTTTGCTAAAGCACGATGGTGGTGTCACCTACCCGCCACGTTGCGTTCCTCAGCTTATCACTTTTGCGACGGGCGCGCATGCAGATACGGGGCCAATTTTTTTCTAGTTTGCCTGCTTTCTAAGAACTAATGTTTGTACCAAATTTCATTTATTCATGCAAAGTAGTGCAAAGAAACATCTCGCACCTTTTTGAACGTTGTTTCGGAAGAAAAGCCAGCAGAAACGACACGAGCGAACACTCTCGCAGCGGTGGCGGCGCATTCAGCTGGCTCTACACCAACGCGCAACACGTTAGAGCATGCTGACTCGCTTCCGCTGCACCGCCTACTTTCAGAGTTTTTGGCGATCGTAAGCCAAGTAAAGCTCTTGATGCCGCGTTCTCGTTGAGGTCATCAAGCTTTGTCGTTCTGTACGGGTAGTTTGCGGTTTGAGCCGATGCGAGCCACCACCGACGCCTGTGCTGCCACGTTAAATCGGCAGCCAGCTGGTTAGGTCACGTGGTTTGATTTAGCGTAGCCAGGGGTGTGAAGCGGAAACCGGATCTAGTTTCGCATGGCGGGAAAATTGGTCTCAGAGCAATTCTTACGCGCCGGCCACGTGGCGTCGTTTTCTGGCCGCTTGGGCGGCGAAACGAGCCAGTTTCTGGCGAGTTTCGCCAGTCTCACTTTCTTCGAGGCCGAGTATGAACGCGCCATTAGTCTAACCTTGTTCTGCGACAGGCGCAACCGGCAGAAGAACAAAACGGTAAAAAATAAAGACAATAGCTTCAGCACATTATAATAGATGGTGCTGCCTCACAAATATAATAGATGGCGCTGCCTCACAAGGCTACGCTCCGATTGGCTGCTGCGTGGGCTGTGCCAGGGGGAAGTGATGTTTAAATGAGAGAAAAGAAGAGAAAAGTGAGCCCCGCTGCTCTCTGAATTTAAGTGCGACACCTCAGCAGTGCTGGCGCTGCAGCCCTTATCACTTCAGCAGTGGTTCACGAGGGAAGTGGATAAGGAGGGATCCAAAGGATAGATTGAGAAGTAAACATAAGAAAAAGAAAGATGAGGACACGGTCGAAGGAGTCCTAGGATGCGCCGGAAAGATTGGCTCTCTTAGCCTCCTAGATCATCATCGTACGCCGCGGTTCATTGGTGGAGCATGGACGGAGCAGAGGGGCGGACGTAGAGCGCCGCGGCAGCTTGAGCTTATCGCCTCGTTCGTGGTGCATGGACGTAGCGGAGCTGAAACCCGGGATGGCCCGGGCTCGTCGCCAGACCGACAAAATACAGACACACACAGAGACAGACCAACAGATGGACGGACACACGGACCGACACTTGCATAGATGGACGGACAAACAGACAAACGCATGCACGGAAGGACGGAAGCAAGGACGCGTACACGGACGACGAAAACATACACGGACGGATAAACAGACGCTTCACCCCACTAATCATCATTCACTCCGTGGATATTCTGTGATTTTTTTCGTGCTTCGTTGTGCGCGCCCTTGAAGAGAATGATTGGTTCGGGAACGTGACGTTGTCGTCTGGAAGCGGCGGTGCACGTCTGATAAAGCGCTACGCTGAATCAAACGCATTCCGGCACCCTTCTCACCACTGTAGATTGCAGAGAAATACGTCGTACTTCACAGCAGCGTATTTGCGTTAGAGCTGCTCAGCGGCCCACAACAGCTTTGCGACGTAATACCACATACCATAAAAATAGCCACACACGCGCGCGCTAAAGAAAGGTACTTGAGCATAGAAAACATGAGGCACGCTACTCTTCCCTCGCCCCTATCGCATACAGAAACAGCACAAGAAAGTACATAAAAACGCACCCGGACACGCACAAGTACTATAGAAACCACAAAGTACCACGAAGTGTCTTCCGTTTTTATGCTTGGAGTGTCCACACCAAAACAAACTAAGCAGCCTCAACTGTCAACTCAGCGGAGAGGCACATGCCAGTTTACGGCGACGCGATGAAACAAGCCACAGCGTTGCTATTTAAATTATTTTAAACTTTTTTAAACTATTTAATATTATTTTAAACTATTTAAACTTTTTATTTAAATTTAGTGAACTGTATTCAAGTTCAAGCCGCTCCTGCTTGGACGCTTGAAGGCCACGTAGTATTGGGAAATAAATAAATAATTCCATCAAAGAATATATTCTCTGCAGTGAGTTAGCGATGAATATGGATGTTCATCTCGCAAATCTCTGGTGTAAGCCTAAACAAGACGCACAACAACAACGATAAAGCAAAACATCAAAGACTTCATTGCGACGTCATGCGTCCTAAACGCCAATACCGACTGCTGAAAGAATACCCAAAATGCTCGAAGCCCAAGCTTGGCACAATAGATGCGCAATCTTTGCTCGTGAACCAGGTATAAAACGTCATGGCGGGTTATCAGGAGCCTGCAGCGAAAACAGATGCACGCCTTCTCTTTCGAAGCCCTTCCAACTGTAGGATCTTACTTTACTAGAAGACCACATGATTCACTCTTTCGGCGTGCTGCTGAAATACCAGCAGTACAACTACCGTATATCGGTATACATGACCCTAAAGCGGAGCTTGACGCTCCCTCCACGCTAAGTAAGCTCATGGCAGCATTGGCTCAGAGCAAACAGAATTCCTCTCGTGGATACGACGGAGTGAGTAGGCGAGAACTTCAATATCTCTGCGACAAAACACTGACAGATTGTACTGTCATTAATGAATTACGAAAATGTGGCCTTCTCCCCGACTTGCCAAATGTTTCGCTCATCTACCTGTACCGAAGCCCGGAAAAGGCTGTACAAACTCAGTAAATCTAAGACAAATACCTTTGACTTCAGCAGTATTCATCAGATTTATCTCTCAGCCAGTAAGCTTCACTGATACTCTTCATCCCGCCCACCTTCACTCTTGCACTTGTCAAGAAAAAGCGGATGATGTTTTTGTGGGATGAACGGTGGCTTTAAACAGTTCCGCCGTTAAAAGAACGATAACCTGCGTGCTAGAATTGTTAGCGTGCAATGAGCATTTTACTTTCCTTTCTTAAAAACTTGCCGTCATGCAATGCACAAAATTTGTCTCCTGGCCCTATTATGTTTTTTTGTGTTCCTTTCTGCAGGGATGGATATCCGATGGTCCTAAGCGACAAGCTCAGGGAACATGGCGTGATTCTGGAGGACCTCGTATGCTACTACAAAGAAATCTACCGAAACGAGTCTTTGAAGAAACCCGACGAGGAATACCTGTACGGGAGCAGAAAGCGACTCCTGTTTGGCGAGCTGCTTCAGAAGGAGTTCCTCTTTGTAGAATGCGCCACAAGACAGTCTCCGGACAAGCCATTTCATGAGCGATTCCTCTTCAATCCATTATTCAAAAAGACTATCGAGGAACGCTGTAGCATAGCTTTCGGAACTCCACACAACATGAGTGTTCTAGTCCTCGGTCTGGATTCTGTCTCATACCTAAATTTTGACAGGCAGCTGCCGGAGACTGCAAAGTTTGTTCGCGAGAAACTCGACGCTTTTGAACTTTACGGATACAATAAGGTGGGGGACAACTCGTACCCGAACCAGGTCCCCTTGATCCTGGGTCTCAAAGATTACGAGGCCACCCAGGCTGTCGCAGGTGGTTTTTACGACAACCTAAGTACCCGGCTAATATGGCACATGTATGGAGAACGGGGATACCGGACTATGTTTCTCGAGGAATCGCCACACTATGGTATATTTAATTACATGACACCCGGCTTTCAGCGTGCTCCGGCTGATTATTACCTGCGCCCCATCGTAATGGCCATGGACGACTCGCCTAAAATTACCGAAGATTGGCAACGTGTCCCCTGTTTGGGACTCACGATGCCATTCGTAGAACGGCTCGACTACCTCGCCCATTTCACTAACTTGATGGCCAAGAGACCGTTCTTCTCCTATACTTGGATAATCGATATCGCGCACAACTTGCTAAACAGCGCAGGCTATGCGGACGAGCCGTTCCGGCGACACTTAGAAACTCTTCTGACTTCTGGTACGCTCAACCACACTGTTCTCGTTTTGCTCAGCGACCATGGCATGCGATTCGGAGAAAACCGCGCAACCTACATAGGCAAGTTCGAGGACCGCCAGCCGTTCGCCTTCATCGTCTTCCCACCGTGGTTCCTCCAAAAGAACCCAGAGGCGGCGCAAAGTCTCCGCACGAATCAGCACCGTCTGACCACTCCCTTCGACATTCACGCCACGCTCGTCGAGCTGCTCGACTATCCGAACGCCCAACAACCCAACTCCACGTACGGGCTCAGCCTTCTGCACCACATACCCGACACAAGGACGTGTGCTAACGCGTCCATCGCTCGTCACTGGTGTGTATGTGATGCACGTGCCGACGCCAATGTTACGGGTGACGTGGCCTTGAAGCTAGCAAAACACTTCGTGGCAAACCTGAACGAATGGGTAAGCGAGGGAGGGAGGAAGTGTGAAGAGTACCGTCTACTCGAAATCATTGACGTAACTCCGCTTCGGGAGACTCCTGCTGAACGTCCGGAAAATGCGAGCCATTACTGGGTGACCATCAAGCTTTCGCCTGGCGCCGCAGTGTTTGAGGGCACGGTGCGTGCACAAGGCAATAATATGACAATGCTTGACGGCATCAGCCGCTGCAACTGGTTCTCACAGCAGTCCTACTGCGTCAGCAACTGGCTTCAGAAGTACTGTTATTGCCGGCGCACAGCAGGAGAGCTGATTTTGTAGTGGAGCATACGCACCAACGCGTATGCGCCTTCGGAAGACAACAAAAAGCCCGTGCTCTGCTTGCGCGAGAGTTTGTGCCGCCTCTGCCAGACTTGCCGTACGCCCACTTTCCGTTGCGACCTCGCTGCGACTTCTCGGCTCGAATAAACGTCATCACATTTGGTGGAGGGTGCTGAGATCCCCAAGAAGACCTGGAGCTCCGCTCTCGCAAGTTGCCTGAAAGACTACCGCGAAACATGACTGACGCAGTCGCCCACCAGCCCGTCCCAGCCCAGCCAGCACCATCGACTGCACCGTCGACCTGCCCCGGTGCTACCCTTCAGCGGGACCCACCAACCTTCAGCGGCAGTAGAGAGCAAGACGTCGAAGACTGGCTCTCCTTGTACGAACGCGTGAGTGCCAGCAACAAATGGGACAACGACTCCAAGCTTGCCTATGTCATCTTTTACTTGGCTGACGTCGCCAAGCTATGGTTCACCAACCGCGAAACCGCCATCGCCAGCTGGTCCACCTTCAAGACCCTCGTGACCGAAGCGTTCGGCCGACCAGAGGTCCGCAAGCTCCGCGCTGACCAGCGTCTGCGCCACCGAGCCCAGCAACCTGGTGAGACCTTTACTAGCTATATTGAGGATGTGCTCGACCTCTGCAGGCGTGTTAACTCATCCATGCCTGAAGAAGAGAAAATTCGACATATTCTCAAAGGCATCGAGGATGGCGCATTCCAGATGTTGCTGGCGAAGAGCCCGACCACGGTGGCGGTCCTCGTAAGCCTGTGCCAGAGCTTCGATGAATTGCGTCGTCAGCGTTCAATCGCCCGACAGAGTGTTCCATCACCAGATTCCATCTCGGCCGTCGCACTCGCCAATGGCAACGTTCACCAAGGAACTCTGTCGAACCAGATTAAAGACTTCATCAGGGAGGAAGTCGCCCGACAGCTTTCCCTGCTGCCGCATAGTGACGCGCCCACGACAAGCCTCCCTTCGAATATGCAGCAGGCCATACGCACTGAAATTTGCAATGCACTCCCTACAGTTCCGGCCTCTTACCCGTGCACTTCGGTGCCATCTGATCTCTCAACTGCTGGCTACGCACCAACTGCGCCGCCTTCACCTCTCAGCTACGCAGCTGTGGTCGCGCGGCCCCCACCGCATCCAGTCGCCTTATCGGCTCCAACTCCTCCGGCAGCGCCACCGGTTTACAGGCCCTCACCTCGCTTTTTCCGTCAATCTAATGAGTGGCGCACCCATGACAACCGTCCTATCTGCTTCGCGTGTGGCATCGCTGGCCACATTGCACGCTACTGCCGCCGCCGTCCCACACCTGCGTACGCCTCCTTTGGAACTCCTACCTATACGTCGCAGCAGGCCACCTCGTCTGCATACGAACAGAGGCACTCTGACTCGGATCGTCGCCCATCAACTTCTCGTTTCCCATCTCCTCATCGTCGATCACCATCTCCTATGCGTCGTAGACCACCTCCTGAGGAGGGAAACTAATCAGTGCAGTTCCAGAGGCAAGAACTGCAACTTCTGCGCAATTATCAAGGCCTCCATTTTCGCCGCGAAATGTTGTTGATGTCAATGTTGAGGGAGTCGCCACACAAGCGTTAATTGATACTGGGGCCGCCGTTTCTGTGATGAACGCAAAATTTTGTCGCAAACTGAAGAAAGTGACCACATCTCTCTGTGGCATCGTGCTGTCCACGGCTAGCGCGCAACGCATTCAGCCCTCGTCTGTGTGTACGGCGCGCGTCGTCATCCAAGACGTTTTGTACATCGTCCAATTTTTCGTACTACCATCTTGCTCTCATGACCTCATCCTGGGTTGGGATTTCTTATCAGGTCATGAAGCTATCATTGATTGTTGCCGTGCGGAACTGTCCCTAGTGCCAAATTGTGAGTTTCCATCGCCCGACCATTCACCACTGCTCTGCAAACTCATCGCTGACGACGACATCACCTTGCCTCCGGAAGCTTCAGTCCCTATTAGCCTTTCATGTGTGGCGCAACGTGACGCCACGGTGGTATTTACGCCATCCCCTGTTTTTACTGAACGCAAGGGCATCGTGCTCCCATTTGCCGTTCTTACGATTGCGTCTGGTTTAACCGTAATGCTGGTTACCAACCACTGCAACTACCCCATTGGCTTGCTTCGTGGTGAAACGTTAGGATATGTGCAACCTGTCGACCATATCAATGATATTATTCGTCCCGACGAAACGCCATGTCAGATTGCCGCAATCACTCAGGCGTCTGAGCCATCAAGCTCACCAGCCTTCGACGATGCTATTGACGCAGACCTTCCCCCCTCGCATCGCAGCCAACTTGTTGCTCTCCTTAACAAGTTTCGCTCTTCTTTCGACTTTCAGAAACCTGCTTTGGGCCGCACCACGACTGTCACTCATACTATTGACACCGGCTCACATTCGCCTCTGCGACAGCGTCCTTACCGCGTTTCTGCCGAAGAGCGCCGCGTCATTACGGAGCAAGTAGATGACATGCTTAAACGTGGAGTCATACAGCCTTCTCAAAGCGCTTGGTCGTCACCCGTGGTTCTGGTAAAGAAAAAAAGATGGCACCGTTCGATTTTGCGTGGACTATCGCCGCTTAAACAAGATTACAAAGAAAGACGTCTACCCGCTACCACGAATAGACGATGCTCTTGACTGTTTACAAGGCGCCGCGTACTTCACATCCTTGGATCTGCGTTCTGGGTATTGGCAGGTGCCAATGGCTGAATGTGATCGCCCTAAAACAGCCTTTGTAACGCCAGATGGCCTGTATGAGTTCAAAGTCATGCCATTTGGGCTCTGCAACGCGCCTGCGACGTTTGAACGCATGATAGATACCATATTGCGGGCCCACAAGTGGAAAACTTGCTTGTGTTACCTAGATGACATCGTAGTCTTTTCAGCTGATTTCCCGACACATCTTCGTCGTCTCCACGAGGTTCTGGCGTGTCTAGCTTCTGCAGGCCTACAACTTAACACCAAGAAGTGCCACTTCGCAGCCCGCAAACTAACCATCTTGGGACATGTCATCACAAGAGACGGTGTTCTTCCGGACCCCGATAAGCTTCGAGCTGTCGCTGACTTCCCCATGCCCACATCACTGAAAGCCCTAAGAAGTTTCGTTGGTCTTTGCTCTTACTTTCGTCGCTTCGTGCGCAACTTCGCGTCCATCATTGCACCTCTGACTAGTCTGCTTTCCAACAGGAAAGGTATATCTGCATGGTCACCTGCATGTGACGACGCATTTCACCAGCTGCGCCGCCTGCTGACCTCGCCACCTATTCTTCGCCACTACGACCCTACTGCTGCCACAGAAGTTCACACTGATGCAAGCGGCGTTGGTCTTGGCGCAGTTTTGGCACAACGGAAAGGTACCCAAACCGAATACGTAGTCGCTTATGCAAGTCGCGCTCTTAAGAAGGCTGAATTGAATTACTCCGTGACAGAGAAGGAGTGTTTGGCCATAACCTGGGCGCTTACGAAGTTTCGCCCGTACCTTTACGGCCGTCCTTTCGATGTGGTCACAGACCACCACGCTCTATGTTGGCTGTCCACCTTGAAAGACCCGTCCGGACGTCTGGGCCGTTGGGCACTTCGATTGCAGGAATACGACATCCGTGTCGTATATCGTTCCGGTCGCAAGCATGCGGACGCCGATGCACTTTCCCGATCGCCATTAACACCAGATGTGGCTTCTCTGTCACCCCCTTTTACCACCTTGTCACCACTCGACAGCACTGACATGCTTTCGGAGCAGCGTAAAGACCCATACCTTGCCTTGTTAGTCGACTACCTTACCGATCCATCTTCTGTCCCTTCCACGAGAGCGGTACGCCGGCAAGCAGCCCACTTTTCCTTACGTGACAACATTCTGTACCGCCGCAACTACACGCCTGGTGGTCGGAAGTGGCTCCTTGCTGTCCCAACTCATATGCGCTCTGACATCCGCATGAATTTCCATGCAGATCCCCAAAGTGCTCACGCAGGTGTCCTGAAAACCTACGAACGGCTGCGCCAACGCTATTACTGGTGAGGAATGTATCGTTTTGTGCAGAAATACATTCAGTCTTGCACCACTTGCCAACAGAACAAAACACCTCCGCGGCACCTTACCGGCATGTTACAGCCGCTGCCGTGCCCGGCTCGCCCATTCGACCGCGTGGGTATAGACCTCTATGGCCCACTCCCATATAGTAGCTCTGGAAACCGGTGGATTATTGTCGGAGTCGATCATCTGACACGCTACGCTGAGACTGCAGCTCTACCGGCAGCGACCGCCCACGAAGTTGCACTCTTCATTCTCCGCAGCTTCATTCTACGCCATGGTGCTCCGCGGGAATTACTCAGTGATAGGGGTCGAGTGTTCCTGTCGGAGGTCATCCAAGCTATCCTCGCTGAATGCAACATTATCCACCGGAAATCTACCGCATACCATCCACAGACAAATGGTCTTACTGAGCGGTTCAACCGCACACTTGGCGACATGCTGAGGATGTACACCTCCTCCGACCACACTAACTGGGACGCTGTATTGCCCTTTGTTACCTTCGCTTATAACACCGCGACGCAAGCGACTACCGGTTTTTCTCCGTTCTTTCTATTGTACGGCCGCGAGCCTTCCCACCCCCTTGACACTATACTACCGTACCGCCCTGATGCATCTGAGTGCTCCCCGCTTTCGGAAGTCGCCAGGTACGCTGAAGACTGCCGTCAGTTGGCTCGGTCTCTGACAAGTGAGGCTCAAGGTCTACAAAAGACTCGACACGACGACGCTCACCGCATAGCTCCTACATTTCGTGCTGGCTCCCTTGTGTGGCTTTGGGTGCCCCCGCACGTTCCTGGCCTATCTTCCAAACTTCTGGCCCGGTACCATGGTCCGTACCGTATCATTGACGCGACCTCCCCGGTGAATTACATCATCGAGCCGTTAACACAATCACCAGATTTGCGCCGTCGAGGACGCGAGACCGTACACGTCGACCGTCTCAAGCCCTACTACGACCCCATCATTGTGCCTACTCCCTGAGTCGCCAGGATGGCTACCCTTCATCCCGGGGGTATTGTAGTGGAGCATACGCACCAACGCGTATGCGCCTTCGGAAGACAACAAAAAGCCCGTGCTCTGCTTGCGCGAGAGTTTGTGCCGCCTCTGCCAGACTTGCCATACGCCCACTTTCCGTTGCGACCTCGCTGCGACTTCTCGGCTCGAATAAACGTCATCACAATTTGATTATATGGGTCCTTGTTTAGCGAATTCACTTATCGAACATTCAACACACTTACCCGTGCAGGTATTAAAGCAAAAATTGGGTGAGTAGGTGTTGTGTGCTAACGCGACAGTGTAAAAGAGCTCGTTTCGCAGAAATTTCTGCGTCGGCATCGGCGTCGTTGGTTTTTAGCGAAAAATTATCATCTTTGCGTGTGTGAGATTCTATAAATATGCAAATTAGGTAAATAACGAAAAGTTCTACGTATGAGTGGGGATTCAACTCGAGTCGTTTGCGCTACAAGCGGGTGTTCTACCACCAAGCCAGAACTCGAAAGTGGTGTGCTGTCTCCACACGAATCAGCACCAGGTGACTACGCACTTCGACATTCATGCCACTAACCGAACGCCCAACTAGGTCGTTGGGTGTTCACAATAGTTACTCTGTAACCACTCCCCGTATGGGCGCAGCCCGGGATGCCCTTGCTTATGTAAAAAGTGAAAATAACTTTTTGTGCGTCTACATGAAGCGAAACCAACCTTCATGCTTCACAAACAAACGCGTGCTGTATAGATCTCTCACAATGGAACGTGAAAGATTGACGCGGTAATGCGTGGTACAAGCGTACATATTCATCGGGCATCAAAACATGGGATTATCACCATGATTTCGTGGATTAAAGTCAATGACAATTATAAAAGGCACACACACTACTGCACCTTTAATGTTAAGAAGTAGGGGCATAGCAAGTTCGAAAATATTTCATACACTAATCGTTAGATGTGCGCACTTGGAAGAAAAAATCGCTTTATCATTCATTTCTTGTAAAGGAACGTTAAGGGCTACCAATTTTTTCGCACCCCCCTTTGTTACTGCGTAGTTCTAATAAATAAAGCAGAAGGAATATTGTAGCACATCTTCAATGCGTAATGTAACTCATCCAATAGTACGATAGCTATTGCTGATGGTAGGACACTTCTACAGACCATGATTGTAAAATATATAAATCAATAGATACAAGTTACAAGCCGTTACAATGGTTTGACTTCATGCAGCACGTGTGTTATCTACGCTACCTTGTGAAGAGCCTAACCATGCTTGAGTGTCATCAGTGTTGGCTCTATAGCCTGCAAATTATAAAACATAATTTTAGGCAAACATCACGTTTGCAACTACGGTAAGTAATAAATGCAATAAGAACTCATCATCAACAGCAGCTGGTGTCAAAAGCACATTCGTAGCAGACGGGCAGTGTGTCTCTTCTGCTTCTGCATAATCCAAACATGTAATATAGTAAATTAACAAAGAGGGAAAAGGCGTGATATGGGCTTAACCGCCAACTGACCATCAACAACAGCAGTTGCTGTTAGTAGCAGATTAAGGCCACAAGATGAGCGGGCTGAAATATTGCATTCTGAAGAATGAAAAAAAATTCATTATATAACTAAAAAAACCATTAGGTACACACAAACAGTGCACAACACCTGTAGCAAGACATGCTTCACGGTAGTGGAAGGTGAGAAAGTAATTGTATAGGTAATGCTGAAAACAGGGAAGACAGTGTAAAGATTCACCAGTATTTAATGCGATCGGCTTACCTGACGTTTGCGAATACTGTTGTCTGAAAATCGTAGGCGTCGCGTCTCACTTCGACTTTTTATTGCCAAACTTGCGCAGCAGTAATGGCTCTAATTGGTCCACAGAAAAGTTGTCCTAGGTAAATAATTATTCGTGGCTTCTGTTAAACAGTAATGAAACAGCACGCTTCGAAAGAAAAAGAATAACTTTCAGTGGCAACACGTACAAGACCACGTACTGTTTACCACGACACTTTTCTCGGCCCATGCTCACCCTTATACATGTACCAGGTGCTGCTCGGATTCCTGCTGTCGTGGCGAACATCGCCGTGGTGGTGGAGCACGGCATCACCGAATCTTGGCTAGGACCTATCTCAACTGATCTGCAGTCATCAAATCGTGCTTTCCATGGACCACGGGATGATTTGCTGCAACCTGCGTGTGATCTCCGGCACACCGAGACCAATTCTGCGCATCGTGGAACGTTTCCTTTTCCGCTGCGTAGTGGCCATAAAAAGGGTCAACCTGGCCTGCAACAACTGAGGCACGACACTTTTTTCGGCCCTTGCTCACCCTTATACATGTACCAGGTGCTGCTCGGATTCCTCGCTGTCGCGGCGAACGTAGCCGGGGTGGTGGAACACGGCATCACCAAATCATGGCCAGGGCCTATCGCAACTGGTCTGCAGTCATCGAATCGTGCTTTCCATGGACCACGGGATGATTTGCTCAACCTGCGTGTGATCTGTGGCACACCGAGACCAGTTTTGCGCATCGTGGAACGTTTCCGTTTCCGCTGCGCAGTGGCCATAAAAAGGGTCAACCTGGCCTGCAACAACTGGGGCACGACACTTTTCCCGGCCCATGCTCACCCTTTACACATGTACCAAGTTAGTTACCTAGGTGGAACTAAATGTTATCGCTCCAACAATCCTATGTTTTTAAGAGTGTCGTGCCCCATTAAGGCAACAAATTTTAAGTTGTCCTAATGATGTGAGCGTGTGTTTTATTGATGCTGTGCTCTTTTTGCTTTGCGATGGATGCTTGATGCTTTCTCAATTTTTGATACTTTGATACAACTTCCGAGCAGGCATCCCCTCAACGCCGCCGCTCTCCGTCACCGGCTTATTCTGGCCATTCCCCGGGAAACTGACGAGTGCAGCTCTTGGAGGTGGCGCTGCGTTGACGACTTGGAACGAAAACCCTCAACCGGCTACAAATTCAAGACGCAATTTACTTCGGGTGTTCGATGGTGGCTACGCCGTTACTGCTCTAATTGACACTGGTGCCCAAGTATCTGTTATGAGTTCTACACTTCGATCTCGCCTGAAAAAGGTTCTCACACAAGCTATGTTCTCTACTGTTCGAGTTGTCAACGGAAGTCGAACATCGGTGCTTGGTATGTGCACTGCCTGCGTAACTGTTGCTGGCCTCCACACTTCCGTTCTCTTCGCAGTCCACGATGCTTGCCCACACCACGTCATCCTTGGAATTGACTTCTTAGCCACCCACCCCGCCCTCATTGATTGTTCTACCGGTATCTTACGGCTCGAATTGCCTTTGTGCTCTGATTTCACTCCTCCAAGTCACACTCGGCTACGATCCGTGGAGTCACTACGGTTACCGCCCCAGGCTGCTATGTACATTCCTCTGTCGCCCTTCCCATCTGTTCCTGATGGAGACTGTCTGGTGGCTCCCCTCATTGATTTGACCCTTACGTACCACATCGCACTACCACATGCTATAGTGGTTGTTGCTAACAACACGGTGCTACTTCCAGTTCTGAAGTTCTCTACGTCGACCCAAGTTCTTCCCCAAGCATAACTTTAGCCGACCTTTCACCCTTATTGAATGTTCGATTTGTTCTTTTACCCCTGACAATAAAATCATGGCGAAACTTGTCATCACGTCACAATATAAGGCGTTCCTCGACAAAATGATATCCAGTGACCTCTTACCTTCCCAAGTTGCAGTGCTCCGGGGTGTTCTATTTTCTTACCTGGATATCTTTGACGTCGACGACCGTCCCCTGGGCCGCACAAGTGCCGTAACCCACGGAACGGAACTTTTACTCGTCGTACCGCCTCACCTGAAAGGATGTTCTGCGACAATTCCACGACGCTCCAACTTCTGGACATCTAGGAGTCTCCAGAACTTACGACCGCATTCGACGACGAGTATTCTGGAAGGGTCTCTACCGCTCTGTTCGCCGTTACGTCGCATCTTGCGGCCTCTGCCAGCGCCAAAAGAAGCCTACGACTCCCCCTGACGGTCTTCTGCAACCTATTGAAGTTCCAGCCGAGCCGTTTTATCGAGTGGGGTTGGACTTGCTAGGTCCCTTTCCTATTCTACAACTGAAAATATGTTTGTGGAGTGGACCGGTGACGCCAGTCCACTCCACAAACGCCCTTATCGCGTGTCACAAGCTGAGCGCCAGGTTATAAAAACGGAGGTCAAGAAAATGCTGAGTAAAGACCTCAATGAGCCTTCATCGAGTCCTTTGGCATCCCCTGTGGTGTTAGTTAAAAAGAAGGACAATACCTGGCGCTTTTGCGTCAACTATTGCCACCTGAACTGTATCACTAAGAAGGACGTTTATCCTTTACCCCGAATCAATGATGCGCTCGCCTGCCTCCACGGTGCCAACTATTTCTCGTCCCTTGACCTTCGATCCGGAGACTGGCAAATTTCGGTCGACGACCGCGACCACAAGAAGACAGCATTCATCACACCTGACGGCCTTTACCACTTCAAGGTCATGCCTTTTGGGTTGTGCAATGCCCCGGCTACTTTTGAACGTATGATGGACTCTCTTCTTCGCGGTTTCAAATGGTCGACCTGTCTTTGCTATCTGGATGATGTAATCGTCTTCTCGCCCTCCTTCGAAAGCCACCTGTCTCGCCTCTCGGCAATTCTTGACGTTTTTTGTTGCGCTGGTCTCCAACTGAATTCGTCGAAATGCTAATTTGGACGCCGGCAGATTAAACTACTCGGCCACCCTGCTGACGCCACTGGTGTTCAACCCGACCCTGACAAAGTCAGTGCAGTCCGAGAATTCCCTGTTCCGCGTTCCACACAAGAAGTTCGCAGTTTTATTGGGCTCTGCTCATACTTCCGCCGCATTGTCTACAACTTCGCGGACATTGCTAGGCCCCTCACGGATCTCCTAAAAAAGAATATGGCCTTTTCTTGAGGAAGGGACCAAGAACATTCCTTCGCGTCGGTAATTACCGCCCTCACATCACCACTTGTGTTGGCTCATTTTGATCCAGCGGCTCGAACAGAGCTTCGCACCGATGCAAGCGGCCA
The DNA here is from genome assembly GCF_043290135.1 of Rhipicephalus microplus. Taxonomy (NCBI): domain Eukaryota; kingdom Metazoa; phylum Arthropoda; class Arachnida; order Ixodida; family Ixodidae; genus Rhipicephalus; species Rhipicephalus microplus. The sequence continues at coordinate 184,097,746 of NC_134703.1, read as the reverse complement.
TGGCATTGGTGCTATACTCGCTCAGATACAGAACGGCATTAACCGTGTGATAGCCTACTCTAGCCGCCTTTTGTCGAAAGCGGAACAAAATTATTCCATCACTGAGTGGGAATGCTTAGCCCTCGTTTGGGCTATTGCGAAATTCCGCCCGTACTTATACGGACGTCCGTTCGCAGTCATCACGGACCATAATGCGCTTTGCTGACTGTCGACGCTTAAGGACCCTACAGGAAGACTCGGCCGATGGGCAATTCGATTACAGGAGTACACGTTCTCGGTTGTTTACAAATCTGGAAAGCTGCACAGCGATGCTGACTGCTTATCCCGGCACCCTGTTGATCCACCTAGATTCACTGATTTGGAATCCGATGCCTGAGTTTTAGCCATCACTGACTTTCTGAACGTTGCCGACGAACAGTGCCGAGATCCATCGATGCTCACCATCATTGACCGCCTTCAATCGCGTTATGCTGACCCTTCTCTTAGCAGATACCTGCTTCAAGACAACGTTTCGTACTGCCACAACTTACACCCCGATGGCGCGGAACTTTTATTCGTCGTACAGCATCACCTGCAAAGGATGTTCTGCGACAATTCTACGACGCTCCAACTTCTGGACATCTAGGAGCCTCCAGAACTTACAACCGCACTCGACGACAGGTATTCTGGAAGGGTCTCTACCGCTCTGTTCGCCGTTATGTCGCATCTTGTGGCCTCTGCCAGCGCCGAAAGAAGCCTACGACTTCCCCTGCCGGTCGTCTTCAACCTATTGAAGTTCCAGCCAAGCCGTTTTATCGAGTGGGGTTAGACTTTCTAGGTCCCTTTCCTACTTCTACAACTGAAAATAAATCAATTGCAGTGGCCACAGACTATGCCACTCGGTATTCAATCACTCGAGCGCTACCAATCAGCTGCGCAACCGACGTTGCCGACTTCCTGCTGTACGGCATTATACTCCAGCATGGCTCTCCGTCTCACCTGTTCACAGACCTTGGTCGCTACTTTCTATCTCGTGTGGTTGATGATCTACTGCGATCTTCTGCTACCCGTCACAACTTCACCACATCTTACCACCCTCAGACAAACGGCCTTGCGGAGCGCCTAAACCGCACATTAAAAGACATGCTTTCCATGTACGTATCTACCGACCACACTGATTTGGACATAGCTCTTCCGTTCATAACCTTCGCCTATAACTCGTCGCGTCATGAAGCAGTGGGCTACTCCCCTTTTTTTCTACTCTTAGGACGTCATTCCTTACTGCCCTTCGACACTTTATAAGGCCTCTGTATATATGCTGTACATAAACCTTGTTTAACTCACCGTCGTCTCGTCCGCTGGTGTAACAGCTCTGCGCAGAAGCAGTCGCGAGCTGAAAAACCTACGCTAACAAACGGCTGGTGACCTTCCCGGCGGAGTTCGAAGCAGTGGCGCCTTCGGGATCGTGTTGGCGTCGCCGTCTTTTGTAAACAGTGGTTGCAGCGGTGAGATTCGTGGCGCCCTTCGTAACGTCGTTGGAGGTGCGCTTCGCAACAGTGATTGCTTTCATCAGACCACGCATCCTCCACTTCGTACGCTCAGGATGCGATCACCCGTGCCCTCATGGCACGCGCGGTTGCCCGCGCTCGGTTATCGTCGTCGCAGACAGCACAGAAGTCCCTTTACGACAGTCGACATAGAGATGCCGTTTTTTCGGCGGGATCTCTTGTTCTCCTGTGGCTTTCATCTCGACGTGTTGGCCTGTGCGAGAAACTACTATCGCGATACGCCGGTCCCTACCGAGTCATTCATCAGGTCACACGTGTGACCTACGAGATTGCCGCTACCACAAGCTCATCAGCTGCTGCACCTAGAACGGAAGTAGTCCACGTTTCTCATCTCAAGCCCTAAAACGCGGACTCGCTCATTTAACAGGCACCGAGACGGTGCCTTTCGGGCCGGGGTGATGATACGTGCATGGAACTGTCGCCCCGACACAGCTGAATTGGCACCCAAATGGAGACGACAACGTGGTTGTTATGGGTTGGACTCTCGAGCTTCTCCCGTTGGCCTGCATGACTGTGCGCTCTTTAAGCCGTTGGCAAGATCAGCTCTCGGTGAATAAATCTTCCCCGTAACAATATAATGACAAGTACACAGGCCACAACATTTCCACTTCTAAGATTCAGCCGCCGCGGTTGGCATGAATCAAGCCAGAGACGCAACGTTTGCATGGCACTAAACGCGGCACTTGTTTTGAACTGGAATACACATTTACCGTCGACGTGGTTACTCTCGTTGTGTTATGCTTGAACTTGATAGAATTTAGTCCGCCGGTACTCACCTCCCAAAGCCGCGATGATACAGGGTCCAAGTCAGTCTGTCCGATTCACTGGAGCCACACTTCTTGCCAAGCGGCATTGTCTTTTTGTCACGGAAGCAAACCTAGCTTCTTTCCTTTGCTGTACCTGCTTTTGCAACCGCAGGAACAGCAAGTCGGCATCCTGATTCGTGCAGGAACACCGTGAACACACACTGATGTGCGGTTAAACTGATGTCCGCTACACAACAGTGCCCAGCATGCACGCCTAAACGCATGCCTAGCCACAAACAAACACCACAACAGTCGACAAACCATATGGAGTTGGTGATACCTTCACAAAAGCTAGTGCGTCATGGTGCAGATTCTTAGCACCATCGAGTTTACACGTACAGCAGTGGCGCTGCCATCGAGAGCGTCACCGTGGAGCGCGTCTGCACGCAAACGGTGGGCTATTGTGTGGAGTATTGCGTGCTTGCGGTAACGTTTTAGGAGCGAAGCTTCCTAGAGTATGGGTCTGCCTTTCTTTCGTTGTTATCGCACGTAGCCACCGGTGGCACATACCCACTCTAGAGCAGGTATGTGGCACAGGAGATACGAGATGGGAGATGGCGGCACTTGGAGTGTTACCTAGGTGGACGCGCGGACAGATGCAAGGACAAATGAACAGACTAGAAGACGGAGGGGCAGATGGATGGACGCGTGGAGCGGGTATGTGCCACAGTGATTGCGAGATGGTGGTACTAGGAGTGTTCACTAGATGGAAGCACGGACTAACGGACAGACTGAATAGAAGACAAACGGACAGATAGACGGACGGCGGACGTATGGACGCACGAGCAGGTGGACAGACAGATAGACGGACTCACAGACGGACGCACGGACAGATGGACGGACGCATGAATGGACGCACAGATGGCCGCTCGGATAGATGAAAGCAAGAATTAACGGGCGTATAGAAACACGGACGCTTCGCTACACTCGTCATCATTCACTCCGTCGATATGCTATGTTTTTCTTTTTCTTTGCCACTGCATACCACTTCCCTATATACACGTCAAAACGAATGCTGGAAAACGTCCGCTGCAAAACGAATGCTACAGAAGCTTCAAGATTAGGAAAAAGTGTCTTACTAAGAGCTTAATATTTTGTAGGCGAAGCTAATCTTTCGGTGGTCTCCAGAGTAGGTTGCCTTTACAAGACAGTTTAGCGCATTCCTATGTCAGTGCAAACAACGGGCAAGGTATTGTCTTTATGCAGACATTCCTAGCTCCCATGATTGCGCTATAATGCGCTGCTGCGATACGCAGACTTGAAGACCTCAAACTAGGTGCGGTGAAGTTGCACATTAACCAATACTACTCGCCATTCTTGACACGAATACTTTCGTTTTAAAAGCGAATGAGGAGAAGAAAGCTCCTTCTAGAAAAGCCAGCAGTATTTTAGTAAGTCTGAAAAGCCCATTTTGCCACAAGCAAGTATACAAGCAAAATTTAGGGGCTTTCACAAATTCGTTCAGGCGTCTTTGAAAGTCAAAAGACCAATTACCTTCAGCCAACAAATAGTACAGCTCGAATTTATCCTACGTTTCCGACATTACCCACGAAGCTGGGCTTAATAGGAGCTTTTTATGATAAATATGTACTTTATATGATGCAGCCATATTAGAGGACTGTCTTGAAAACCGGTCAGAATAGACCCGTTCTGAGCTAGGTGTGCAGGCTGATTCATTAAATGCAGTCGATGTGAATTTCCTCCGCGTCATACTCCTCGGCTGCCGCCTACGACAACGCGACGAGATCTGCACAACACGGTTGCTTTTGTGAACACTTATTCCTGTCCATAAGGTGCGAGTTCCATAATACCTTTGTGAATCACTCTGTTCAAGCCCGATTTGAAATCATGTATAATGGACGACACTTCAATATACTGCATTTAATTGTTCTCGTTGAAAAGCTTTGTCTGCAGGGTGACATTTAGTGTTTGGTATTTTAGGATTGTGATACTCATGCCTAAACTGTTATAGAAAATGTGTGTTGCAAATTGCGCGGAATAAGCGCACTATACTGGTGTAAAATTCTGTAATATAATGCCCTGTTAGCAATTTTACTGCTTTGAAGGAGGTTTTACGCGTTGCATTGAGAAATAGTCAAGTGTTAATATATAAATAGAATTCGCTGAACATGTACTGTTGCATTAGCACTAGCTGAGTTTTTAAGAAACTTCGCTTGCTATAGAAGGTTGTTTCGACTAGCAACTTTCACGGAAAAAGAAAAGTTGTTGGTAATTCTAGGCTCAATGTGCTAGTGATCTACACTACATGATCAGTTCATTATTCACGAACGTGTTACTCTTAGCCGTCCTTTCTAGAGTTAGACTGTGCCAGTGACAGAAGAAAAAGCGGTGGTGAAGAAGGCATCATCATGGGGACATCTTACTTCCCATTGTTTGAAATCATGCTAATTTCTGTCCAAGAGGACAACACCGTCTCATCTCAATGGGTGAAGAACAATTATTGCACTCTACTCGTTTCACGTACCTTGTTTTTAGTGGTTATCGATCGGAAATACTAGAAAAGTCACGTTAAACGATGTACTAAAATCTTGGCCGATCCTCCTCAGTAGGTAAGTTCCATGCCTGAGACTATATCATCACCTTCATCGTCATCATCATCATCTACCAGGAAGCATTCTTCAGGCCGAAGTTGCAGACTCAATTCCAGAGCCAATTGACGAGAAGGAACAGAACCAGCAGGCAATTTGCAGAAACATCAGGTCCAGTCGGAAAGAAGTAATCAGCACTAAATCTTACCAGTAGGTGGTTCCTGCGAGCCAGATTTCACCAAATGAACACTAATAAACCTAGAATAGCCAATTGAAGGCGTTTTCAATGAAGAAGCCATCAACCTGCTGCTTGAATACACAAGCATCTATGCACATCAGGATGGGCCTATGAACGTGGATGCTGGTGAGATGAAATATGGTAGACGAAGACAGTGCTTAACAGCGCAAACGCCGGCAAGTGCGTTCCCCAACCTCACTTCACTGCGACGGCTGCTATGAAGTGTGTAGCCTTGGTACAAGTGGCTTGTACAGAAAGATGCTGCTGCCTGAATCGGTGTTTTGTCGTCTCTTCTATCCCCTCCTGTCGTTTGCGCTGTTAAGAACTTTCTTCGTCTACCATGCAGCACCAACCAGCCTAATCAAGCACCTTGTTGAGATGAAATGTCTTCTCGGCCTTTGGTTCCTTGGTGGCCATGTACCGGTTCAAACGCATTATTATTTGTCGCAAAAATAGCTTTATTCTTACCATATACTCGCAATGATCCTCAAAATGACCGACTGCATCGAAACATTTTTATGTACTGCACCGCCATTTAAAAAATGATACTGATCACTCCTAATATTCCTGTCACAGGTGGCAATTTAAGTGCTCTTTGAGTGAGTGTACTTACGCTCACGAAGTGTCATTTTAGCGGTTCGCTGCTACACGAGAAAGCGAAGTGTACTTTGGAAGTGAGGGCAGTGGCGATTGACAGATATTTACCACAACGCATATTTGTTATTTTAGCGCCTGTGTCCCATCTTCGAACCACGTATCACTACGTGGAAGTAGCACCTGTGGCACATGCCATCTTAAATGACTAGAGAACAACTCGCCCTCATGTGTGCCAGTGCACCCAGAAGTAAAGAACGCGACCAACGCAGTCATTACCGTGCTTGTGCTGTTGCATTCCCTCAGCGGACCTGGCCGCGAACGGCCCGACGGTGAATGTAGCAAGGTCATTGTTGTATTTCATGACTTCTTTTATACATAACAACATCCCTCATAACAAAAACAATGGTTTAAATATATTATTCACGCCCATTTAGGCAGCGGCGTCTTTCTGTACAAGCCACTGGTACCGAGGCTACACACTTCATAGCAGCCGTCGCAGTGAAGTGAGGTTGAGGAACACACTGGCTGGCAAGCATACTTTGTAGCGAGTGACAATAAACTTGCTCGTGTGATAGCACGCAAATGACACTCGCGGCTAAGTGTACTATCTCTTTAAAGTGCACTTAAGTTTCAACGTGTGACAGGGATATAACATATCATGTTCATGCGTGTGTAAACGCCGAATTGCACTTATACGGGAGAGAAATTTACAAAGCAGACCTTCTCGCGTTTCGCAGAACAGTATTGATAGCGTACATGAAAGGCCATTCCTCCAAGGCATTGCTTCAGAAAAGCCGAAATTCACTTCTGAAAGTGCAAAGTTGATTTTATCGCACTGACACCGTGGTGGTCCGTCAACAGAAGCAAAAAGGTGCATTCATTGCAATGACCAGACCACAACTTGTTGCGAAAATTGTGACATTGTTGTGCATGTCAAATGCTTCAATTTCATTCATTCATCTAAATAGTGCATCTGCTCAGTGTCATACATGCAGAAAGCTCGAGAATAGTTCTTTGAAAGAGTTTTTTTTCTGTGAATAAAAACATTATTCACTTCTGTATGGCCATAGGAGCAATCATTGTGTTGAATTTAAATACTTTGGTTAATTTTTCTAAGTTTGGCCCTATATGTGTTAAAGGTGGCATGAAATCAGTGACTTGCTTGCTCGAAGTTTGTTGAGATAGCAATAATTTGAACACTCTCCCCAGAATTTCGCCACCAGCGTTGTTTGCGGAATATGTATAGGTATGTATGTATATGAAAACGCAAGAAAGAAAAAAATGAACCCAGAACAAGATTCCGGTGTGCGGAATTGAACGACCGACCTAATTGTTCGTGACGGCAGGGCGTCATCCACTGAGCCACGACAGAGCACCTTCTTCTTCATTGAAACGGCAAGCTTTTCATATATACCACAGGTAAATATTCTTTTGACCATTACCGGTGAGATGGCGGGATATGCGTGCTCTAACCCCTAAAACTAAGATTGGTACTCTTCATTTGTTTTGCGCGTGCACGTGTATTTCAAAGCAAATTGCTCTCTGTGGTTCTTTTTCGTTGACAGATCAGCCAGGGCACTCGCGATGCAAGGGCGGCTATGCAAAGCGTGCATGCCTTCGAGTTATTTGGTGCATGCATCGTTTAGAAATCTCCCACATACGTGCCATTTTGCGTGATAGGTAATGAGCGATTTTGTGCGCAGGTTTATATCCGCGAGTGGAGCTCTTGTGAAGTCATTACTTATGGTGACACGCTAGTTCATTCATACGCTAGCTATAGATGATTCATACGCTAGCTATAGCGATATAGTTCGTATTTCAGATACGTTCACAAGGCGCACTTCCTAAATATGATCGATGCGTCTAAACAATTTACAAAACAGTCACAGCTGTCCGAATGTATCAAATATAAATGATGTGTGCCTTTTTACGCCGCAAGCTTCACCAAACGCTAAAATTGGCCCTCGGCGACATCACCTTTCCGCGTCGACAGCGTCAACGTGAGTTGTTGCTTCCAGTGCATGATAGTCACTGCGAATGCTCTTTGCACGTATTGCAGACCCTATATAGCGAAGCTTGCACCACTCATGTGCTGTGTAGAAAACGACAGTCGCACTGTCTGTTCGGCTGCTATCGCGCCAGCTAAGAAAATAGTAAGCGACAGCAGTCGCTCATAAACGTCCGAGCAACATTATTTACAGTGTCAAACTTACTCGTAGATGAGCTTAATGATAGACCAAAAAAAAAACGAGGGTTCCCACTAACGATTACGTTTTCATTTTAAGGAACACGCATACTAAGGGTTGATGCGCACATTGTTACCATCTGGTCACTGCGACGTCGACCCTCCGTCAAGACGTGATCACACGTTATCACAGCCCAGAAAGGAGGATTGGTTTGATCACAGCCCATAAAAGAGGCGTGCTCGAAATTACAAAAGCTGACATCAAAGCTTCGGCCCTGCAGTTTTGGGGGGGTCACGCAAGTTAACATCCAGCCAGAGAGGACTATGGCGGTGCCCAGGGATCCTTCATTAAAAAGGTATATAAACAGAGCTGTCATGGGCAAACGTTACAATTGTTAAGATAATTTTAGCGCGAGTTAGACGGCTGGCGCGAATGTTCTTAGCGCGCTGCCTGCCGAGCAAGCGCTCTCGCTTCGAAAGGGCGTCTGCTACGCAAGACAAATGCATGCACGCTCAAAAAGAAAGTGCGAAAAAGAGAAGACCGAAGAGAAACGAGAGTGGACGAGCGGTGGGTCACTACTTAACGAAGTTTTAGAGGCTTTAGCTTGAAGTAAATGTCGGCGCTGAGGTCGCTGCAATGCGCCTGTGCGCACTTATCTACCACGCGTACTTTGCTCCGCGGAAGATGAGAGTGGCTTAGTTTCCGACCGTTTAGTTGTCGGGCGCACATAGACCACTTCGCTAGCTAGACAGGTCCTAATTCCGAAGAGAGCGCGCCTTTTAAACACAGTGGAGTAACAACTGGGGTCTTTTTTATACGGCACTGATATATATACCTGTGGTCAAGTTTCGTGCTCGTCTTTGTTTAAACAGCGCGTTAAGTGTCGAGTTGGAAACGTTGTAAGTTCGTTCTCGTCCTGTGTCACAATTTCCGTTAACTAGGGAGGCAATCGCGAGGCAAATTCCAAGGGCTGAGAATTGGCCCCCATTACTGCACCAAGAAAGAACGGACAATTTAGATGTGGTCCTATTCGGCGCACCTGCGGATGTCGGCTGTGGTCAAAAGAACGAGTCAGAGCCAAGAGTTGATAACAAATAGAAAAATATATCCTCAAATATGGCACATCAAACAACACACAAATATGTGCTCTCGGAAATTGTCTAATACATATGTCATTACACAAACATCAGGCTACACAACACAAGCTACACTCAAAACAACGAACACGAACAGTACGCGCTACAATGCAATCTCATGCATTAAACAACGAAGACACCTATACACTAAAAAGTTTGTCAACCTATTCAGTCCAAAGTTCTTGGAAGAAAGGTTGAATGATACATTCCGGAATCACTCACTCCAGCGCTGCTGCGTTTCGCTGCCCCTGAAATTTCTTTTTCGGGAAACTTCGCGTCGTAAAATCACTGCACTGTGGGCACCAACTTCTTCACCGGTAACACGCTGGCCTACCACGCGCTGCCGCTGCAAAACATGGCTTTGCCCAGTGGCGGTAACTACCCACTCTCCTTCTCCTTGTAATACAAGCCTTCACGCACAGGTGGAAATCCTCTTCATTTCCTGCTTTGTCAATGACGACAAACGGCTTCGCCTGGTGACGGAAAGACTCTACGCCTTTACAAAAGTTCTTATTAAAAAATCAAAAGAGAAGTTATTGAGCGATGACAACAGATGGGATCGAAAATACATGACGGTTCAACTTAAACACCATTGAGGAAATTGTTGACCAGTGTTAAAAATTGGTCCATGACCTTCAATTGAAAGCCATCAATGAACTCGATACAGATTTATCATTGAGAGAAAATTAAATGGTGATGAAAAATACGTGGTGGAATAATTGAAACGTCACCAAGGCATTGTTCACAAGCATTGAAAATTGGCCCTTAACTCAATAGAAAGTCATCAATGATTATTCAATGCAAAAACAAATTACTTTTCGCACTTGACATCGGCTTTTCACCTATAACGCGATAAATATTATGGCCATAGAAAATAAGAAAGCATTTAATTTTACGATCACCTACATCTGCAGAGCACCCCAGCACTGGAAACGAACTTGGGACCTCATGCACGTTAGGCAGGTGTCTTACCCATTTCACAACAGCACCACCGCGAAACGGCTTTGGTAGAAGAGCTTAGAACATTATTTGAACCATATGCATTTGTTTGCACATAAATTTGATGAGCGAATAGTTTGTAGGGCTTCATGAACTCGAGGCAACAACGGTGAGCGCTTTCGGCTCCGACTGCGGTTGCATGGTGCACCGTTCCGCAAAAACAATTAACGTGTGTTCATGCATCCTTTCAGTGTTTCCCCGTAATTCGCCGGTGTTTCACTCACCGAAATTTGCGGATACTAGCACGACGACGCTGTGTTTGGTTGTCGAAACCTACGTACGTTTTTCGCACGTGCGTGTGCTGTAAGCAATTTTGTTTATTTGTGTCGCGAGGTACATGCGTGTGAGTGACAGCGGCCTATTCTCAGCTGTTGGAAGACAATGCGCCATCACCCGTAAACGTTGCATGTGTATGTTAGCGTGCCTACTCTAACATTTGCATTTCGTACGCGCGAACTGCCGCGAGCTGCACGCTGGGGCAGAAGCACCTTTTTAGGATTTGAACGAGAACTTATTTCCACAATTCAAATTTATGTGTATTATTTCAAGATATAGACTGGTTTTTACCGATTTTCTGTCTTTAACTGATCGTAATTATAGAGAGCGGCTACTCTTGCCTTTATTCAGCATCACACCGCTGTTCCAGAGAATGCCAAAGCGCGCACCAAGCTCAAGTGTGACGTACACAATTCAGCGCCGGACAGATAGGCCTCTCTTCAAATAAATAATGCTTCTGCGCATCTCTTTAGCGAATGTCCGCGTGCAGATGGGGTCAGGAAATGGTGCAGAAAGAACCTCAAAACCTTTATTGTTACTGCATGCAGTTGCTCTTTAGAAAATGAGGATTTTTATAGCAGGTACATTATCTCCACAGCCGTACACTGGTTATTGGTCGTGGTTCGCTGTTACAAATTCATGCTGGAATATGAGAACTGTACTTAACGTTCAAAAGATCCCCAAATGTTGGTGGCATACGCTCTCCTGCTGACTTCTGCATCTGTCTTCAGTATACTTGATGTTCAAGTTCAACATCCAATTACGCAACCCCTTATGAAACATCAACCTACTGATTTTCAATTTCGATCTTTCTTTGCCTCGCTGCCTTCCGTACGTTTCTTCCTTGCCATGCATTCCTAAAATCACCAGTTTAATTCGTTTTGTAGCACACGAGAATCAACATAACGCCGAGTGTTTCAGAACTGTTAGGCATGCACTATAGAGTGGCTACACCGCGAACACGAAACTTCTCAGCTTCCGTGGTTCTAGCCTCTGTTTTCTTTTCGTTTTCCCCCCCTCCTTCACGCGTGCACGCAGGAGAACATAAGCGGGCGCGCGGCTCAATATTTATTTTTCTTATAAAATATTTTTACAATATATTTCGTCCATGGTTTTTTTATTGAAATGATACAATAAAAATTTTATTGCAAAGTGCTCAACAAAAACATTGTTACGAATATTTTGTCCATGGATTTTTGATAGAAGTGAGACATTTAAAATTTTATTGTAAAGTGCTCAACAGAAATATTGTTTTAGAAGTATTTTGTCAAGGGTTTTTTATAGCCATGAGAAAATAAAATTCCTAATGCAACGAGCTCAACAGAAATATTGTTTACAAAATACTTCCTCAATGGTATTTCAACAAAAGTAAGTCAATAACATTTTTATTGCAAATGCTCAACAGAAATATTGTTCACAAAGTACTGAAGCAAGTTAATGAGTATTGCGGAACCATTGATTATCAATGCAGTCAATTATTAGATCACTGTCCGACAATAAAAAATCAACAGTCATTTTCATAACGGCGCACGCTGGTTCAACCTCCTTCTTCTTCGCCTGATAACCACTCTCTGCAGCTCGCTTAAATTACTTCGCGCTATGTTTTTGACGTTTCCAATCGTTTCGTCGGTGCGCTGCGCAGCCAAAGAAGGGTAAAGGGTGAGATGTTTCAAGAACTCTCCCCGACCTATGACGCAACCAGGGAGCGATTCACGCTTTCGTTCTCGATGCTTCCGGTGTTTGCTCGGTGTTGGTGCGTGTAGTTTGTCAGCATAGTGATGCTTTCGAGAAAGAGTGGCGGTGTGCCCGAGGAGTCCTTTAATTCTTGTTTTCTTCTTTCACGCTGGATTTGGCGCTACTGTGTGGCACCCGGTATAGCCGTCAGACTCTACGCAGGCGGCGCTGCGAAAAGCGCCGCCACCTACGTTCCCATCGACAAGACGGCCATAAGTGGGTAGTGCAAAGAGAGCCATCCGCAAGCGAACGTGCATAGACACACTTGTTTTGTCCGTCTTGAGGTGCGGTTTCTTGAAAATCAAGGACCTGGCAAGCTTCTTTCGTCAATAAAACCTCGCTTCATAAAATTAGGAAGCTCATTAAAGCGAAGTGTAGGTACAACAAAAAAGGTGCTTCAGTTATTTCGGTGTGCTGCAATTTAAGTGCAAGCGGGCATCGCATGACATCGAGTTCGAGGCAAGCACTCCGACGTGCGTTTTTAAACGCCTACATCACGGAAAAACCTGGTTGGGGTCACGAACGTTTAGCGATTTACCTATGTGACGTATCCTTCAAAGCCCTACGTTCATAATGCTGTGTGGTGGTGACCCGATCAGACTATCGGTGGTCACGGCGTGTGTGATGTTTATCGCGCTCGTCACCTGTCTACTGACGCATGGTACACACCGCGGTCTGAGGGTCTGTTAAGCTCCATAGTCACCTCGCTTTTCCATGGTAACGATCGGACGCACTTTCATATCACCCACATTATCACTCTGTCTAGCGACTGCTGCGGAGAACGCGAATCGTTCGCTTACTCCTCATGTTTGCGACGGCCCGTATCTAGCGTTCTCGCCATTCTGCTTCGAGAAAGCTGCGGAAATCCGGAAAACTGAAGTCCTTCACTTCCGCGGCAATTTACAACGCAACAGAATCGTCGACTGGGGTCTTTGTGTAGTGCGAAGCCGTCGCGTCGGCTCTTGTCTTTGCCGTCGTTATGGCGAGTGAACCAGCAAGAACTTATGGAAGTTTGGTGACGCATCCAGGTAGCAGAGTGAAATTGGCAGCTCTTTTTCCAAGAGTTCAATGCGCAATTACACCTAATTTTAGCTCAACCATTGGTTCATACGCTGTAATTGCACCCGGTTGCACAGCAAACTGTGCAACATAGTCGGGCTTCGCACTACTCATAACTGCGTCAACAGCTGGCGCGTGTCCACAAAACTCCGAAGTCTGAAATGTATTGTCGCCGTCACCAGTATTCGGCGGCACGCGCTTTCTTGAGCACTAGTTTGTGACAACCTGTCCGTGTTGTTTTCATGTGTCATTTGTGCGTGAGCAGCGCGCTGCACGTTTCGATCTCCTTGTCATCCTCAGCGTTACATTACAAGTGGTTGCTATCGTATTTATTGCATCGCGCTCGTGGTGAAACTGTCACTTTTTTTTTTGGTATGGCGCAAATTCGCGACCTTATGCAAAAAGTCCTTAAATATGCCCGTAACATTTTGCGAAATGCATTCAGAGCAGTATAAACTGTAACTAGTATCATAACCAGCTGTGCCACGTCTTCAGTGTGAACCACACAGTCATATTTTTGCATGTTAAAGAACTACAGAATGTAATACTCAAATAAGGTAAAACAAATGCCAAATATAAATATTATGAGTTTACAAAAATTGCATATGAGCTGGGGCTGCTCAGTGAAGGTGTGAGGTATTTTTCAAACTTGATTTTTTGGGCAATACAATGAAATCATTACCGTGATGCAGCTGCTTGAGGGAAAAATTCACCAAGCTGGGTGCCGTTGCAAAAACTAAAGCTGTCCTGACGACTAGGGCAACTGTCCCCAACGTACACTATGTTTTGTACGGCATATATATCTTTCGCATTCTGTGATCTTTATGTATCTCTTTCATATCCTTCAATTAGTTTATTTAAAAGACAGCATGTTTAATTGAAAATATACTTTGCTAAGAACAGGGAGCACTGATGTGACTTCTTGCGAGGCTTCGCCATAACTTCAATTACTAAACACTGCAATAGAATTTGAAAACGATTCTAAATGAATCATCATCATCATCATCACCATAAGCCTGACTCCGTCCACTGCAGGACAAAGGCCTCTCCCATGGTCCGCCAGTTAACTCGGTCCTGTGCTTGCTGCTGCCAATTTATACCCGCAAACTTCTACATCTCATCTGCCCACCGAACCTTCTGTCTCCCCCTAACTCAGTTGCCTTCTCTGGGAATCCAGTTCGTTACCCTTAATGACCAGCGGTTAAGCTGTCTACTTGCTACTTGCCCGGCTTCAACTATAGTATCCTTAATCCTCGTTTTTTCCCTAATCCACTCTGCTCTCTTTTTGTCTCTTAAAGTTACACCTATCAGTAAATACAGTCTCGTAAACAGGGTCTCATTAAAAAATGTAATTTTATTCACAACATCGGCAAAAGTTTTTGACATTGCGAAATATGTTGTTTTTGTACGATTTCTTTTTCATTTCAGCGTGTGCATTCATATCTTACAAAGCAAGTGATATAACGGAAAACATTTCATAATAATAACGTGTATAACTGCTTTTAGTCATCTCATGTATATATTGTATGATGAAATTCATACACAAGGAACAAATTCTTATATATCTTTCCCGATGTTTTGTCCTTGTTTGGTTGGTTGTGGTTTTATTGATGTATTTTTTGTTTTTATTTTTCTCTCTTTTTCTCACGTTCGTGGACCTAAATTTCTCTGCTATGCTTAGTATCAGGGTGCGTTTGTTGTGCTATGTATATATGTTTTCTTTGCATCGTATGTCGGCATTGCAATGTTAGTTTATAAATTGTCACGAGGGCTGACGTTTTGTTTCACGGTTTTTCTGAGTTTGCGCAAAAGTATTAAAGCATAATTTTCGCCAAAATACCGAAACGTCGTCGCAGGAAGGAGCAGAAACTACCAGCACGCAAAGAGATTGCGAAAGATGAAAGTTGCGCTTGCAGAGGACGTCGTCGCGTAAAAAGTCACAGCTATGCGAGAAAGGCGAAGCAATGAACGTGATAGCCATGAATTGAAAGGTCACGCGCAAAATTGAAAGCAGATCGATACATGCACTACGTTCCACACGTAGAAATGACGCACAAAACGTACTCACAGGTATAGATGTATGCGAATACGCGTGTCATTTGTTACTTTGCTGTGTCTGAGAAGCGCGCGCTTTTGTAAACGGAGCCTGCAATGATTAGAGTGACCTTTGCGCACCAGGTATTTGCAGCAGAAGTGGTCCAGGTAAAGCGCGAGGCCAGCCAAGGCGTATGAATTTCCCCTCTTTGCCAGGCAAAGTACAAGTAGGAGATTATAGCGGGCGCCGCCGCGCAATGTGGCGACGCGGGCTCTTTGCGCCATCTTGCTAAAAGTCAATCCCTCCTCCCCCCTAGATACTAGTGAGCAGCGGGAAGTGGCATATATAAGTAGCTTGCTATTTGAACGCTATAGAATGTGCTCCGGCGTGGCTCAGTGGTTAACACCTCGCTTTCACTGCGTAGAGGTCCCACGTTCGATTCCACGCGTTGAAGTGTTTTATTTATTCTTGCATTTTTATATGTGTAGATACGTATACATGTATGGTACATAGCATTGACGCTGACGTTGCCGGCAAAATCCAGCCTAGAGTGTTCATATATTCCTATATAGCAATAACAGAAATGACAATTGGCACGCAAACTGACGAGGAGGTTGTGGACCGCGACTTTCAATGCATTCGATAAGTGGTTGCAGTTCTGGGTGTTGGTGTTGAGCCAGAGTGGTGGAAGATTCTAGGGTGGAAAAAAACAGCAGTGTTTGTCAGACTTCGCTGTAGCGGCGAAAGGACAATTAGCATGCAAACTGGTGAGGAGGTTGTGGGCCACGACTTTCAATGCATTCGATAAGTGGTTGCAGTTCTGGGTGTTGGTGTTCAGCCAGAGTGGAAGATTTTAGGGTGGAAAAGAAACAGCAGTGTTTGTCAGATTTTGCTGTAGCGGTGAATTGACAATTAGCATGCAAACCAATGAGGAGGTTGTGGGCCACGACTTTCAATGTATTCGATGAGTGGTTGCCTTCTGGGTGTTGGTGTTGAGCCAGAGTGGAAGATAACAGGGTAGAAAAGAAACAGCAGTGTTTGTCAGATTTTGTTGTAGTGGTCTCCACGGGGGTACAGGAAAAGCAGTTGGCATCAGCGTGTTTCTGGCCAGACCAGTACACGAATTTTCATCCCAATTCCCTCAGCCGACGGCTTCATTCTGCGAGACGGCCCAAAGGATCCTTGAGATTTGCCAAGTAGCAAAGAGAGTAGTGATCACTGGCTATTCCAAAGGGCCGTCTGTACAAGTATGGCCAGAAGTTTGCATGGAACATATGACGGCTAGACATTTTTTTTTAGTTGTGGAATAGTTTTCGGCATAAGACGACGTGCAGCTAGCCTAAGCGATAACACATTCAACGCCATCTTTAAACTGGACAAGAATGGTGCCGAGACCAAGGTTCCCAGCATTAGCGTGCAGTTCCGTATCTGCTTCTAGGTCGAACTTACCAAGAATTGATGGGTTTTGAAGACGTTGCTGAAGACGTTGCTCACGGAAAATGTCAAATTGTGCCAAGCCGCAGGTAAAGTCGACGTTGTCCTTGATGAAATGTTGCAAAGGTTCTGCGAATAAGAAACAAAATGTGGCAAAAAACAGCGGCATTACCCACACAGGCCTAGAAATACACCCACACCCTGCTTTGTCTTCGGCATCGGGAACACAGCTGGTGGTTTCGCCAAGGCCGCACACGTGGTGGCTCTCGGTGAAAGGCAAACAAAATTGACAGAGCACAAGCACTGTGGTGGGGAAGGTGACACAACCCCAATATGAGGCACTTGGGACCTTCATATTTAGTGTATAGGGACCTTCAAAAAACAGGGCACAAATAAGAACATAGGACAAGAAAGAGACAAGGACGAATGCTCACCCTGGTCTCTTCTCCTGCCTGTGATCTTAGTTACACTCTGTTTTATGAAGAACAATGAACAACCAACATTCCCAAACATTTTCCCTTTCGAATAGTGTTTGGTGTAACTTGATAAGTGATTAAAAATTTTACTTGTGCAATTTTCTATTGAATATGTATTATCAACGTTGATGAACGCAAGTACTTTTCAGTTTTTAGGTTCAAACAGTGCGACGATTTAGATTTTTAGTTGCCAAAGTTTACAGAGTAAATTTTATTTTCTATAGGAGAAATCACCTATGTTACCTTATTTAACTAGTTGAATTGCAATTTACTTTTCAATATGCATGGAATAACGCAATATAATACTTCTTTTTTGACAATAGTGTCATGCTTTTGCTGAGAGTGCGTCACAGTGCAAAGCGTATATTCAATGTTTGTACCACGATTTTATTATTTGAAAACTTGCTGTTTGCTCGTGCGTATTCTCGTTGGGGGGCTGTAGCAGTCTGGGTAGCACAAATTTCTAATGGCAGATGCACGATCTTGTCTACGTGTGTGCTTATCTCTCAGCTTCATAACTTGCAGTGTTTTGTGAAGATAAGGTTTTAGATATGGTAATATTGCAGACAAATCAATGTTTAAGGGAAGTAAATCACTTCGGGCTTTTCTTGGCAATACTTCAGCTTTATTATTCAAGAAAGATTTATTTAAAAGTTTTACGTATTGTTCATTCACTAGATTTATCATGCCGGTTAATTTGTTGAAAAACACCTTGTTATTTTTCACGAGATGACCACGTCATTTTTAGGTCCTTGCATGCATTAAAGCTCTATCATGCCCTTTTCTTTGTTATAGACATATAAAAAACAATATGAGCACTTACTTTTCACTGTCATTCTGTATGTTTTATTTTTCTGCATTACTAAGCTGCCTAAATGTGCTTCAGACATCATCAGTGTTTGAGATTTTTTTTATTCAGATGCATATGAAGAACTTGTGAAGGTGCATGTCAGCAAGCTACCAGACACTCAATGTCACCGGAACATTAACCGGCATTCGTCAGATTTATTGGAAGTGCTACAGAAGTGAGCGTAAAATATGCGTGCTTTTCTCGGCAAACTGGTCGGAGTGGTTGCCGCCTTTGACTCTTGCGATGGTGCTACAGGTAATGTCGCAACAGCAGTTGTATCAGCAAGACGATCATTTTTATAATGTTCTCATTTTTAAATTGTTGTTGCACATGATTTTGCACAATCTTTTTGTGGGTGAATATAACTGGAGAAGTGGTGGTACAAGGTCACCATATATAAACAGTCAACATTAAGGTATGCATACAAAGTGGCACAGCTGGAACACACAAAAAAAAACAAGACTTACTCCTTGCACAAGGCTGCCAGTGAAGTGCACGTAAATGCTTTTCGTGGGAAAGAACTAATTTCAATAGTTTGCAATAAGGAGCTACAATTCATATGCCGTCCTAAGCAGAGAGATTCAGCTCGCATTTTTATATAACATAAAATCCTGCATTATTTTGCTGCAGTGTGAAGGCAGCTTCATCATGACGTCCAGCATATTAATTCAGTAGCTTCTTAACACATTTATTTCTTCCAAGCCTTTGTTGCTCATGAAGGACATTTTTATATAAGAAATATATTTCACCTTCTTGCAACAATTATAAAGAAATTCTCATACACATTTCTACACTGTACAGCTTAACAAACAACGTGAATGGCCGATTGCTTCTTGTGTTTCTTACCTCGAGATTTAGGATGTCCATGTAATCTACGCATAACGCGGCAAATCACTGCATGGGTTCTTCATTATTCTGCTTTCCGTAAGCTGCCATATTGTGCATATTTTCGCACAATATGGCACTTTCCATAAGCTAGAGACGTCCGCATTTTTCCGCAAGATATTACGCTTTGGTAAGCTGCGGATATCCGCATCTTTCCGCAAGATATGACGCTTTCTGTAAGCTGCGGATGTCAGCACGTTTGCGCATAATACGGCCTGCTGTAAGATGCGGGATCCGCATCATATGACTTTGCGTGGCCGGATAATCGCGTATGTACGGATCCACATATACGGATCATTTCAGTAGGGATGGCTCGTGAAGAAGCATCCCGACGTTGCTCTTCGCCAGTGTTCAGCAGCTGCGACACACACAAAAAAAAATACGTCCGCGATAGTGTGAATATCTGTTGTTATGTCCACAGGGTAGCGGGATAAACATACCGCATCCTGATGTAATTGTCCCGTTTTGTACACCATAGGGCAAAATTACCCGAAAAGGAGAAACGGAGCCCAATAGGCGCGCGCGATGAATAGACCGTTGAGGAGCAACCTCAGAGGGAAGCATGCCGCGTGCAAACCACTTCGTCTCCAAACACGCTCCAAAGGGATGAACCACCTGGAGAACGCAGGCAGTGCGCAAAGCATTGTCAAGGTCACTAGCCGCCCTCCCCCTCTTCTGGCCCAGACTTTCCCCGTATTTTGCTGGGGACAGTTCGCGTTGCGTTGCGCTCGGAGTGCTCAACCACGGCCGTCTGGATTCGACGAACTAGGAATTACGAAGTGGTGCTTGTGTGTTTGCTTGGATGAGCATGGGCTGCTACTTTTACGTTTTGCTGAACCCATGAAGTCTGGAGCAAGTCTCAACCCGTCACCACGCCACACTGTATATCTCTGGCTTCAAGATAGTCCCAACCAACACATGACAGCAACAGTTGGGAAGGCCAACATGGCGGCCGAGAAGATAGCAGGCCTATCGGATATATACTTCAGTTTTACTCAGGGCAGAAATCAGCGCTAGATTCTTTCGCAAGTGGGTTATCATTCTTTATTCTACTCTACCTGTCGCGTGTGCGATACGCATCGTGCTTGCCGGCAACGGGCTCGGTCGTGTTGTTTATTGCACGCACAAATTGCACCGCGAAGGTCAGCTTCGGCGTATGCAGTTCACCTGTGCTTTGCAACCGCCTCGAAATTGGCTGCCTTTGCCGTCGGTCTCCATTACGCTCGCTCATCGAGTGCTCACCTGTCTTCGCCGCCGAGATGAGCTCCGGGCTGGCGATATTGGGTTGACACCTCGTCGCTGTGTTGGGAGTAGTCGAAAACACGTCGCGGGGTCTCGTAACGAGCTTGGTTGTAGTATGTCGCGCGCTGTAAGTGCACTAGCACGGGCTGGTGGGGCTTTCGCCAGCGTTGGAACTCCGTGAAAATCGGTCGCCATTACAGTTGGCTTTTCCGTCAGGCGGTCGCAAACAGCTAGGCGTCGTCCATCGACCGCGGCGGCGGACTTGCGTTTGCGCGTGGAATTCACTCGAGTTTGTGGAAAAGGGCCCAATTACCGTCTATATCTTCGGCACTAGCTTCAACCCAGCTCGGCGCTGTTCGTGGCGGCGACGAAGCGTGCACTCGCTCTTCTGTTCGAAGTTCGCTGGCGGCAGACACTCCACGTGCTGCGCCGTGTTTGGTCTCGCGTTCGCTTGCTCGAGCTGAACGACGTCGCTCGCTTAGGACTCGCCGTCTTGTTAGCGGCACGGTGGTTCATGAAGTTGTGGCTGCGGCCGCAGCTCCTAAGCTGCGGCGATACGGGGATCGAAATGAGTCTTTGAGGATGTGTGACATCGCGGTGAAATTATTATAGTGTCATATCTCGCGTATGTTTATATTTCATATTGCACGTATTTCTTCTATGCATTTGTATTCACCCTCTGTCACGTGTGACTCACTATTTTACTTATTTTTTGTGCAGCCGTGGGCACACACCATGCTGAAGGCTTTGTGCGCAGGCGTCTTTGATGCCTGTCATCCATCACTTTCGTCAGAGCAGCTTAAGAAGGACTGTGCGAGACGTGAAGGTAAAGTGTCTTATTTGTGTGTCATATTTGACACGCATATTTTAAATTAACGTGCACGTTCTTGCCATAAGCGTGCATTTTTATCTTCTGTCATGTGCGTTTTTTAATTTCTATTATATTATTGTACGTAAAACCATTGGAACACAACAGGCAGAAGGCTGCGTGTGCTGGGTTCTGCAATGCCTGTCTTCGATCGCTTGCGTTGGAGGAGCTCCACAAGGAGTGAACAACATGTGACAACGAGACTAGACTTGTGCACTTCACCATGAATTCCCTGAAAAGAACGGAGAAACTTCATGTGTACGTAGAAAAATAAAAGATTTCAATGTCTCACTTTTGTCTTTCGTTATTGCTGCGACTGCGAAAGCAGTTACATATAGGTGGCTAACTAATTTTTCGCGTGTACTTTTGTGCCCTATTTGTTGCTCACTGCGTAGAAAAGCAGGCGAGACAGTATTAGGCCTTGCGGAAATTAAACAAAAAACAATATTTGAACTGGAGATAAAGAGTTCGTCCGATTGAAGTATTTGAGTGGATCAACCGTCCGTCCGGTGAGGTGCAACTGTGAGGACTAACGGTTGCCCGGTAAGGTGTAATTGTCGGTAATATCAGTTGCCCTATAAGATGCAAATGTGAGCACGGCGTTGTGGGTGCAGCATGGCGTTGGGGGGGGGGGCGACCGGGACTGACGATGAGCAGGGGACGGTTACCGGTCGTAGCGAGGTCTGCTCAGAGGTGTGGCAGGAGCGGAAAATGTGGTTGGCATTGATGGAGAAAGTGGTAGGAGTGACTGTCGGACAGAAGTGGTGTGAGACAGAGGTGCATGGTGGGACAGTGGAGCCCCATGGTTGCGGCAGTGACACGCGATATGATCAACGTCTCGACATTTCAAATATACGGGCCTGTCTTCAAGAATACGTCATTCGGACGGTGTCACAAAACGAGCGCTCAAAAAGGGCGCGCCGCCAAATTCTCGCGACGAAACGCCGGAGTGACGCCGCGAGGTCAACGATAAAAAAAAGAAAACAAACATCGAAAGACTCCCCGGGCACGCGACTCTCTCCCTAGGAAGCGTAGGTTCGCCGACGAAACCTCCCCGCGTCGGTGGCCGAGCAAGCCCTTGAATTTTCTCGATGGAAAGGGGCGTGGTGATGCCGGGTTGAGTCATCCGTCGCGGACGGCCCCCGTATCATCTCGCCCTTTCTCCCAGCCTTCGCTGCGTATCGCGCCGACGAAATGATGAGAACTTTCTGGAATCTCGCGCAGACGGTATTTAATCGAGCAGGCGAGATGAGAGATCTGGAGAAGACGGAAGTTAGCGCCAGAGCACGTAGGGATTCCGCCGTGTAGTCGGCGAAGGTTTTGTCCGTAGTGACAAAGCAGGAGAAGAAGAGGATTTCCACCTGAGGGGTGAAGGCTCGAGCTACAGGCAAAAGCGTGTGTTTACCGCTATCGAGCGAAGACGCGTGGCAACAGCTGCGTGTGTGAAGCCGACGTGTTTCCGGCGAAGAAGTTTGAAGCTTGGAGAGTGGGCAATTGAAGATGCGAGCTTGCCTAGAAGAGAAACTTCGGCGAGGTTTCCTGGAAGAGAAACTTCAGGGGCAGCGGAATGACAACAACGCTGGACTTTGAGTGAGTGATTCTCGAAAGAGTATCATTCAGACTTCTGTTCCAAGAACTTTAGACTGAATAGGTTTCTATCTCTTTAGTCTTTAAGTGTCTTGGTTCTTCAATGCATGCGACTGCATTGTAGTGCATATTGTTGTCTGTGTCCTTTGTTTCGAGTGTGGCTGATTGTACTGTGTAGTACATTGTTTGATTGATGACATATTGTATTCCATTATTGTCGAGTGTGCATATTTTTGTATCGTTTTTATCTGCCATTATTGAGAATATAATTTTGTTTTGCTTATCCAATCTCGGCTCTGACTTGTTCTTTGGGCCATAGCCAGCGTCCGAGGGCGCGCCAAAAAGGACCACTTCTAATTTGTCCACGCTTTCGTGTTGCGGTTCGGGGGCCCGATACTTCGGCCCTTAGAATTAGCCCGGCGATTGCCTTCCGAATTGACGGGACCAGTGACAGACGGATTTAGTTGGAGGCAAGGAGCAGATGGGAGACGATCAGAAGGCTCAACTGATTATACAGCAGGAACAGGATGTAGGTCGACATTCAATAGCTCTTGGCGAAAGACGGCCTGTATCAAAGAGATTGTGGTAGGGGAAGTCTCAGACGTCGGGAAAGACATGGCTACTGGTTGTGCTGCCTTGCCCTCTCGACGAATGGTTAGTGTGAGGTGGTCACATCGAGGGGCCTTGTAAAGGCGTCGTCACACGAAGAAGTAGCTGCTGTGTTCGGAAGGCGTGCGATGCTTTAGGCCACACGGCGGGCTTTAGCTTGTTCGAGACGCCAGTATTCTTTAATGATCGTGTTGATGCTGGAGACGTTGTTAAAAGCGATCACGTGGAAAGAATCGTCGTCAATACCATTCGAGACGCGGTTAACCTTTTCGTCTTCTTACATGCACTGGTCGGCCTTGGTACAAAGGGCCAAGATCTCAAGAATGTAGGAGACATAGGATTCGGTACGAGACTAAGTCCATGGGGCAAGAATGTTCTTCGCAGCGAGCTGACGACCAGATAAATCACCAAACAGGCCGGGGATCTTTTCTTTGAAAAGAGCCCAGCTCGTTATCTCCGCTTCGTGGCTTTCAAACTATGTTCGCAGAGTGCCGTGAAGGTAGTAAAGCACGTTGACAAGAATGAGGGTGTAATCCTAGTAATGGGTAGCATTGACGTGCTCGTACTGGTTCAGCCAGGTGTCAAGATCGATGGTTGCACCACCGAAGAAAGTGCCGGAATCCAGGATGTGCGGGAGTGTCAAGTAGGTTGTGGCTTCGACTGATGAGGGTGGCGGAGAGGAATGAATGAATGAATGATCTTTATTGCACTCATATCCTATGCACAATAGGCACAAACTGTATGATCTCTTATCCAAAGGCTAGTGCGGCTTCCATTAAAAGTATACATAAGTGAAACTGTAATAGTTCTAATTAAAAATAAACAGAAGTAAACAATTCAAATTTGGTATACAAGAAGTAATGTTTATCTGCGAACAACAGTCACTTGAATTCGATTGAACAGAGAAAACAGGGAACGTACATAACTTGTAGTAAACACAAACATTTGGTGATTAGTGGCGTACAGAACTGAAGATTGATACTTGTAGTTGCAATATCAATAGTAGTTCTCTTATATGGCTTAATATACAGAACAAGGGTATTGAAACATCTTTTAAAGAAAAGATATTTCAAAGTAAACACTAAACACATAACGGGCATTATATATACATAATAAAACATTACAACCTAAAGTATCAGTCAACTCAAGCAGAGAAAATTATTTCAAAGTAGTATTTTTTCAATGATCTAGAAAAGTTCTGGGTATTCTTTATATAACGCGGTATGCCATTCCAAACTTTCACTCCAGTATATTCTAGTAGACGTTTGCTATAGGCGTTTTTTTAAGGGCGGTATATTCAAGTTGTTAAAAGTTTGGTTCCTCGTTTGGCGTCGAGGAATACACAGTAATGAAATTGGGAATGGTTCATTGTTCCTAACGACACTGTTAATACATGTAGCTAATTTTAGTTCCCGCACAAAATCAAAGGGTAAGATCTTTAACCTGCAAAAAAGTGGTTTGCTATGTTCGTAGTAAGATGAGAGAGTAATCGTACGTATAGCCCTTTTTTGCAGCCATCGCATTGGCTCAAGATAAGACTCATACGTCGAACCCCAGGACTCTACACAGTACAAAAGGTGGCAGTTAACTAAAGCAAAATACAAAGTGTGCAAAATTGTAGTGTCAAAATATTCACGTGCTTGCAAAAGGGCGTAACAACTCGAAGCTAGTTTCGAGCTGACTGCTTCTATTTCACACTGCCAATTTAAACAGCTGTCTAGAACAACACCTAGGTAAGTAAAAGAATCAGTACATTCCAGGGAGCAATTATTGATGTAGAGTTGCATATCATGTGGAGTAGGATTAGTACGGGAGTGGAATAACATAAATTTTGTTTTTTGGCATTGATGGTAAGCTTGTTAGCTGTAAAACAATCGGCAAGCTTAGCTAGTTCAGTATTTATCTGTTCTTCTATGTCTGACAGATTTTTGCCGGTAATAATTAGGGCAGTGTCGTCAGCATACATAAGCATCTCGGCAGTTGTTAGTACTAGAGGCAAGTCATTTATGTATAGTAAGTAAAGTAACGGACCTAATACGGAACCTTGTGGCACACCTGTTTGAATGGACTGGAGAGAAGAAGTAATGTTACTAATAACTATCATCTGTTGTCGACCTTGAAGGTAACTCTGAAAAACATTCGACATAGTGTTGCGAAAACCATATCTACGTAATTTGTAAAGTAAGATGTCATGGTCTACTGTGTCGAACGCTTTTCTGAGGTCCAGAAAAACCACTGCGGCGAATTTGTTATCTTGGAGGGCAGTATTTAAAACTTGGCTTAGTGTGAGCACTGCTGTACTTGTAGAGCGCATTGGCCGGAAGCCATGTTGTTGCGGACATAACACATGATATTTGTTCAAAAAGGAAAGCATACGTTTCGAAAATATTTTTTCGAAGTTATTGTTAAGTACACTCAGTACAAGTTATTGTTAAGTACACTCAGTTAAGTACACACAGTACACTCAGTAGCAAGAAGGATCGGACCTATCTCCCTGTTTGTAAACAGGGGTGACTTTGGCTATCTTGAGTATTGATGGGTATTGACCGGCATATAATGAGTGGTTGAATGGGTTACATAATACTTCTCCAATTAAATCAATGTTCTGTTTTATAACGCGCGCTGAAATCTCGTCATGACCCGCCGCTTTGCTAATTACTAGTTTACTCACAATAAGCAGATATTCTTTATTATCTATGTTGTTTGTAACGAAGCTATTTGGTAAGGACTTTGGTTCATACAGCGTTTTGTTAGGAATAAGCAGCATTTTGGCAACGAAGGACCAACCTTCGTAAAACAAGTATTAAAGTCGTTGACAGTGTTCTCAGTGACATTGTCAGGTGACGTTTTTTTAAGCACGAGTA
Source organism: Rhipicephalus microplus (assembly GCF_043290135.1). Classification (NCBI taxonomy): domain Eukaryota; kingdom Metazoa; phylum Arthropoda; class Arachnida; order Ixodida; family Ixodidae; genus Rhipicephalus; species Rhipicephalus microplus. The sequence goes on along the minus strand of NC_134703.1, from coordinate 184,071,769 downwards.
TGCCAAGGAAGCACCAGCAGTGTAACCACCAGCAGCCCAGCAAGCACCAGCAGGAAGCACCAGCAGTGTAAGAAGTCTAAGGGTTGCCGTTGCTGCGACCACTGCGCGTCTCCATCGAAGAACGGGAATTGTGAAGCTCCATCAATATTGCTACGAGTAACTTCGTCAATAATCTATTCACAATGCACAGAACTCGATGAGCACGAGGGTACCAGTTCAGTATCTACCGAAACCTAACCTCGTCCTCTTCTTCATGCAGTCGCGTTGTAGTGGCTGTTGTGTATCACTATGCTGTCTGATTGTTTCCCACTGGGACTCCATATCCTTTAATATCGTAGGCAATCTTTAATTAGTTTTTACTTTCACTAAAATATTCTGGTGAACATAAACATTCTCGTCCTCTGTCTCAGCTTTCAAAAGATCAATATCACGAGTGACATTTACTTGTTTGTTAATTCTTCTGAGCAAATTCTACTGGCAAATCGAAATTCGGTGAAAATTAGTCAACTCATATAATGACGTGTGATCTACACACCGAAGAGTTTCGATGTCTGGGATAACCTCCGTGACGACCTTGCGTGCTTGACTCCGCCTTTCGAAGAGGGCATACAAGATCTTGTTTAGTGTCAGAAACAGACAATATTGCTGGCGGGCTATGTCACAAGGCGTAGTCAGAGTCAAAACGGCAGTCTTCAAAGCAGGGCCGCACAACAAAGATCCATGAGTTGTCAGGTTGTCATTTTTCATCGGGGTCAGGGGTAGCAATAGGCCTCAAACATACACTTCACATAATGGTGGCTTCACATAGTCCTCGTGGTTGGAGATGTGATTGAGAATACGTAAAATTCGCTGTGCCTCACCTATGAAAGCCCTTTCTCCCGGGTTTTACGACACCATGAATGTTAAAAAAAGGACTAGCCGCACTCTCTATGGCGAAGCCTACGGTAGGCCTCTTCTTTATTCCGAATACTGGACTCATACCCCTTATAGTGATATCACCACGGCTCGTCGTCTACTCAGTTTTTAACACTAGCACCACCTACAAATTCACACAATATGTCTCGGTGCTTCATCTTTCATGCACTCACCCACTTTCATGTTTCCTCATAGGGCATGGTGCCGGCAGGCTCCAGGATACCGCTAACTATGCCACGGACTATTCCTACGGTGACTGCCGGTAACATCCGCCTAACATATCTCACTTGTTTTTATTCTCTTCTGTATCAACTTTTTCTCCCTGTCAAGCGAAAACTTCTGCCAATTACATTTCTGAAGTGATATCTTTTCAGGCACCATAAGCTCCTGTCCTTCCTTCGGGTCCTGCAATCTACACACTGGCCCCTATCTACCGGGTACTTCTCAGCGTTGTTCTCTATTTGTCATCACCTGCTTCAAAGATGGTAGTTTCTCCCATACAAGGATCCTTTGCCGTACAAGGAATATTATGCCCGTAGTTCCGCAGCCTGCACTGTCACCAGCCACTCGTCTGCAACCTCCTCATGCCCCCAGCAGCTTGTTTGCGTTTAGAATAAATGACAAACTGTCGGATCACCCCTGCCCCTTATTGTGAACAACGTCTTCTTACTGCCCTGTACCTTTATTTTAATATTGCCCACGCGATATGCAGGTGGCGCCTCTTCCTTTCACACCAATGAAACCCAATAATCCACCGCAACGCCGTACAATATTTCATCCTCTTAGGCCCCTGATTCATGTTTTCTAAACAATTGAATTTTTAGAGCTGTACGTTTAGGACCTTCCCCTCCTTATTTATTTTTATTGGGTTCCACTCGTCTTACCACCAGATGGTACGGGCCTCTCCCCTTTTTCTTGTGCTTTGCCTATTGCTTGATGCTGGAGAAAATAAGCCATAAAAGATACGTTGTTTGACATAGCATGAGGCCTTTTGCAGAGCTGTGTGGGTAATCAATGGGGAAACGTCACGAACACTGCTGATGCAAAGAGCGCTGTGAGGTCATGGAGGCATTGTTTTGAGCGACAAAGGAGCCGCACTAAAAAGAACTCCGACAGATGTTAATGGTGGATCTAGAGGAGAGCACGCATGTTGCGTCTCCCTGCGAAAGAACTCGGACACACTTGTGACGCAAGCAGTCCTACCCTATATGCGGCGTTGCATCAAGTGCACTCCCTTATGGCGAATTCCCCTGGGAGAGCAGGTGCGCTCAAGCCACACTGAAAGCGCTCTTTCCAGAGCCGGCGTGTTTCAGTGGTCGAACAAGTGCAGGAGCACTGTCATCCATTGGTAGAGCGAGAGCGCTTTCGCTGTGCCGAAAGCAGCTAGGAGCAGCTAGTAGTGTTTTCGCCTGAAAAGTGGAGTAGGCACAGTTAGACGAGTCACGTGGCCTGTGAACGCCAATGTCTCCCTATTTGTATTCAGCAAGTGAGTGTGGCGGCTATAATAGCAACCACGTGTTCCGCTGTTTTTACGGGTGGCTACGTTGCCAGCTGGACGTGTGCCGATTGCACGATCCACAATTATAATATATATTAGGTGAATGAAGAAGTGACTGATCAATTTCAGGAGGATTTTGCTGGTGCCCCACACAGAATGTGTCGGGGCTTGGAATGTTTCGATCACATGGTCTCCCTCCTCATTTCCTTCTCCCCTGCTCTCTGGGAGCGTGCCGTATTTCAATAAAAGACATGGTGACCCTGCTTTGAGTGCTCTGGCTCCCACTCCCCACTGCGCTGCCCCTCTACTCCTGTTATCTCAATGAAATCTGCCATTAGATAAGGCGTAATGACAGCTCTCGTTGGGGAGCGCGCGGTTTCAGTAATAAAGGAAACGTTAGTTTGACAAAGTGGGCAACTGGCGCTGCCGTAGCCGACGATGCCGTTGAACACCACGTCCCTAAAGCATGTGTAGGCGCGAGCTTCTTCCAACGCCTCAATGTGCCTCGATGTGCTCCTAGGAAGCAGGATGTATACAGTTCTTTGGTTGACGCCATATTTGTTCAAACGTTGGTATTCAGTAGCATGTGTAGCATGCAGACAGAAATCGCTTAAAGGGAAATTCACGGTAATATGGCTCAGTTCATCTCTTCTTGTGATAGAGCTTGCAGATATCATGGAGGCATGAAATTTATTCGGCACTCATTAACACACGAGACACCCTTTACGACGAAACAAACGCATTCAGAGCGTATCTATCGGTTTGTCTATTTACCTTCCTGCGTAGGTCCTCACGGTTTCGCGAGCAATTGATTAGGTTGACTGTACCAAAATCGTCATGACATGAAAGAGCATGTGAAAAAACTGGATGACTACCCATCAGATGCAAATCATTACATGCCTTCATTGTACGCCATGGCATACGTAGCATAGTCAAGCAGTTACAAACACCATTTGGTGAGCTTCTTATGCGCCATTTTTGACATGGTATATCAGGGGCATGAGAAAAGTATACACACGACTGAATCTAATACGGAAACATTGTCATCCATGACATATACGCCAAGAGAGAGATCGCCAGTTGATTGAGCTCTAAAAGCTACTGTACTATGTTGTGTCTGCCAAATATGACGTGACATGGCTTTTATTCAGGTTGTGCACACCAAGGTAATAGATAAGCAAATGAAAATGAATGTAAATTATAAAGTTGTAGCATGCATCCACTCATACCTTACAGGTCGGACACAATACTTCGAAATAAATGGTAACAAATTAGATCTGCTAAACATAATTTCACGTGTACCCTGGATATTCGTTTTATGACCACTGATTTTTTTATTTACGGAAATGATACTGCTCATGACAGGTGGCGACATAACCATCAGGTCGCTCGCAGATTATTCACTATTATATAGTGAAATCAATAACCAGAATGTTTAGGTATCACTCAAGCAAGCTTTCAGAGCTGTAGAAGATTGGGCCACAAAAGGCAAATGAAAATAAATTATTCCAATTCAGTTATTCCCAGAGTTGCATACAGAAATAAAACACATAATTGAATGTCATTATCAGATAAATTTCACGACTCTAAATGAGTCTGACACTATAAAATGCCTAAGCATATTCAATTCAAATGACTGAGTTGGAAACCACACGTGAACAGAATTTGTGAAGCTGCAGAAAAAAGTAATAGTTTCTTTGCCGCTAATTAAAGCTAGCAACACCATCCGTTAGGCTGCTTGCGTATTCGGCCTACGTAAAGCCAACGTTAGAATACACCAGTGCAGTGTGCGATTTCTTGCTGTCGGTGTAAATAAATAGACTGTAAAAAACCTTGAAACCCAACTTCAAAAAACATTGGCCTTGCGGGATGAACCGCAAGGCCAATTTTATCTCATAATTTTTAAAATGACTCCATTTCTGAAATGCTTCGAATGCTTGAAGTGCCTACGCTGGCTCAGTGCAATTAAGTTGGTCTACTTAAGTTTTCTTTTTTTTGTTATCAAAACGACACCTCATTAATCAAACTAAACCCCATCTTGTTCCCAGGCCCTTCAGCAATGTGACATCAAGCAATTGGTATTTTCAGTTACAGAATGCAATCTTGATGTGCACGCGTATTCTTTTTTCCCACGAATGATGAAAGAGTGGAATCAGTTGCCATTACCGGCGCTGAACTAGGTTGATTGATTGATATGTGGGATTTAACGTCCCAAAACCACCATATCATTATCGGAGGCGCCGCAGTGGAAGACTCCGAAAATTTCGACTAGCTAGGATTTTTTATCATGTGCCCAATTCTGAGCACACGGGCCTGCAACTTTCCGCTTCCATCATAAATGCAGCCGCCGCAGCTGGGATTTGATCCCGCAACCTGCGGGTCAGCAGCCGAGTACCTTAGCCACTAAACCACCACGGCAGTGCTCAGCAGTGAATTTGAAGAGCATAAAGAGCTTTGAAGAATGCATTGAAATATGTTTTAAACATTAAGCATTGCTAGAGTATTGTTCAGAGTGTGACGGAGTGGCCTGATAGTATTTTCTGTTAGGATGCATTGTTAGGGACCGTGGTCTGTCGAACTTTTGACAATGATGAAAAACACACCTTCTATTGTCAAAACAGAGTTAGGGGCTTTTCTTGCTTATGTGTCGAAAAGCTTGCGTTAACGTTGCAAGCTAGTTGGCTAACTTGGTTCATCGTAGCAGAATTGGTAGAATCAGCGAGGGCAAAAGCGTTCCTGGCTTCCACTATGTCTTCGATGTTTGCTACCTTAGTGCCTCTGCTCACGTGCTAGTACCTGTTGCTGAAGTTTGAAAGCATCATTATAGATTTCCTTCCTTGAAGCTCGGCTATTCTTTTGGCGACACCTTTAGCAGTTGATCAACAGGTACTACTCGCCGTCAACTGTGCTTTGCTTATTTGTTCATATCTGTGTGCCGATGAAAATGCTGGCGCTGGAGCGAGGGGGAATGGCGACTTGTTTTTCCAGCAGATTAAAGGGTCGCTTTCCTGAAGGCGTCTGCGGCGGCAGTGCTTTTTCGTTCAATGGCGTTATCGACTGCGATCTGAGGGTGATGACTCTTCCATGAAGGCCTAAGAAGCCCTTACCAAGAATAATGTCGCTGGAGCAAAGTTCTAGGACTACAAAGCTTTGCGGAGTTAATCCTGTTGGTAATGAAAACTCTAGCTGTGCAGATTTCTGCCGGCGTTACTAAGAGACCTCCAGCGGTCTACATCTGAGGGCATTCCCAGGTGGTCTTCACTTTCTTCAACTTCGTTGATTGATTGATTGATATGAGAGCTGTCAGCTTGTGGCCGTCAATAAGAACGTTGATGTCGCTACTTCGTCATCTCGCGATGCAGTTCGGCCATGGGTTCGGGTCACGGCTACGTCCGTTTGTTCTGAGGCTTCCGTGTGGGGTCATTTGGTTGTCTTTGGTAGGTGAGGCTTCGATGTTGGGGCAAGGTCGGGAGGCTGCCGTGTTTGATGGATTTGTAGTGGCATCCTCGTGGTCAGCAGATGTTCTTTGGTAGTCAGTCGAACGGCATTTATCCCTCCATCGGTTGCTGTCCTTAAATTTCTGGAGGATGGGGGCTAGGCAACTCGTCATGGATTGGGCCAGTGTGCGGTCGGTGGTGCGGCAAGTTGTAGTGGCAGCGCGACGGGAATGGCTACGGTCGTCATTTTTGCGACTGTGTTGCCGTGATGTAATCGGCAATGTCGCGAGGCCTTTCACCCAGGTGTGGACGCAGATCGTTGACGGAAGATTCCTGGAGCACAATCCGTCAATAAAAGTAGCTGTGGTAAGCGTGCGCGGCCTCCCCGCAGTGGTAGCAGAGCGGGCAGTTATGGGGGTGCGCCAAACGCTAGTTTTCGCTGGCGTGTAGTGCTGGCCGCCATGAAAACGGTAAGGTGTCGGTGGTGATGGTGGTGGCAGTTGTGTCTAGCGACGGAAGTTTGGCGGAGCGGCGTCTGGTTCTGGGCGCGGGGGGTGGGGGGGGGACGTAGCATCGAGCTTATCGCTTGCGGCTGAGGCTGTGGTGCTTCGGAAATTTCAAGCGATCACCGAACTTCTTCGCGGACAGTGTAGGCAATCGAGTTCACTTGGGCATGTGTTGTAGGTAGCAGCTTCTGTAGCTTTCACCGTACAAATTGACGGATCGCTTGATGTCATCGGAACAGAGGGTGTGAACAGCTGTGCCATCTTCCATTGATCTGGGATCGTGTGGCGGGTACGCATTTCTGGCGTCTTCTGGATTGTCTAAGCCTCCGCGACAAACCCTTGAACTGTTTTTGGTGGGTTCCGCACTAGCCCGGCAAAAACCCTTGCTTTACTCCTCGCATAACCAAACAAACTTTTTCTTCGGTCATGTCTTGGTTGATGTAGCAAAACAGACCAATCATCTTTTCTGCGAAAATTCTGTGTGCCCCGCCGCGGTGGTCTTGTGGATATGGTACTCGACTGCTGACCCGCAGGTCGCAGGAACAAATCCCTGCTGCGGCGGCTGCTTTCCCGATGGAGGTGGAAATGTTGTAGGCCCGTGTGCTCAGATTTGGGTGCATGTTAAAAAACCCCAGGTGGTCGAAATTTCCGAAGCCCTCCACTACGGCGTCTCTCATTATACCATATGGTGGTTTTGGGACGTTAAACCCCACATATCAATCAATCTGCAAAGATTGTGACGCACTTTTATTCGAAAGCTTCGTCCGTGTTTGCAGCAAAGCAGTGGCCCTTTTTGTTCGGGTGACGCTCGTGAATGCTTTCAGGTGTGCGCCACAAAAGAGATCCCAGGTTTGAAGTGACGACTATTGGTTCTCGATCCAGTTCAACGTTGTGATTTCTAGGCAAAACCAGATGCGACGCAGCATTTTTTCGAAACCTGCTGTTTAAGGCGGCCCCTCAGTCGTACGTCTTCAGCAAGGTCTCCGCTTCTTCACATAGTGATCCGTGGAAGGTCGGGTACTCTCTTGCCTGCTCCGTTACGACCATGACGGGTGTTGGCTTAAGGGCGGTCATAGTGGTCGCTGTTGTGGTGGTGGCCTTGGGCTTGCCAGTATTAACGGGTACATCCCCGTGCTCTCGATGCAGCCTTCGCTGCCTGTGGCTGCCTGGCTAATTGAGGTCGGCTTCAACGTCCTCTTCAGGGTTTGGCCATGACTCATGGCCTGAGGGGGGCATTCAGTACGTGGGCCTGGAAAAACCTCCACTACATATCATGTTGTCATGACGTAGATGAAAGCAGAGACTGTAGGTTGAAGACGAAATTGTTGATAAGGGTCGAACTTGCGGTGAGTCAACGAGAAGTCAAATTAGGTTGATACACATGATACGAACAGAGCCACACTGACGAACACAGCCTCGGCTGCGGATCAACTGAGAAGCGGGGAAGAGCGTCGGCATTTATGCAGGTGCCATCAAACAATCTAGTTATTGAGAGTGGCCACGTAGGTGCCACAATAATCTGTAGTGCTTTCGAAGTGGGAGTAATCCTACCAAAATAATTACTGCAGTCTCGAAGCTTCTCGAACACTGCAGGGGCCACGTACGCTTAGAATTATAGATAGTGAACTTGGGTGATGTCAAAACTTTAAAATGTAGCAATACAAACTGCAAATCACCTGTGGCACGTATCCGAACATCCATGGCTCATACCTGCACGCTGCTATGTGCACACCTCATGCGGAAATGATTTAACAGAGTACTCGGTGGCATTGTAATTTCTTGACAAGAAAGTGACATTTCTCAAACTGTCTTACCCCTATACTAATTTTTCTAACCCCCTGCACTCATACCCCGCTTTAAATAACCCATCAAAAACCAGTGTACTTTACAAAGTAGGCTTCCTTATTCCGTAATAAAAATATACGTGTTCCAATATTTTGATTTTTCTCATTGAAATTTCCGATGCCAAGTGTCGCATCAACTTGATGTCTACTTGACGTATTGACTCTGTTGTATTTCTTTTGTTCTGTGAGTAATGTAGCTTAAAAACCGAGAGCTCATCGTACACACGTGGTCAGTACTCTTTGCCCTAAATTTCCTCTGGTGTCCTAATTTATACGTTGAAAATAAAGGGTTGCTCCTGCTTCAGAACACAACAACCCCTGTTCAGCGTGAGAAGTGTATAGAGCCCCTAACTTTGCTCGTTGGTGGAATCAAACGTTGGTGTACTTTTTTACAGTACAGTAAAACAACGTAAGAGCACACATGTTTCTTATGTTTTTTGGTGCCTCAGAGATGGAACCAGCTATTTTCTTTAAAAGATTGTCAGTTTTTTTGTTATATGCTACCTACTCGGCTGTGACAGATGTCGTGATAATGCGAAGCTGGTTGAAGTTTTCATTGTCGCTTCTGACCCTAGCATTGACATTCAGGAGAAGAAAAATAACGATGTTGCCATCGGTGCTTTCTGCCAACAATAAAAAACATGGAACAGAGAAAGCGTGGAGCATAGTGCCTGTTTTATTACCACGAAAAATTTTGTTCCGTAAGGCCCACAGACGTAAGCATAGTTGCTTTTTTGCTGAACGACACCACAGCAAATTGGGTGACCTATTAACAGGTGGCCATCCACTGAATAGAAAACAAAAAAGATGCACTGCCATTGCCAACTCTCCTGAGCAGTTCTCACTATGCCACAGAAGGGTCTTAGTTCTAGAACCTAGCTGTTACTAACTACAGATGCTTCAATCGTGAGACATAGTGGTACAAACCCATATTGACGAGATGTTAGAAATTGCCACAAACAACGCATGAGAGGTCTGCAACTGTTTGCAAGTTTCAGCAGACCGCTTACAGGTTCACTATTTTTCTTTAGTCGCATAATAACAATAGACTCACTTGACGGCGTTGTACCTGATAGACATGGGGAGGTAAACGGCCCAAAACCACGACATGATCATGAAAGATGCTGTAGTGAAGGACTCCGGAAATTTCGACTCCCTGGGATTTTTTAACGTGCACTCTAATGCTAGCGCCGGCGCCTACAGCCTTTTCGCCTCCATCGAAAATGCAGCTACCGTAGCTGGGATCGGATACCGCGACCTGTGGGTAACCAGCCGAGTACCTTAGCCACTAAACCACCACAGCAGGATATCGTTTTGGTACCTAACAGAGGTGTCAATAGACGTCTAGCATTCACTGAGCTTGCTATTACACTCTATTTGAACCGAAATTTTCACAATGCCCAAAAAACAATGCAGGCGTGCCACAATACATTGAAGTGGTGTTGCAATAACCACCACGTTACACTTTTCTTGAACCACCGGTGCTTCAATAGGCTGTTTTGGCAGAGATAACTGGTATTATTTTGGCAAGTGTCTAGCATGCTCGCCATCCTTACATCTCACCAGCCTTGCTATAGCTAATTCGAGGGACCAGCAAACTTTCTAAAGGAGTGTCATAACTTCTACAAAACTCAAGAAACCCTAAAAAAATTACCACGTCTTGTTGCTTATTTCATGTGATCGAATGTCCAAGATCTCAATAAAAGTCGGTGACCCGTAATTTTCGCATTTCAGAGTTGAACACGATAGCGGTATTTTGTTTCTAGAGCGTATTTCATAAATGTCAACTTAGTTGAAGCATTTTCAAGGTTGCTATCCACCCACTGCGTGGCCTTAAACCTTTGATGCCGAAAGTTTTGTTTCAAAGAACAACACGAAGAAAACTCTGGTGAGCATAAGGAAATGATGGAACATGCGATTATTCTTTCCAGAAAAAAATTATGTATATATAGGCGAGTAATAAGTTGTTGCTCCTCAGCAACATTGGGCACCTATGATAATACTTCACATGTAATGCCTTCCAGCAGTAGCGGCCTGAAATAAGATGTAGATTCATGTTGCACCATCCAAGATTGAGATTTATTGTACACATCGCTAAGTTTTAGTTTACACCTACCCTGAGGAATTGGGCTTGAATCGGGTAGCTTTGAAAAATAACGTTTCAAAGCTAGAAAACAGAAAATATATTGTTTTGTGTAATGCATACCATCTTCTTAGATTAATTACCGTGTAAATAATAAGCCCACCAAACCACGCAGACATATTTTTAAATATAAAGCTTCATCCTCTTCCTGCTGGACTAATCGGCACGCTTGTTTTTGGATCGATGCAGACGAGGAAGAAACGGGTGAAAGGAGCGTTAACCGGTTCCTAACAATGATAGATTTTTTTTGTCTCCCACACTTACAACGGCGAATTTAAGAGGCCCGCATACGGAAACTTATTACAATCTTCTCTTTACATTTTTGTTTATACTTTCATATGTGCCCATTGTTGCTCGTGAGCTGTCCCTCTTTTGGAATGAAAGTTTCTGTGTGTAACATGCGGCCACAATATTGAGTGGGCTCATACATGTTCTACAATGCCTTCAGAGTCACTTTAGGTATAAAAGATGGCGCAGTTTCATCCTGTTCTGCTGAAGTCGAATAAATTTTTTTCTTCTTTCAGACGCTGAAACAAAGCACTAAGGGGAAACGTGATGCATTTTATTTTACGCAATTTTGAAGTTTGGAACGCTTGGTAGTGTTTTTCTCTTACCACATATAGCGCTAGAAAGGTAACTCAACAAGGTGTGTTTGCTGAAAAGATATTTTGGGGCTATAGCTGTAGAGCAACACTGGGCATCGAAGCGTAAAGGATGCAGTACTGTGTAGTGTGTCAGGTACTTTTAAGTATGAAGTCATTATTAAAATCCTACGTTTTGACGCTCAATGATATTGTACCTTTACACTACGCATTATCATGGCAATATTTCATGTTGTAATATAAAGCGTTTCAGTTCTGTTCAGTTTAGTACATCAAAGACCCCTCTTTCTTGGAGGGACAGTGCGGGCGGGGTTGTATTTAACTTAACAATATGTCGTGAACATAATTTTAGTTCTGAAGATGATCACTATTACGATATCAAAATACAGATGATGAATACATGATGACAATGTGTAGGGGAAGTCCGCTCCAGTCCGTGGCAGCTCGAAAAAGGAAGCATGCAGAAAAAGTATTGGTGCGTGAGATTGGGCGGGCAACCTGAAATAAATGATTGGTTCGATTAGATATGCGCAGTGCCCTTTTTATATAAGGTGGTTGAGTGAGCGAGAGCATGATTTCCGAGAAGGCATGAGAGTTGCAGTACGGCGACGCAAAGGAAGGAGTTGTAGTGCAGATTTCGCCTTCAAAGGATAAATACAGATATCGTATGAGTAAGATGAGCAAAATAATTAGGCAGCACTTTTTTTGTAGTGCTTTAATACTTTTTTTACGTACGATTGATATGGCTTTATACGGCAGATGCCAATTCTCATTGTGGTCTGAATAGTGATTAATACACAAGTAATTTAACATGTGAGGCAAAGCTAAAGCTGCGCTTGAGGAAATCTAGTGCTATATTGAATGCTGAGACTATAGCAATGTGGGTGCGCCATAATAAGTCACATTAAAAGGGGAATCAAAGATGTTTATATTGTGATACCACATCAAGTGGGCTCTAACGCTGGAATACAGTAAACAATATGGGCTGTGGCGATGGGAAAACGACACACGTTTAGATTTATAAGAAAGAAGGGCCATTAACCGCGTTTTCCTCCAATCAGGCCCACTGTTAGGGTTTGTTTAGAGATCTAGATGATCATGCGTGTTGATGATAGCATGATAAATGGCAAGCCCTCGATGAACATGCAAACTCTGTAGGTTATATATGATCGCCATGTCGGTTATATAAAGTAGGTATAGGAGGGAACGAAGGACAGATCTTTGGGTAACGCTTGATATGACTGGAAGAGGCTTAAATAAATGACCATTAAGAGAGACTGGCTGTGAAAGATTAGTGAGATTAGTGAGCATGTTTTAGCAAAAGGCCATAGTAAGAAGCTCTGTCCAAGGCTTTATCATAGTCTGAAATCTACAGATTAGTGTGTATAATACGGTGAAGGTTAGTGTGCAACAGTGTTGCAAGTGTTGCCCTTCCGAAATGGGAATGATTCCAGAATCATTCCTCATTTTCGCGACCCCAGAAAGGATAGGCAATAAAATGGATACAGTGATCCGAGGAATGGAATGAGAATGAAACGAAGCACGTTTTGTACAGAAAGAAATGACAATGAAATAACGTCTTTGCCGAAAATAGAGCACGTTTGCTTCTACGTCCTGTCTTTCAAACTTCAAAGTTTAGCAAATCAGAGCCTGGAATTTAGTAATAATGCAGCCTTTTTAAATAGGGCTTGGCTGATTACAATGACAATACATTTATAAGCAACGCGTCTACTAAAAGATTGTTAATATTGACACGTGCGGTTCTTTTGGTTTACGAAGGAAGACGCTATCACTTTCTGTTAAGCGCAACGCAGGCCGCGTTTATCTTGTATGCCACTCTGGAACGCGTTACGACGCGTGTATAAAAAACTGACACGTGCGGTTCTTTTCGTTTGCGAAGGAAGACGCTATCACTTTCTGTTAAGCGCAACGCAGGCCGCGTTTATCTTGTATGCCACTTTGGAACGCGTTACGATGCGTGTATAAAAAGCTGGCGCAGTGCGCCACTGGGGGTCTTTTTTTTTCCGTCGGCCGACGACTGTTCACGCCGCTGTTGCTGTGAGTTGTGTTTGGCCCTGTTTTGCTGGGCACAAGTTCACCCAATAAACAGTTCGCCTGACACCGCCCTGACTCCTGCGTGCTTCCTCTCAAGTGCTGCGTGTATCACAACCTCGTGATATCTGGTGGAGGTGCTTCTCTGTCCATGTACCGTACGCCCCCGTCCAGCCGTGAGCCAAGCCCAAGCTGCCAAGAGGACGACGCCGACCCGGTCGTTCGAGTGAGCCGAAGACAACAAGAACTACCGCCCGAATACCTGCCGCTCCCCGACAAGGACAAGAAAACAAAGGCTGCTACGAAGCCGGCATCCACGATGACGGAAGCAAGGTCCTCGGCAACCGTGGTCGTCAACCAGCCCAAAGAGCCGCCTACCTTCCGCGGATCGACCTACGAAGACCCGGAAAGCTGGCTTGACATTTACGACCGCGTCGCAGCCCTCAATAAGTGGGACCCGGACGACAAGCTGCGTCATGTGTATTTTTACCTGAAAGACGCCGCAGGGACTTGGTTCGAGAACCGCTAGTCAACGCTTCGAACCTGGGACGACTTCCGCGTTGCTTTCCTGTGCACCTTTGCAAGCGTCGTGCGGAAGGAAAGAGCCGCATCACTGCTTGAAACTCGGGTGCAGCTCCCCAACGAAAACGTAACGATCTTCACGGAGGAGATGACGCGACTTTTCCGCCACGCCGACGCCGACATGTCTGAGGACAAGAAGGTTCGCCTGCTTATGCGAGGAGTGAAGCAGGAGCTCTTCGCCGGACTGATCAGAACCCCGCCAAAGACGGTACAAGAGTTCCTCTCCGAGGCTACCACCATCGAGAAGACTCTTGAAATGCGGACCAGCCAATACAATCGGCGCATGTCGCCAGACGTCGCAGAAGTCCGAAGACTCTGCCCCGACGACCTGCGCGAGACCATACGCGCTATTGTTCGTGAAGAACTGCGCCGCATGTTGCCATCATCTCAGCCCCAAGTCGCCTCTCTCGAAGACGTAGTCCGCGAGGAACTACAGCGCTCACTGAGCGTTCCTGAACGGCCACAGCCCCAACCGGAGGCGATGACCTACGCCGCTACTGCACGACGACCTGTCGCCGCTCCTCGCCAACACCAGGACCCAACGTCTCCGCAGTTTCGTCGCCAGCCACCGCCGCCACCCCCGACGCCTTCCCGCTCGCCAGTAATCCAGCGCTCGCCGAGGAAAACTGACGTTTGGCGCACCCCGAACCACCGCCCACTATGCTACCACTGCGGCGAAGCCGGGCACACCTACCGCTACTGCCAGTACCGTGAGATGGGACTGCGTGGCTTCGACGTGAACGCGCCGCGTCCGCGCCCAGGTGAGCGACCTCGCGACATCGCCGACTACATCGCCGGATCGCAGTGGCAACAACGACGACCATCCCGTTCACCTTCGCCTGGCCGCTACGTCTCCCCGGATCGCCGCCAGTACACCGGCCCTAACCGGGGCCGATCCCCAAGCCCCTACCCGGGAAACTAAAGGCAGCAACCGATGGAGGTGCGGTTGCTGCACGACGCAATGCCGAAGATCCTCCTCCGCCGCCGCCGCCGCTGCCGATGACGACGACCACGACGAACGAACTTTCCCGACGTAGTCGCAGTACGCCGCCTGAGCAGAGTCTTTACGACAAAGCCTCGCCGCCGACGCGACATAGCAGCACCGGACCAAGCCGACGCAGCCGTGATCCGACGCCCCGACCTAACCGGAACGCCAGACGACGAACCACCGACCTCGACGTGATCATCGACGGCCACAGCGTCACCGCCCTAGTCGATACCGGCGCCGACAACTCTATCATCAGTGGTCTCTTCGCCGCTAAGCTCAAGAAGGTAAAGACTGCATGGGAAGGACCGGATATCCGAACAGCAGGGGGCCACCTTATAACACCGACTGGAACCTGCACGGCAAGAGTCACGATTCACAGCCAGACGTATTCTGTGAATTTTGTGGTCCTGCAGCAATGCTCGCGAGACTTCATTTTAGGCATGGATTTCCTGGACCAGCAAGGCGCAGTAATCGACCTAAGATCCAGGTCAATCACGCTGTCCACGGATAATGCAACGGCGTCAGACTGCAACGTCGCTCACAATGCCTTGAATGTGACAGAAGAGCAGGTAACCATCCCGCCACTGTCGAGCGTCATCATTTCCGTCGGCACCAAAGCGTCTACCAACTTACAAGGTGTCATCGAAGGCGACCAGCACCTGCTCCTAAACCGTCAGATGTGCGTCGCAAGAGGCATAGCCAAGCTTCATAACGGCGAAGCCAAGGTAATGGTGACGAACTTCAGCAACGAATATAGGCACTTAAATAGGGGCACGACGGTAGCACATCTAAGCGAATTTGTGGAAGCGAGCAATGCCTTCGCCCTCACTGATTCTCAGGGAGCCGCAACGTCGACAGCAGTGTCCGCGCCCGCCTTCGACGTCAATCAAAGCCTTTCCAGGCAGCAACAAAAGGAGCTCAAAGCCTTACTCCACCAATACAAGGACTTCTTCTCGTCGTCGTCGAGGCTTCGTCAGACCCCTCTCGCGAAACATCGCGTCATAACCGACGAATATGCCCGTCCGCTCCGTCAGAGCCCCTACCGAGTTTCTGCACGGGAACGCGAGGCCATCAAGCAACAAGTCGACGAAATGCTGCGTGACGACATCATTCAGCCGTCTACGAGTCCGTGGGCATCACCCGTGGTGTTGGTGAAGAAGAAGGACGGAACCCTACGTTTTTGCGTCGATTATCGTCGCCTGAACAACATCACGAAGAAAGACGTGTATCCCCTCCCACGGATAGACGATGCTCTGGACAGACTCTGTAACGCCAAGTATTTTTGTCGATGGATCTCAAAACCGGCTACTGGCAAATCGAAGTAGACGAGAGAGACCGAGAGAAGACTGCCTTCATAACACCAGACGGCCTATTCCAGTTTAAGGTCATGTCCTTTGGTCTTTGCTCGGCGCCTGCGACGTTCCAACGGGTTATGGATACAGTACTCGCAGGCTGTGTCCAGTTGGAAGAAAATACGACGTAGTCGTATTTTCTTCCAACTTCGACGAGCACCTCCGGCGCCTTGAAGCTGTTCTTCGGGTAATCAAAGCCTCGGGACTTACCCTGAAACCAGAAAAGTGCCGCTTCGCCTACGAGGAACTATTGTTCCTTGGCCACGTTATCAGCAAGTCGGGAGTGCTCCCTGATCCACAGAAAACAGCTGCGATCGCCGACTTTCCTGCACCCACCGACAAGAAAGCAGTACGCCGATTTCTTGGCCTCTGCGCTTATTACAGGCGCTTCGTGAAGAACTTTTCGCGGATCGCCGAGCCACTGACGTACCTCACGAAGGCCGACGTCGACTTCAAATGGGAAACGCCGCAAGTCGAGGCATTTCAAGAATTAAAGCGACGCCTGCAAACGCCGCCAATACTGGCGCACTTCGACGAAGAAGCTGACCCGAAATTCACACGGACGCAAGCAGCACAGGGCTCGGCGCCGTGATCGTGCAGAGGACCGACGGACTTGAAAGGGTCATCAGTTACGCTAGCCGGTCACTTTCGAAGGCAGAAGCCAATTATTCCACGACAGAAAAGGAATGCCTTGCCATCATCTGGGCTACATCAAAGTTCCGCCCCTACCTGTACGGCAGGCCTTTCAAAGTCGTGAGTGACCACCACGCCTTGTGTTGGCTGGCTAACTTGAAGGATCCATCAGGGCGCCTCGCACGGTGGAGTCTCAGACTACAAGAATTTGACATCACCATCGTCTACAAGAGCGGACGAAAGCACTACGACGCCGACTGCTTGTCTCGCGCCCCTGTCGATCCGCCGCCCCAGGATGACCAGGACGACGACTCTTTCCTGGGACCCATAAGTACCGACGACTACGCGGAACGCCAACGAGCTGACCCGGAGCTCAAGATCCTCATGGACTACCTGCAAGGCAAGACCGCCGACGTGCCGAAAGTATTCCGCCGAGGACTGGCTTCGTTTTTCCTGCGAAACAACGTCCTCCTGAAGAAAAACTTCTCGCCGCTCCGCGCCGACCACCTCCTCGTGGTACCTTCAGCGTTACGTTCAGAGGTTATGGAAGCATTACACGACGACCCGACAGCCGGACATCTTGGTGTTTCCCGCACACTGTCACGAATACAAGAGAAGTACTATTGGCCTCGCCTCGCTGCCGACGTCGCCCACTACGTAAAAACATGCAGAGACTGTCAGCGACGCAAGACGCCGACAACTAGGCCAGCCGGACTTCTGCAACACGTCGAACCACCTCAACGGTCATTCCAACAATTCGGCATGGACTTACTGGGGCCGTTCCCGACGTCAACTTCTGGCAACAAATGGATTGTCGTAGCGACTGACTACCGCACCCGCTATGCCGAGACAAGGGCCTTGCCCAAGGGCACTGCCGCCGAGGTCGCCATGTTCTTCATTGAGAACATCGTCCTCCGCCACGGAGCCCCCGAGGTCCTCATCACCGACACAGGTACGGCCTTTACGGCTGACCTAACGCAAGCGATCTTGAGGTACAGTCAGACAAGCCACCGCCGAACCACCGCGTACCACCCACAGACGAATGGCCTCACCGAGCGTCTAAATAAGACCATCGCCGACATGCTGGCCATGTACGTGGACGTCGAGCACAAGACGTGGGACGCCATACTCCCGTATGTAACCTTCGCGTACAACACGGCCGTGCAGGAAACGACGCAGTTTGCTCCATACAAGCTCGTCTACGGACGGAGCCCAACAACGACGCTTGACGCCATGCTACCGGTCGGCACCGACGAAGAAGACCTCGACGTCGCCAGCTACCTGGATCGCGCTGAAGAAGCTCGACAGCTAGCCCGCCTGCGTATCAAGAGCCAACAGACGGTCGACAGGCGCCACTACAACCTTCGACGACACCACACCGAATACCAACCAGGTGACCTTGTCTGGGTCTGGACGCCGATACGACGACGGGGATTGTCTGAGAAGCTCCTGCGACGCTACTTTGGACCCTACAAGGTAGTCCGACGTCGTGGTGAACTGGACTATGAGGTCGTGCCCGATGGCTTAACGTCATCCCAACGACGCCGTGCACGACCCGAAGTCGTACACGTGGTGCGACTTAAACCTTATTACGCGCGCTGATTAGCTGTGACGCATTGTTAATGTAATTTATTGCATGTACTCTCTCTTATGGTCTGTCTTTAGCATCGGGACGATGCTTTTTCAGAGGGGGGTAGTGACACGTGCGGTTCTTTTGGTTTACGAAGGAAGACGCTATCACTTTCTGTTAAGCGCAACGCAGGCCGCGTTTATCTTGTATGCCACTCTGGAACGCGTTACGACGCGTGTATAAAAAACTGACACGTGCGGTTCTTTACGTTTGCGAAGGAAGACGCTATCACTTTCTGTTAAGCGCAACGCAGGCCGCGTTTATCTTGTATGACACTTTGGAACGCGTTACGACGCGTGTATAAAAAGCCGGCGCAGTGCGCCACTGGGGGTCTTTTTTTTCCGTCGGCCGACGACTGTTCACGCCGCTGTTGCTGTGAGTTGTGTTTGGCCCTGTTTTGCTGGGCACAAGTTCGCCCAATAAACAGTTCGCCTGACACCGCCCTGACTCCTGCGTGCTTCCTCTCAAGTGCTGCGTGTATCACACCCTCGTGACTATATATTGACTGTGGTCTTCTGAAGTTTCTCTCAATTCTTTGCGTAACTGCAGTCGAGCGGAACTCGGCCAGCAGCAACGTTTCTAAACCTGATAAATTTTGGGCGGCAGCACGCCCCCCCTCCCTCCAGGCTTTGTCATTTTTTTGATGGCGGCACCCCAGCTACACTCCCCAGCCATCTGCTGTCTTCCCACCATTCACCTTTTTGTGCTAACTTCTGTTACCGTCCGCCAACTCAACGTATATTTGGAAAAACGAACAGTTGTGATGTGCATAACGCTGGCCCGATGCTTCTGCTTACTGCATGTTCACCACAAGCTGCCCCCTCTCGCAAACGCAATTTTGCAACACTGTCTGCATTGTCTCGACACATGAGCGCCTGCGCCCGAATCTCTGTGGGCGAAGGTCCCCAGATCACCGTAGCATACAGTCGTACACGATGACCTGTGCGGGCTCCCCCTCTGATCAGGTGGAGACAGAAAGCATTGCTTCCGGAAGCCGCCCGAAGTAGGAAAGTCCACGTAACCATGGGCACGGTGGCGCCTCCCTGCATCCCGAAGAAGACCCACACGCCGAACTAAACCCACGTTCTCTTTATTCTTTGGGGGGAGGGAGGAGGAGGCCTGGCTGGCAGCGCCGCTGCCGCCACGCATGTTCGAAGCTAGATGATCAGTACCGTAATGCACACAGGCTCCTGCGTCGAGTGATTCACGCTTCAGCAGCTCATGTTTGTGAAGCCTACACAAAATTAGGTAGACGGCAATTGTCTTATCCCGAATTTTTAGGAGCGAAGCTGCTCATCGCGGCACTTGTGAGTCCCCCGTTGTTGCAGTGCGCAACCTGGGGCACATACCTGCATACTAGTGGCACATACCCGCCCTCGGGCACATATCCACATGCCCGCATGTTACGAAACACGTAGCACGGCGTCATTATCACGCTCTCGGTGTTAAAGTGCTGACAGTAGGGATGTGGTACATGCTCTTGTATGGTCCTTGGATTGCCCGATGCATGGCGGTACTTCTTTATGTCGAATACATGATAAAAAGAAGGGAGATGGCGATACTTGAATTATTCACTACACGGACGAACGGACGCATGGACAGACAAACAGACATGCAGAAGGACCGACATACAGACACACGGATGGACGGAAGAACGTATGCACGCACAGATGAACGCACGGATGTACAGGCGAACAGGCGCACGTACGGATGAACTGACGCACGGACTCTCAGACGGACGCAGAACAAATGCATGATCGGGCGCACGTACGGACGCACGGATGGATCGATGAACGCTTCGCCTTACTCAACATTATTCATTCCACGGATATGCTGTGATTTTTTATGATGAACCATACGCCCAATATAGAAGTTTGGCGGTGTCTTGTTTTTTGGAGCACCCGCCTACAAAAGTAGACCACTGGAACTAATAGAACGCGAAGCGTTACGTATGGGTCTTGGGCTCCCTAAATTTATTGCAAGTAATATTTTATATAAGAAAGCGCGCCTGCCTTCTCTTTGTGCTAGGTTCCAAATACTAGCAGTTCGTACCTTCCTAAAACTATATGCATCCCCACAGAGGAGGTTGCAATATGTTTTCATTATGAAGCCGACATCCATTTTTAACCAACAGTGGTCTAGGTTAAAGCGTCCACATGTCATTGATTGATTGATTGATTTATTGATAAATTTGTGGGGTTTAGCGTCCCAAAACTACCTTTGAATATGAGAGACGCCGTAGTGGAGGGCTCCGGAAATTTCGACCACCTGGGGTTCTTTAACGTGCACCCAAATCTGAGTACACAGGCCTACAACATTTCCGCCTCCATCGGAAATGCAGTCGCCAAAGCCTGGGATTTTATAATCGTGGTACAGAAGCTCTTGAAAACTATACAAGTCAACCTTCGTGAAGTGCGGGTACTAAGAACACCTACTCAAACAATGAAAAAAACAATATATTTTCTAATAATGGCAAACCTCTTCCCAGTAGATACCTCAATGCCCTTTTGAAAAACCACCTGGCAAGATTAGGCATAATGATTGTAATACTTCAGTTCACGAAGAGATTGCAGGAGTCGGCTTTGTATGTTCAGTGTTAGATTGGTCTTTTTTCAATTCGTTTACCCAATTATACAGCCATGTATCAAGCGGAATTACTTGCAATTGTCTTAGCATTACGAAAACTACTTCAATCAATAACGGATGGTAATATTCTTTCAGACTGCCTGTCTGTGTGTAATTCATTACTCGGCTAATATGTCTAAATATTTAAAACTAATTTACGCCCTTGCCCTAAGATATTTGCAAAACATTCGCTTGGTGTGGGTACCAGGGCATGAAGAATTAACCCTCAATGAATTTGCAGATGCACACGCAGTGGCCTCAAATAGTTATCCTATAATTTCTATAGTGGCAGCGCTAACGTTTATCGACATGGCACGCTTTGAAACATTTGTAATATCAGATACCTTAAAAAATCTCACTTGGCAACATCTGATTTTTATCATCTTAAGTACTCCTGGAATAATTGAGTGCTCCTCTAGACTGGCGGAGATATCAATTACGAGACTACGGTGCCGAGTCCCCCCCCACCCCTGAAATTATATCTACAGAGGTCTGGTGTGGCACAGTCTCCCCTAAGCCTCCGCTGCAACGAGAATGAATCCATTCATCATTTACTCTTAACATGCAGGTCCTATACAAATCAAAGGAAGAGACTGTTAGAAGAAATTCTCCGTAGGTTGGCTCTAAATTTATCCGTATGCGATTTTCTAAAGTCAACACAACGAATAGAATGTTAAGCTGAGGCATAAATTCAATTTATTTCAAACCATATTACCATGTTCGTTTTTTATTACCTCTATTGATTTTCTTTCTAATCTATCACTTACCGATTGGTTGTCTGTTTAGATATTCTATCTAAATAACCCGGCTGGTTAAACAATTCCATGCCACAAATGAGACACCGTCTGTTTCATGACCGATCCCCCGGGGTGGGTTGCGCCAGGACTCTGATGAACAACCAACCAACCATTCAAGGAGCCTTCCAGCCAAACTTTGAGTTTTAAAACTGAATTTACGACAAATCACTCGTTTAGATTTTATTATTTCGTACAAAAATTTTGATAAATAAAACCAAAATAAAGTTTGTGTGTTTTTTGCACCTTCCACTGCTTGCGACCTTTATTGCAACATGCAAAAACCTCAAAGACGCTGAGGCACTTTTTATGACGTCAACCTAGTGAACAAAGAAATAGCGACCGATTGCCGAAAGTGTCCGCAAAATCTGGCATTCGAGGGATCAAGTCCAGGATATGAAACTTTCCTGAATCTCAAGTTGAAAGATGGTCATGTCACACTGCCAATGCTCTGGGTTGTGATTATTTCTTTCTTGTCGTTTTTTTCGCAACTTCGCTCGGTTCCTGTGACTCGGCATATATCGGTGTTCGCATCGGCAAGCAAAATGATAAAGGGGAGTATTTTTCTACATCATTAAAGCTACTACTTTACTAACATGCTTAATATAGGCCTGAGTGCATGCCCTATGACGAGTTCCACAACTTTGGCAGGGCACACTAGATAATAAAATGGGGCTGTAGTTCAAGCGTGAGTCTCTGTTTTATGCAAAATAGTTGCTCCTTGAGCTGGTTGGTACTGCATTATCGAAAGAAATATACTCTTAGTCTGCAGCGAACGTTTCAGAAAAAAAGACAGATTCGCTCTTTCTGAAGTGTTCTCTGCACACAAAAAAAGTATATTTCTTAAAAAAAGCAATTTTATGATTTGTGAACTCGAACGATCTTCCCCTTTCTCGGTCATCTAGGATGATTCTTGAGGTGAGTCACTGTGAAAAAATGAAACATAAAAATGCACCCTAAGTTATTTTCACATTCTTTAGTAGTTTAGAGGAAATTGAGTTAATACAGCTACCGATGACAGTTTAATGTTATAGATTATCGATATTCTGATATCAAAACCTGATAGCTGGCCTGAGTTCTTTGATGTTGATTGATGGTGAATGTGAAATTGCGTCGAGTTCTCAGTAAGGCGGATGCAAATGCGCTGTTAAATTGATCTTCACACTGATGCTCTGTGACTGATTTGTGCGCGTTGTTAGTGTGATATTGTGGGTTTGCTCAGGGTTTAAAACTTGCCTGAATTGTCGAGGTTTATTGAATATTTCCAACTTTCACGATATATAGATGGCTCGACTGTACATATATTATGGCGGTCGCTGAAGTGCTTGTCCCGAGAGAGACGGTACCGGAGAGTACCCTTTTGGCGAAGAGTGCAGTTCTTGGCGCTTCGGTGACGCTTCGATTCATGCTTTTATAGAAAGTAGGGAAGCGCTAACATACTATATTTAGTAAGTGAATTCCGGGAAGCAGAGTGGGCAGACAAATACGCGCAAAATAGAAATAAGGCACACACGTACACTCTTCATATTGCTGGCGGCGCGGAATCGCGCACTACGACTGGTGCCAGGATCGAAAAGTAGTACAATGGCAGACTCAGCACAGATTTCTCAATGACATCACAAAGATCTCCGGAGATGCACTTGATTTTACAATTTTGCTTGTATTGTATTCTGCTCGATGCTTGGTCAGCTCACCTAAAAGCACGAAGTAGAATAAGCAACCGAAAAAAAAAGATTGTTGTTCTTCAATACCAAAGCACAACCACCATCTGCATGATATATCACCAGCAATTTTATTTTAGGGTGCTTTTTTGATTAAAAACAACAACAGAATGTCAAGAAAGAAAACCAGCAAGCAGCGATCGCGACCAGTACTAATATGCAATTCTCACGTTTAAGGGTGACGTTCTCTTTACTATTCTATATTTTGGTGTTTTTGAAGTACAAAAAGTTAGGATGGTGCGGGGCAGAAATGACAAAAAGAAATCAGCCCCGCATCTGCATGTATCACTGCAAATGTCGTTGAACACCGATAGTCTTGCGCCAGGAGAAAACGAAGAAAACGTTTATTTGACCCTCTTCGCGAGAAAATAAGTTATTTGTATTCGGAAGGCGCTGCGTTTGAGAGCCTCGATCCGTGCAGCGTAGGCTAACAAGCCCATCGAGGCATGTTAGGCATGAGTGCTATCTGGCAGTTATCTTCGAAACGAATGAAGGCATGCGTGCTCGTCTTAGAGTCGATAAGATGAAGAACGCAGGGCCACGGGCAGGTGACGTAACCACCAGTGGCACATACCCGTAGTACGTAACCACCAGTGGCACATACCCGAAATAGGTATAACATTTGACCTCCAAGGTGGTGCCGGTGAGAGATTACATTTGTGCGTTGTTTAACAATAAAAAATAGTGCTCAATGTACATGCCAATGGCTGCTAATAGGGAATGAGAGACCGAAGCATTCGGCTTTTAGTCAACGCGCACGCTGCAATCCCCATTAGCAGCCATTGGCATGTACATTCAGCACTATCGGACAAGAAAGGGTTGCTACATTATACTCGCTGGGTCTAACCTCCTTAGTTTTAGAATGGTTTAGCGAGCGTTTAGCCGCAGGATCATGAATACAATGAACTAGTATATACAATGAATGAATTCGAGGTGGTTAAAGGGAGGAAGCAGATACGAAGCGCAAGCCATAAGAAATTAAAAGCTGAATCCTCCTGTCTCTCATTTCACATTAGCAGCCACTGGCATGTACATTGAGCACTATCTGACAGGAAAAGGTTGCTATGTTATACTTGCTGGGCGTAACCTCTTTGGTTTTAGAAAGGTTTAGCGAACATTGGGCCGCAGTGCAATGAATACAGTGAACTAGTATATACCATGAACTCAAGGTGGTTGAAGGGAAGTAGATCCGAAGCGCAAGCCATAAGAAAGTGTGCGTGTGCCACCTCTCGTTTAGTCCTTGGAATGTCCACTGAATGGTGGTGCTTCTATATGGGGAATATATGATAGAAAGATGCGAGATGATGGGACTTGGAGTGTTGAATAAAAGGACGAACGGACACACAAAGAGATGCATGGATGGACGCATGAAACGACGCAGGATTGGATGCATGAACAAACGCAGGGACGGGCGCATGAACAGATGCATGGACGGTCACACAGACGGACGCATGGACGGACGAATGCTTCGCCCCACTCTCCATCATTCACTCCGTGGATATGCTGCAATTTTTGTTTCGCGTGTTTCGAAGTATGCCTTGGAAACGCGTGCAGCC
Organism: Rhipicephalus microplus; assembly: GCF_043290135.1. Classification (NCBI taxonomy): domain Eukaryota; kingdom Metazoa; phylum Arthropoda; class Arachnida; order Ixodida; family Ixodidae; genus Rhipicephalus; species Rhipicephalus microplus. The sequence goes on along the minus strand of NC_134703.1, from coordinate 184,046,891 downwards.
AGGCTGCAATACTGTGACTAAACAGGCGTTCTACACCAAACAGGTGCGCTTATTTAATGCGAATCATTTCTTTGCGAACTTCGGCGACTTTGAACCTATCTATCTATCTATCTATCTATCTATCTATCTATCTATCTATCTATCTATCTATCTATCTATCTATCTATCTATCTATCTATCTATCTCTCTATCTATCTATCTATCTATCTATTTATCTATCTATCTATCTATCTATCTATCTATCTATCTATCTATCTATCTATCTATCCACCTACTACATTTAGCTCTCCAGGCCGTTTCGATAATGGTAGCAATACGAAACTTGATATAGCATAACCTGACTGTATAAAGAACATTTTTGACTAGTCATAACAGGAAAATCATGACATGTATGTCTTGAATGTCATAATTTACAGCTCATGGTCCTGCAGCTTTGGCGGTGGTTTAGTTCACATGGCATGTTGCAAAACTGGTATGGTATGACTTGATTGCATGGCGAACACAAGCGACTGACCCTAACGGGAAAAATCATGACATGCGTGTCATGTAACAATATTACGAAATGCCTCGCTCATGATGCGCTGGCGGCTGTTTCACTAGCATTAAATGTACCAAATTCGATATTACGCGACGCGAACGAACGTTATACGTAAATGGTACATACAAACTTGCTAATCATGGCATGCGTGTCAAGTAACATTATGACTACATGCCACACTCATGATGCGCTCGCGGCTGTTTTGTTTGCTTTACACATGTCGAATTTGGTATTACGTGACTTCAATGGATGACCAAGGTATGTGACTGGTGCAAACTTGATAATCATGAGATGCGTGTCATGTGAGAACATGACTACATGCCACAGTCAAAGTGCCAATACATTTTGACGGGACGTGGTGCGCTTGCTCGCTGGCATTCAACTCGCCGGGTCACGCCGGCGTTGCCACGCCAGGCACCGGTCCTGCCATATACTCGCAGGCGCGCCGAGATGCTTTGCTTTCACGCATGCGCGTTTCAGCGCGTCCGGAGTCCCTCTATCGCGGAAAGAGAGAGACGCATCGGCACGAAATGCAGCATGTCGCATTTCGCGCTGGTTTTTGACGATTCCCGCTGACGGACGCTGGTCGCGCCGTACGCGCCTGGCGTGAAACTGCTGTCGTTTTGCTAACGCAGCGTCGCTGTGCCCAGTATGCACGTGCGTCAACGTTATATTGAAGTATATTGGGCTTTTCATGCTGCACTCGCGGCCGTTTTGCTAGCTCCACGTATACAAAATTTGGTGTTACGTGACGTCGATGGATGACGAGTGTATATGACTGGTGCAAACATGATAATCCTGACACGCATTTCTTGTAAGAACATGACGACATACCAAGCTCATAGCATGCTCGTAGTCGTTTTTCTAGTTAAACATATAATAAATTTGGCATCACGAGACTTGATAGATGACGAAGATAAACGACACATCCAAACATAATAATCATGACACGGAAGTCAACTGCGGCATCGTTTACCTCCACATCGTAACTTTGTGCTGATTTTAAAGTGGCATATCAACTTTTCTCATTCGTGCTTCGCAGATTATCGATTCCTACTGTACGCGGGATCAGCCGTTTTTTTCTAGATTTTTTTAAATGACAATCGCACAAGGATGCACGATGAAACTTGAGCAACATTGCTGGGCGCTGCGGATGAGGTTGGCCGTTTTGGGCATTTCTTTGTGCCGTCTGGGGTATCGTTACGGCGGACAAACACACAAATGTAGAGAACGACAGACCAAAGTTTTTGCGTCGAAGTAGTCCTAGAAAGACTATCTCTTTAAAAAGCGCCATCAGCAAGTAAGACTAAACACAATATGCTGCAGTTGTGAAGTTCATGGTGGCACTTCGCAGACGCTTCAGATGTGTATGATGCGATGAACGTTTTGAAACTGGTCCTTCTATTCGCAACTCTCATGACCTATTGGTAGTGCCACTATATATCCAACATGACGGTCGTTCAGATCATCGCCTCTGTAGTGAACTGGGATACTAGGGCACTACATTCGCCTCGAAAGAGACGATAGCGGTAAGTACACTTTTTGCGAAGTCTGATATTTTTCGCACTTTGGCGGCCCTTCGATTTGTGTTTTGAGAAAGTAAGAAAGCGCTAACACACTATATTAGGTAAATAAATGCTTTGTAGCATATTGGGAAGACAAATAGGCGAAAAATTGTAAATAAGGTCCACATGAGCGCTGTTCACATTACTGGCTGTACGTAATCGCGCGCAACGCTGCGCAACTTACTGCAGATGTGAAGGTCTTAGAAGCATTTCGCAGACGACTCAGATGTGTAATGACGCGATAAACGTTTTTAAAGTAGTCCTTTCATTTTGTTCTAGAAGCGGAACGCATCGAGCAGATGAACTAGGTGCTGCGACAACTGCAAATCTGGAAGTTGCTGTAATCATGAAGAAATCAGGTGCTGCACACATTCACTCGTCTTGGTTATTTGCCTTCTAAATTTAATCCTCTTATGCCCTGATGGCTTTTTGGGACACTAATTTGAACTAGACGCCTAATTTTTGTATATAAGATGTCAGCATATATAAGATGTGAGAATAAACACTCACGGTGAAATCAGTTGGTTTTTTTTTTTCTATTTTCCCTTTAACCTGAGAAACTCAAAGGGCTACGGTACTATCGCGAGCATTCACAACGTCGAAAAACGACCACAAAGCGTGAAGAAAAGAAGCAGTGTCTGATGTTTCAAGCAGGTTGAAAGCTTCAATTCTTCCAGCCGCCGCCGCACAGCAGTGCCATGGTACCTAGAAGTTGAAAAGACTTGGCGGCAGCTTTTCCTCGTACTGAAGGGAAAGCTACGCGGGTGGAGCTTCTGTACATGTAGCTGCGTGAAGAAGACTGATTTGGCGCGCGTCTGGTAACACTGTGGAAAGTGACGGGGGGGGGGGGGGTGCACCATCAGCGTTTCATGTAGACTCAAACGCCGCTTAGCGTTTCAGGTACACGAAAAAAGGGGAGGCTAGCTAGCGTGTTCGAAAATGTGAAGCCACGACGAATAAATTACGAAAATACTCCAATATCTTAATGGTCTGAACTGAGTCCTGTCTCAAATAGCTTCACTTAGAAAGGAAAGAAGGAACTTCTACATTTACGTTGAAAACACGGGTGCTGTTTAGGAATTATAATAACTGGTCGTAGGATGCACGCTATCCGGCTCTGCGGCCTTTGCTCCAATGCCAAGAAAAGTTGTCGACCAGTACAGAAGATGCGCGAAGTCATTGTGATAAAATGAACCGTTGGCGTAGGACCATGCATACAGGACGCATGTGTATACAGGACGCACGTGATTCACTCCATTTCCAAGCACATGAGATTCTTTTAACAGTATTCACAAGGAGAGACGCGGCTTTGTGGTAGAAGACACGCTAGCCACGCTGTCGATGCCCACCATTTCCCAAGTGGGCACCGACGCAAACTAATGGGCAGTGCCGCTGACGTATATCGCTTTCATATGTTACTGGTGTGTAAACGCTCAATTTTGCTTCCTAAAAGGAGTGACAATCGTTGTCTACTCCTGGTTCCGTTCCCGGAAGTGTTATGTTCAACCATTTGCGATTGTTAGGAGCTTGCTCCTTTTGCTGGGGGGTTGCGTCATTGCGCAGGTGCGTACCCCTGTTTAAAAAACGTCCACCATTCGAATGGTGGATTCCACCATCCACCATTTTTGTGGATTATGGTTGTGAAATTGTTGGTGGCACATGATGTATGGTGGCGTTTCGTGGAGCGGATGGTGGATTGCGCGCTCCAGCCGGCAGTGCTGGAGCGCGAAGCAGCTTCAGAGCCACCGTGACAAGCTGCCGCTAAAGATATAATAAGAATAATTTTATAAAAACGATATAAAAAGCATCCGCAAAAAAACAAATGTGCGACAGCAGGGAATCAAACCTGCCACCTTTGGAATACGAACTGAGCACGCTAACCACTGCGCCGCGCCGACAGAGGGCAGTTATGGTGTTGAAGAAGTAGTCAACTCACGAACTCACTGTTTAACTTCAGTTTTCTTTGTCGCTTACTCAAGATTGACGATATCTGCACCTGCTACTAACAATGGCACATTTGATAAAACGAAAAAGGGCTGCCTGTAACGATTGCCACTGCGATATTGGCAACAGCGCTATGTTTTTGTTACAACTTACAACCTCAAGAAAAAAACACAACTCAGCCCTATTGAAGAAACGTCCACCATAGAAATGGTGGATTCCACCATCCACCATTTTGGTGGATTATGGCGGTGGAAGTGGTGGCGCATGGTGGAGCGGATGGTGGATGGCGCGCTCCAGCCGGCAATGCTGGAGCGCGAAGCAGCAGCAGAACCACCGTGACGAGCTGCCACTAAAGAAATAATAAATAGAATTGTATAAAAATGAATGCACCAAGCACCCGTAAAAACGTACGCCAGCATGTAATCGAACCTGGCACTTCCGGATTTTGAACTGAGTACACTAATCCCTGCCCCACGCTGGCAGATGCCGATACGGGTGGTAAAGATGCAGTCAACTCACAAAGTCACTGTTTAACTTCAGTTCTGTTTGTCGTTTACTTGGGAGGGACAGGATCTGCACCTGCTACTAAAATTTGCACATTTGATAAACAGAAATATGTGCTGCCTATAACGATTGCCACTGCGATAATGGCAAGAGCGCGATGTATTTATACAATTTACAACCGCAAGGAAACAAATCAACACAGTGGACTGAGGAGCAGGTAGAGTTTATTGGCGGTTACTGCCATGTTTGTTATCCGTTTTTCGCTCTTTCCAAAGGGCGACATCTGTTCAGGCTTCATGACGCTTCTATGCTCATTCGATATATAGGCTCACACAAATGAATGTGATGTTTTTCGCGCAATGCAGAACGCAGTAGTGCCAGGGCACCGCGGTTGCTCTGTCGTTTGAAACAACTACATTACGGCTTGGCCAAAATGAACGCAGCGCACCAGGAACATTATGCTATCATATTGGTTCAGTAAGCATACGAATTGACAAGTCTGTGTTCGCGCATAAGAGCCAGTGAAGTGCCGGCGAGTGCGACTGGCAGCTGGGGTGAGGAGAGGCGTACGTTTGGTGGAAGTGCTGCAAGCGCACGCATTCATAATTGTCTCTTCTTGCGCGGACACCATACAGAGTAAAAAAGGCTTTATTTAGGGTGAATGATGCCACAGCTGTGCTATATTATCATTTTTACTCGCCAAAATCGTGCATTGTGAAACTCAGAAGCGCCGATAACAGTTTTACGGGCTCGGTCAGTATGACTAACCTTTGGTGGAAATCATGGTGTAGAACAGAAGGGTGAAAACCAAATTCGCTGGGACTCATCTTGACGCATGTCGAAAGTGAAAGTTTATGCATATTCGCACGCACTTTGTTAACTTAAAGGTACGGCTCAAGCAATAAAGCGTGCAAGAATTGCTAGGGTAGCGTTTCTAGCGTGGTGACATCAAGTGACCGCCGTGTTCTGCTCTAACATTCCTGGGCAATTGTGAACTAGAGCTCATTTATTTCTGGACAACTGCGCGCCGACGTAAAACATTTATTGTCACTGTTTACAGTGACATCTCTAGTCTTCTAAACATCACAACAAAAAAAAACACATCCCGAATGTCTTACTGATGTAAGTACATGGGCGGAATGGAATTATATTCACGGCCGCATATTTTACGCTCTGCAAAAATTGAAGCTTTATTGACACCACTGGAGTAAAAAAATAAACGTGCTAGAAAGCGTAATCAGCAGCGTTGCTTTCTTTTGACCATAAACATATATCTCTGCGCATGCAAAAATGAAACACTAGAAGTAAGTGATTCCACATATTGTCATGTGCTTTTTCATCTTGCCACTATAATCCACCAAGCTTCCATAATGCCACCGTCATCCACCTGCTCACCAAACCTGCCACCAAGCAGGTTTTGCCTCGCCGCTATCAGCTGGCATTTTCCACCGTCACCACCATTGGTTCGCCACTACCACCACCATCTGCCACTTTTTTCTCTAGCCGTCATCGGCGAGCGTTTTTTAGAATTACCACAATTGATTCGCCACCACCACCACCATTTGCCATCGTTTCTCCACTCTCCTCGTGATCAGCCATTATGCCCACTACAGTTACCAACTTATCCACTAATATTTCCACCATATCCACTATTTTTTCCGCCATTTCCACCAATGATTTCAGCATCCACCAACTCAGGATTTTCAATGGGGACGCTAGTGCTCATTGCTCCTTCAAGAGGCGCAGCTGTGCTCTTTGTTTCGGAAGCGCTCACTAAATGGGGAACCATCGCTTGGGCGACGTTCGTTCGCTTAGCGCAGCGGGGCGAGGCTCCATACTGGTTCCACGTTGCGAGAGAGGACTACGATGAATGCGCGTCGCTATGGGCGGTGAGCAAGAGACGCGCTTTCGAAATGCTGGTAGTGGAAGTGGTTTGAGCACCATGGTGGACGCCACTGAAGGCGTTACGCATTGCAGCTTATTGAGTGTAGACTATGGCGCGTTTGCCAACAGCTCAATGTGTGTTCCTCACAGATGACGAGTTGCGTGCTGTGTATATAGCTGGTACAGCCTACCATGAAATGGCGACAAGACCACGGATGCGTGTGGGAATGGCTGTCCAATAAAGCGGATGGTATAACGCTTGCGGGCCAGCACCAGGTCATGTGGCGAGGCTCTTAAAAAAACATTGTGTATATAACGTGTATTCTTAATAGCACCACAACAACTCTCGTGTGACCTCTTAATATGATAAAGATTGAGCATATTTAATGTGGATTCACCGCTTACGAGATTTAGCCTCTGGAGTATGCTCCTTCATCATCACTCACTTCATGGCAATGCGGGAATTTTTAAAATCTTGTTCATACTGCTTGGGTGTGGCGATATTGAAGTTTTTTCCATGTTCTGACACGTGATCTATGGTAAGCGTTCCAAACGGATCCCTATCTGAAAACCCTTCGGAGCGAATGAATGTCATTCTGGCAATCTTGAAAAGCCTTTAAGAACGTATTACGCAGTCTTCCTAATGCTAGTCTTACTAAATACTGACATACGGTCATATAAAGATTTCCAAAAAAGCGCTGAGAGGAAGACTAGCGCCACAAATAGGAGACTCGACGAGTTCGAAGCAAAAAAGAAATCCGTTGACAAACTTTTGCAGTCTACGTGTGGCAGTCAAAACTCGCTTGCAGTGGTTGACTGCGGAACGAAAGCCCTACAACGAGGCACCGCCAATGAGATTGCGTATTTTTTCATCAACAACATCGTCCTCCGCCATGGAGCGCCAACAGTTCTTATCAATGACCGTGGAACAGCCTTTACAGCCCGATTGATACACGACGTCACGAGACTTAGTGGAACAGCTCATCGCAAAACGACTGCATGCCATCCACAAACCAATAGTCTGTTGGAGAGATTAAACAAGACGCTCGCTGACATGCTATCTATGTACGTCGACCAGGATAACAAAAACTGGAATGCAATTTTGTCATACGTAACGTTCGCTTACAACACTGCGGTTCAAGAGACTACGGGTTTCACTCTTTTCCGGTTGCTTCACGGCCGAGAAGCAATTACGATGCTTGATGCCACGCTCTTGCCTGACATGACCGATATTCCTACTGATGCGAACGACTTTATCCGGCTCGCCGACGTGGCCCGCCAGCTTGAACTCGACTGGATCCGAAAACAACAACGAATTGACTCGCAGAGGTACAACTCCCGTCATCACCATGTTATTTACCAACCCGTTGATCTGGTCTGGCTGTGGATGCCCGTTCGCCAAGGGGCCGCTCGGAAAAGTTACTTCAGCGCTACTTCGGTTCTTATAGAGTACTACGGTGCCTCACAGATGTCAACTACGAAATTCTGCTTGAATACACAGCTCAGCGATCTCGATGTTCCCAGCAGGCCGACATTGTTCATGTGTCATGGATGGAGCCACAATACCCCCGAGCCACCTGACACTGCTTCATCATGTGTCTTTGTGCGTGTACGCGATTACTTTAATTTTTATTCGGCATTGGTCAACGGGGTGGTACTTTTTTTTGAAGGGGGGGGGGGTAATGCCACAGGCATGGAATGAGGTTTAGCCATGCCAATGCGAGTATGTGCCATGGTGTGAAAGAAGAGGACGGTTGGTGTGCTCGTGCTGCAACGTTCGGTTCGGCTCGACGTCCAGGGCTGCTCCTGTGAACAAACGTTGTGGTCGTTCTCTAATCACGTGACAATAATAATGCTTCTCTATTGAAATTATTACCTTTATAAGTTCTTTAAGTCTTGCATAAAACAATGCAATAATGTGTTGCAATGTAACCACCATTTATGATCGCTAGCTTGTTAATTTAGTAGCTTTGTAACGTATTTTATAATAAGCTAATTTTGCTTCCGCATCACGACAATTAGAAAGATGCCGATGATTCAATCCCTCATAATGCATATTTAAGAAATATTGTGATTTGTACACAGTATTGCATGTACTCAACATGTGGACATCTATTGAATATATACATTATATTGCTTCGCACTAGATTCGGACGTAACATGCACACATTTCAGTAATTTCTGCATGATAGGTCTTTCCATAAAACACGGAGTCCACATCATACGTCTCTCCATCAAATGCGGAGTCCGCATCATACGTCCTTCCACAAATGCGGAGTCCGCATCATACGGCTTTCATATTCCAATAATTCCGAACTTGAGGTCTCCGCATTATATGGAACGTTTCAGTAGAGATAGATAGATAGATAGATAGATAGATAGATAGATAGATAGATAGATAGATAGATAGATAGATAGATAGATAGATAGATAGATAGATAGATAGATAGATAGATAGATAGATACTCAAGGTGCCTGCAGTAAGCGAAGAAGTGTTTCTCGTTTCAAAACCTCTTAATGGGGTGTTTATTCAGACAGAGTGTGTGTTTGCGCATACTTCTACCATTGTTTATCGCGAAACACGCACACACGTCTGTAGTACGAATGAACACATAGGCTTAGTATTTATAAAGCTGTCTACAATTTCCGCACCAAAATACTTCAGCTATTCCAATAATATTTATTTGCACGTATTAGTATTTATTCAACTGGTCAGAGCCACGTATTCCCTGATGACTTACGAATGCTAAGAACGAAGTTTATGCGCGTAGGTTCACTCTGTCCGGCAACACTGTTGTTTTTTATGGTGATGCTACTGATTTATTCAGAACTAAGTTACTTCGACTATGTCCTTTCTCCGCAAACTCAATAAATAACTGCTCCAAGGTGGTATCTGAAGCAAGCGTTCCTTTGCAACCAGTAACTCTGTCCAAAGTTTCAAGTTTGCGAAAGAAGACGCTCCACGGAAGCTTGTCACAAGTGCGGATTTCGATTTGTTCCTGTGAAAGACAAAGAACAAACCCTGTAAGGTAGAGAAGAAGCAGCTGCAAAATACTTATTCCGTTAAGTTCAATGTACCTTACAGGTACTCTTGGGGGTGTTAGGTCAGTGGGGGAGGGGGCATTACAGCAGTAAAACAATGCAAAACAAACAATTGCGAAACCGTAATTGAAACACAAAAGGACAATGCAGTCCTACATCGAACTAACCATCCTCTTGCGATTACTAGCACATTATCACTGAAAGAAACTTCCAAAGAAGAAATATCGCCGCACCTATTCATAAGACAAATGTACAAGAAAATCAATGCGGCAATGCTTTGGAAAAACACCTAAATATTGATGACTATTGCACAGGGTTGTTCACTCTCAGTAGGAACATGGCGAAGCGTGTCCATGTTCTGCTTAGTGCGCCAGCGCACACTTTGGGAGCTGGCATCGAAGCGAGTTTCAGCAGGCGCATAGGCATTGCCTGATCTCCTGCAAAGCATTAGAGCGTCTTGCTTACTAAGCTGTGGAACATGCTTATCAGAACGCCGGGAGCGACTTAATGCACAGCAACAGTGATTTCCAGAAAAGCCTACCTGACCTACTTCACACTTCTGCAGTTTTTCTGCCAACATGTGAATGTTTGCTCCATTCATCGAGTCACCTCATGTGCCCCGCCGCGGTGGTCTAGTGGCTAAGGTACTCGGCTGCTGACCCGCAGGTCGCGGGTTCGATTTTCGGCTGCGGCGGCTGCACTTTCGATGGAGGCGGAAATGTTGTAGGCCCGTGTGCTCAGATTTGGGCGCACGTTAAAGAACCCCAGGTGGTCAAAATTTCCGGAGCCCTCCACTACGGCGTCTCTCATAATCATATGGTGGTTTTGGGACGTTAAACCCCACAAATCAATCAATCAATCATGAGTCACCTCATGTCGCAATATATGCATCTTTGAAAACTCCCCTGCGTGTTTTGGGTTTATGGAACTTAACACTACGAAACACCCCCATTCAGATGGAGGTGCAATGTTAGAGATGCACGTCTGCTATGCCAGTGTATGTTCAAGTAGACTTGGTGGTCACCATTTCCAGAGTCCTCTAATATGGTGTAATTCATGAATATATCGCAGTTTTGGGACGTAATATACCAGATTTTCTATCTATTTTAATAAACAACGAGTGTAATGCACCAAAGATGACTATCGTAGGCAGAGTCTGCTGATGGATAATGCATTGTTTGGCTTTTGCACTGACTTCTTCGTTTGAGAATTGGAAGTATTGATGCTTTTACTTGCTGACACTCGCTATGTATCAGTTTTTTTTCACCAAGCCAGACTTTCCAAGGACGCTTGTAGGCCATTAGCGACACTCCAAAAGAATCAGAACTTCACCCAACCAAGGTGAAAAAAATTTGCGTTTCTTGTTGTTTAGAGCCTGCCAATGTTCTCTTCAATTTGCAGAAAAGGGGTCTAGTTAAACATCACGAACAAAATGTCATCAGCGTGTTCAGTAAATTTCCATGCGAATCAAAGCAGACCATTCTTACAGAATCCTGCCATTAAACACATCTGCCCTAATTGCAACGCGAAACAATCCATTTTGATCTACGCTGAACGCACGACATTGTGCACAATACCTCAAACTATTTTTAATCCCTCTTGGTGTAGCATATACTCTCAGTGTTCTTGCATTATGGCGTCTGAAGACTACGCCTAAGTTATGTGGTTAATGTTAATATTGGCTTGACAATTTCATCACTGCTAAGCTCCTCGTTTTTCCAGAAAAACAGATGAACTGTTTTTAAAACCTTACGTACGTTAGCAAGCATACCTAATAATAGGTCCACAAGCGCACCTAATCGTTGACTCATCCCAGCTCACTGAGACTCAGAGTGATCTGTGAGACTGAGTTTAAGTGAGTCCGCGTGAGTATTATTGGCTGAGTTTGAGTGCGAGGCAGTTGCGTTGAGGAAAGTTTTTGCTTCTTTGGTCCGAGTGAGCCCCAAGAGAAAATGAACTTCATGAGTGAGTCGAAATGAGTCCGAAACCTTTTGCCTACGCATGACTCTACGTACTTAACTTAGCAGTTCTATGAGGCTTCTCTCTACTCACTTGCATACTCATGTCTAGTCACCACAGAAAAGCTAATTTACAGAAGCATTGGCCAGTGATCCTTCTATTTCAGTTAGAGTAACGCCTAACTGTTCAAGGAGAACAGGTGGGCTACAGCTGCTCACCCGGTCAAAGTGGCGTAGCCAGGAGGCAGCAGCGCAGCCTACCTTACTCTGCCACCAAAGAAATTTATTCACAATGTTCTTTGAAGAAAAATAATCTAATCGCGTGATATATCAAATGAAAAACTAAAGACTCAGAAAAAATATGACCATCATTAAAGTTTAGTGACTTTTGGCTAAAAGTGACAACTTGTTCGAAGCGTCTCAGCAATTTTGTCAGAAGAAAGTTAACCCCACCAGCATTGACTTTTTTACTGACTACCCACGCACCTAGTGAAATAAATATTTACCCTGTTTCTTGAACCTGCTAGCCGTTAAGGTAGTTTAGATAGCGTTCCGCCAGGCATGGCACATGAGCTCTTCACTTACACAATATGCAGAACAAAGCAATTCGAGCACTTACCTCCGTATTGTTCAGAACTTTCATGCCTGGAAACAATTTCCCAGCAACATCTAATATTTCTTGTGACCGTGCCTTTGCTGAGTCGCCTGGCAAGATTTGAACGTTGTAGCCTTTTCCAAACTTATCCTTGAGATGCTGCAGCGTTCCCAAGCACACCATTTTGCCCTTAACCATGATGCACAGCCGGTCACAAGCGATTTCACACTCTTCCATTCTGCAAAGAAGTTGGTAATGCATAATAAAAAGTGAGAAGGTGAAGATACACTCGGCGTATTCTATCTTTTATTCCACAAATTTTTCTAAGAATACCCTAAGTGTAATTTGCCAGCAAACTCACAGACGTGCTCTGTAACCAGGTGACACTGCTTCGCCACTACTGACATTGTAGTGTAAGGGCTAATTGGCAAACTTTGAAATTCACCTTTTTATGAGCTTCTCTAAACAACTTATAAGGAAAAACAGGCTTGGTAGTATTGAAGACATAGATAACTCGCATTTTTTGCACAGTGCTCTTTACCAATTTTCGAGGTGACAGCAAGCCCGGAATAAAAGAATGACTGTCGCTGTCTTTTGTCACAGGCAAAGTGTCTGTGATGAAGTGGCAAGCTTTGTATGAATGTACGGCGCACTCTAATCTACCTAAAATACGTGTGCGGGTGGTGTGGGACTTCCATTCACCTGCCTAATCAGATAGTAAAACATGCGCACAGCCTTATTTTAACTGTAGTACTGTGCTCAAAGAGTAGGCTTAATACATGGCTGCCGCTTTTGTTTGACGCCACAAAGTATGGCCCAAACAGCGTTCGGCTTGTACACTCCTCGAATTGAACAGAGAGGCACGTAGATGACAAGCAAAGAAAAAAGGCAACTTTCTTGAATATGAAAAAGATAAATGTGGCTATCTCAGTTAACATTTTGTTCCGGCACCAGTTCTTTAAAATGCCTATACGTTTCATAATAGATGTTTAAAAAGTTTTTTTTTTTGGTTCACAAGAAAATATTGTCTGGTTTCTTTTCGCTACTGGCACTTTCGAAGCCTTGAAACTTGGTCAATAATGTTCGAAATTTTGTAAATCTCACTTTTTTGCCAAACGTTTCGTATACTATAATATTGAAAGTCAGCGCCGTATTTTTAAGAGAAGGCTTGTAGTTCAGGTCCAACCAGTTCTCCAAATATCCCATTTCAACCTACCGGTGTGCCAAAAAATATGATTGCAAGAATTTGTACTGTGATATCAAGTGAGGCTAGAGCTGACCCAGTTGAAAGTGATTTGTTAATATGATCTGGTGAACCTTATCAACAGAAGACTACTTTAAGAGCTTAGACAACTCTAGCGACCAAAGCGGTTTTCTTCTGTAGCAATCTACGTTTAGGGAACAATAATGCGCTACGAAGCGTAAAACATTTTCATACAGTTGAACATATAGAGAAGCCTAAGTTTTTAAATAGTATACTTGCAAGCGGCACCATGCAACGCTTAACCAGGCTTTCACTGAATCATTTGAGGGGGCTTGATAATAGCGATAACACTGGTACAATGAAATAAAAAGAAGAAAAAACTTTTTATCCAAGTTTAGGATGTGCTTTTCTTTCTACAAGAATAAACGCAGTTTCATGGCGCTAATTTGAACACACCCAATACACCGCTATATAACACTGTTTAAAAAACTTTGTGAAGGCTCCTAAAAAGGACAAATGAAACGCTTGACTGTCGTCTGCAAGCTTCATTTGAATGTTCCTACAAGTGGCCATGACTGGTTTGAGTGATGCCAGCCGCAGAGTTCCGGCCGCTATTCGTAAGATAACTTGGGATGCTTGAATTATATGCAAACGTGCATTGGTAATATATCGACAACAAACGTATGATGTGAGGTACGTGTATTCAGTGAGCCTCGTTAATCAACTGAGCGAAAAGGTCACTGTATACTAATATACACATTTTCTTACACTGAATTGTAGTATTATGGCTGCAACTTTGTTTCCCCCGATATTCATGAGCCTCAGTGTATCTCTCATGCTGTCCAGAAATAAGACAATATTGTCAGCACAAAATACAGCTGACAGCTGCTGTTCAATCACCACGCCAGCCGGTTTATGCGACTATATTCCAATGTTGCTTTTGCTTAGAACAATTTATTCAGCTCATTTTACAGCAAGAATTACAGCGAGCACTAAGGGCAAGCCTGTCACAGCCCCTTATAATTTTAACATTCTTTTTTTTACTTATCCTTTATTCACTCTATGAGAACAATGTTTTCTAGGTATACCTTCGTCAAAAGCTGTCTACAGTCATCGCCGCTGCCAATTACTTTTAGTATTATTGTAAATAATGTTGTTATACGAATCAGTCATGTCTAGAAACGTTGGATATAGGAACCTTTTTTCTATCTTTGATACTTATATGCACTCGTTAAGAACAAATACCTTATTACATAACCCCCTCCAACTATTGAAAATTTATTATGAAGTTCCTCCAAACTATTGCCATGGGGTGATGATGTGGACGAAGAAGAAGTCCACTTTTCCAAACTGATAACTTGTGTTCGAAAAATGGAGTTCTTTATACAGCAGTACACACTGTATACTGAGGGTGGCAAAGCGAGCGTTGGCCATCGATGGAAGGAGAAACTCGCAAAAGCTTAAGCGCGTTGTCTTTAGGCTAACGTCAAACCCTTGAGAAATCTGGCGCGTGTTTATTGAACCGGGTGATAATACAAACAAATCTTGCTGATTCTATAGAAATTGTCTCATCTCATGTGCAGCGCGCAAATGGGTTAAAAGAGGTCTTTGTGCAAGACTTTTCAAAAACTACTGAGAAAATTAACTTCTCAATATACACATTTTGATTTTATTCTGATGTCTCTCATTACTATTGATTACGATGAAGTGATCAAAGCTATTAAACCTCCGAAAGCATCCTCCTCTACTGGGTTCAATTTCATTACTCCGTAGCTTTTAATAAACGTATCATGTATTCATTATTATTTCAACAAAACGTTTTCTGTTACACATTGTCAACAGCTCTCTTCCCACTTGCTGGAAGATGGCGAAAGTGGTTCCGCCACACAAGTCAATTAACAATACTCGTCTCTAAAGTATCACCCAATTTCTGTTACTAGCATACGAAGCAGAGTCATAGAGATAATTTTTGTTTGCCTCACTAACTATAAGAAACAATCTCAACCTTGGTAACATGTGCGACATCGAAATGTTGTATATGTAAAGCTCTCAGCAATTGGTTGTGTGATTGGTAGAAAACGAACCTACAACTTCGATTTAACTTGTCTGTAAATACTCGCTCGCACTCAATGCTGTTCATAGTGCTTCGAATCAGCGACTGAAGTTCGTAATGCCAGCACCAAATTGCTAGGTTGCCTACCCAATGTCTGCCGCGGCACGATTCGCACCTGCATGTGCCAGCGTAGCACCAACAGTGGGTAGCCAAGGAGCATGGAGTTGATGAAGTCATGGTGATCACATAAGTGCACTTCGCGAGGAGAGCGAAATGGCTTTGGAAGAGGAGGCCAGTCGACAACCAAAGGAGAGCGAATAAAACACCTAATGAGCGAACACTGTGTTTTGACCATTAAATGTGTGAAACACCAAAGATACGCCACTGTTTCAGAAAGCTGACTTGTCGGCATATTTAGAGCACAAAACTGCAGCACAGCCCAAAGTGTGACCTCTGAATGGTTTAATGACCATTTGAAAAATTGAGTCAATGCAGACTACTTCAAGGCTCGTTTTTTTTTTCGGTTGTCACAAACGCCTAATAAAAAATGAAGCATAATAAAGCCGAGAAGTTTTCCTTAATATTGGGGGGCCTCAGTACTTTTATTTTGCTTTTGTATTCATTCTGTTATGTCACACGCTGTCATTGATGGGTCGTTAATTCTCGATGTTCTTACAGTGACGTGGCCTCTTTTTAGTTTCTCCTCACCAACAGCTACCTCTGAACCTTTCTAGTAGAAGACAGGTGTCTCAGTTGGTTCACATCCACCAGCGATACATCTGCTGCAGACGTTGGATGGTGGTTTACGGATACCGGGCAAGCTTCAGGCACTTCGGCCATAAATTGATTTCGTGACGGGTGCTTCTAGCTTCTGGCTTTAACACCGCACTCGGACCTAACGCTTGCCCCAACAAAATCATGAGATGTTTAAAAGGAAGAACCAAGGCGCGTTGCGTTTTCTTTTCGTCTACCTGTGGCGTTGGAGGCGTTACCATGCCGCGCGAGGTGTCTAGTTTAACCCTACTTCAGCATGCAGTCAGCGATGGCCTTCCGGCTCTCACACCGCTTTCTATGTTTAGGCTTTTCCGCTTCGGTGGAAGAAAAACAAGTGTGCTGGGCTACTCAACCAATAGTCACGGGTTTGATCCCATTCATGGCAGTCGTGTTTAATTGAAGGCGAAATGATAAAGCCCCGCCCCGTCTATGGTGCGATGGCAGTGCACGTTAAAGAACACAAGATAATCAAAACTTCCGGAGCCCTTTACGATAGAATTTTTTATGGTCATACATTCTTTGTGACTTGAACGCTCAACATTTTCACTACCATCTCAGTATGCTGTCACTGTTAACTACTACAGTCACCATAACGGTTAGTTTATTCATTCCTTCTAGTCTTTAGTAGTTATAATTGAAATGGGTTAACGCGGGTGCATCTATAGGTCCGCGAACTCACTGATGCGTCAACTCACTCGGACTCACTCAGACTCGGATTGAGCCGTCAGTTTTTGTCTGGGTGAGTCCAGCTCAGAAATGCTTGGGTGGGTCTGAATCTGAGCAAATCCAGTTGAAGAACACATTCATGAGTGTGCGTCCGAGTGGGTTCAGTTCAGCAAAATTTTGGTAAGTGTAAGTCCGAGTGGGTCTAAAAATTACGAGATATATTTCTAAAGAGTGAGTCTGAGTGAGTTCCACTTTGTTTTGGCAACTTATGTCTCTGTTTATATATCATTCAACTACACTGTCCGCCTTACCTCGACTCGTGACTTCTCTCACGTACGTATTTCAAAGCACCGTACTTCATACACCATTTCAATATTACTACGCACGTTCCTTAGTTCCACTTTTGTTGCAATCAGTTTGCCTCGCCACAGTGGTCTAGTGGCTAAAATTCTCAGCTGCTGACCCACAAGTCATGGGCTCGAATCCCGCTGCGGCGGCAGCATTTCCTATGAAGGCGGAAATGCTGTAGGCCTGTGTGCTCTGATTTGGGCACACGTTAAACAACCCCAGGTGGTAAAAATTTCTGAAGCCCTACACCACGGCGTCTCTCATAATCACATGATGTCTCTAAGACGTTAAACCGTGCATATCAATCAAATATAGGACGTTAAACTTCAAATATCAATCATTCGTTTTTCACCCACGAAGCCTGTCAGGAATGCTCAGCGCCAACTGCACTCATTGTTTGAGAACGTTTGCGATTATTTTACAATGCTCTGTTAAGATTGTGCTGCGCAAGACACGAACTCTCGAAATCTTTCCAGAGCTTGCACGCCGATTAGTGATAACGCTACCAGGTTCAATGGTATATGTTTAAATGCCAACGCGCTTCGTCGCTTGTCAGTTGATCGACAAAGGACGCTGATTTAGCCAATCTCAGTGCTATTGTCTGTCCCTGTAATCTGAGCTTTCGTTGACTGGCCACAAGTCGGCCAAATAAACACTTCGAACTTCGAGTAGGTGACCAGTTAAAGAGTGAGGAAGTGTAGGTTGCACCGCCTGCTACCGACTTCCGGTTTGAGAATAGTATACAGACGACGGCAAACCGCTTCGCTGCAAGCTTCAGATTATTCAAGATTCACGCGCGTGGTCGCCCGTTTATCTTTGTCCGGATAAATCATGGTTGGTTGTCCAGCTGTTGGCTGCTCCAACTCAAGCGTGAAAGGCAAACGCAGGTCTCAATTCCCATGAAACGAAGAAAGCAAAATGAGGTGGGCTGCGGCTGTGAAGAGAGCTACAGCGACAGGTAGCCTTTGAGTACAGAACGTTGAAGCCAGAGTGTGCGATAGCCATTTTATCACTGGTACGTGTGTATCCAACACTAAAAAAAGCTTGCGCATGAACTTGCTGCGAACATTATACCTCAAGGATCAGTGTTATCACCTTTCCTTTTTAACATCGCGATGATGCCGCTGGCTCGAACGCTGAGATCCATATCAGATCTCAAATTTTCACTTTATGCAGATGATATTACCCTCTGGATGACAGGCGGCTCCGATGGTCACATTCAGGAAACTCTGCAGACTGCTGCTGACAGGGTGGTGGTTTGTGCGGGTAACATGAATCTGACCTGTTCACCCACTAAATCTGAACTGCTCCTCCTTCCTGCCCATCGGGGCTCTGAAAAGCACATCTCTGATATACAAATAACACTGAACAATACACCCGTGCCTAAAGTTGACAGACTCAGGGTGCTTGGACTACACATACAACGAAATCGACTAAACACACACACCATTAAAGCACTTCAAACAACTGTGGACCACACTCTACGCCTTATAGGCAGGATATCTAATAAGCATGGCGGGCTACGAGAGGCAGAGCTCCTCCGCCTCATCCAAGCCTTCGTCCTCAATAAAGTGACTTACTCTCTCCCTTATCTGTTCCTTCTGAGAAGAGAACAAAATAACGTAGACACTTTGTTACGTAAAATCTACAAATTCGCTCTCGGAGTCCCCATTCGAACGTCCACCGCACGGCTCATGGAGACAGGCACATTGAACACCTTAACTGAACTTATTGAAGCACACTTAACTTCACAATATGCTCGTCTTTCCAACACACAGACCGGAAGATACATACTCGATACCCTCAGTATCAGGCCAACTCCAACCACTAACGCCAAACACACTATTCCGCGTGAAATACACAAGAATCTACTCATTCCGCCGCTCCCTAAAAACATGCACCCTGTGCACCACGAGCAACGTCGACGACAGCGTGCAAAAACTCTCGAAAAACGATTTTCTACTTCTAAAGAAGTGCTCTACGTTGACGCTGCCGAATACAGTACTCGTCCTTTTTTCGCCCTCTCAGTTGTGAATTCGCTAGGTCAGATATCTGCTGCTGCTTCTATTTCTGCTTCCTCTTCTGAGGAGGCGGAAGAAGCAGCCATAGCTCTGGCCCTTACAGTTCCAAATTATTCACTTATTATTAGTGATTCAAAAACTGCCATCTACAATTTTGGAGCGGGTAGGGTGTCCAAAACAGCCCTCTCCCTCCTTTTGGCCCATCCCCCACAACAAGACACGGCTTTAATATGGACTCCCGCGCACGCGGGCCTTGCCGGTAACGAGGCGGCTCACGCCAGCGCCCGAGGATTTACGTTCCGGGCGCAGGCGCTGGAAGAGCCAGGCCCCGTTTCGACAACGGCACCGTTTGCTGCGCGGGATCGCCTTTTAACATTTCACGACATCTGTAGTCACTACCGCCTTGGTCGTTTATCCTTACCGCCGCTAACGTCGAAATCCATACGAAGGCGCGAAGTACTGTGGCGACAGCTGCAGACTCACACCTTTCCTTCTCCTTACATTCTTCACCTCATGTACCCTTCTCTTTACCCGTCCTCCTCCTGTAAATATTGCTCCGCACAGAAAGCAAATCTTAATCATATCATGTGGGGGTGCCCTAAGCACCCCCCTCCACCGTCCCTTCGAAAACTAATTAGTAATGAGGAGCAGTGGGAGGCTGCCATGCGCAGCTTGAAACCCGACGTCCAGGAGGCCATCCTGGGTTGGGCAGAGAGGGTTGCGGAGGACTATCGAGCGTAGCAATCTCTCCTCATCTCTCTTCCATTGCACCTTTCCTTTACAAAGGAAAAATAAAGTTTATACCTACCTACCTACTGAGAAAAAAATTGTCGCACAGACGCACCTAGAAAGGATGAGGGAATGCGGGAATGCGCGGGAATGCGCGGGCGAAATCTACCTGCCTTACAAGATGAGCGCCGGCCCATTGCACCCATATATATGACGAAAATTGCGAAAGCTTCACTAAAGAATGAATTTACACGAAGCGCTGGACGAGTCCACTTGTGTTTATCTTGTTCTAACTGTGCGCCACAGTGGCACCCAAAAAAAGAAGTTCGTTAAACAAGCGCAAGGTTTTCATTATTTGGTGCCATCTATGTCTGACTGTATCGGTCATGTGCCACGCAGCTTGATCAAGATCAACGTTCAGATGAACATCTGGCTTCGACTAAGAAATGCTACTTATAGCACGCTGAGGGCTAGAAAAGGATTTCTCAACGCGCTCAAGAGCTTCTAACTGCCAAAAAAAGGCACGCCACAGGGTTCGGTCATCTCGCCGTTACTTTTCAATGTGGCTATGATCAATCTGCCAGAAATTCTCGGCAAAATACCAGATTTACGGCACGCGATCTATGCTGTTGACATCACGCTATGGACCAGGGCTCCGAACACTGGGAGACACGTGACCTGCCTAGAAACCGCCGTAGATGCCATCGAAAAGTATCTCATAAACTGCGGTCTCTGCTGTGCCCCCGAGAAATCCGAGCACCTCGTCCTCAAAGCGAGAACAAGAGGCAGACCCTTTCTATACGACGAGATCGACCCTAGCGTAACGCTGAAAGTGACCTTAATTCCAAAAGTCGAGACCCTGCGAGTACTTGAAGTTCACATCTACAAGGATGGATCGGGACCTGCCACCCTGCCGAGACTCCAACGAACACTATCACAACTCACGCACCTCGTCAAGAGGATCGCGAATCAACGAAACGGACTCAAAGAGCTTGACACGCTACGTATAATGCAAGCTCTGTTAACCAGCCGCATTACGTACGGCACGACGTACCTGAATTTGAAAACCGCTGAAATTGAAAAACCTAATATCATGATAAAAAAGGCCACTAAAGTAGCCCTGGGACTTCCGCCAATGACTTCTACCACACGTGTCTTAAAGATAGGCATCCACAACGCGTGGTAAGAGCTCATGTAAGCGCATAGGAACAGTCAGCTGGAGAGGCTCAAGCTGACGCCCACGGGAAGGTCGGTGCTCCGATACCACAACTTCAGCGACACGTTCATCACCGATGCAGACCGGAAAAAGCGCATCCCGCTGTATGTTAGAGAGCCGCTGTCCATCGCACCTATTGCACGCAACATACATTCTACTTTCCACAAAAGTAGACGCAAGGATAGACCTAACGCTATTCAACGAAAGTTCAAGGAAGACCCGGACGCCCGCTACACTGACGCGGCCAAGTATTCGCATAGAAACGCGTACGCTGTCAGCGTCGTAGATTCTCAAGGATGAAAATTAGAGTCGGCCACGGTCAACGCACTCAATTCAGATGCCGCAGAATAATCGGCAGTCGCTCTAGCAACCACAACATGTACAGGGCCGCGGTTATTTTCACCGACTCATAAGCCATCTGCAGGAATTCCGCTGAGGGCGACATCTCAGCCAATGCCACCAATATTCTGAAACAGCGAAGCACTCCACGCCCATACACTTGTATATTATGGGTGCCAGGGCACGAGAGTCTGCAGCGAAATAAAGCGGTCCACGCCGCTGCGCGCGAACAGGTCAGCCGGGCTGCCTTCTGCCCACAGGACATTCCACCCATCGTTGAAGAGACGGAAGCTGTTCATAACACCTACTCATCGTTACTCCAGAATTACAGGCTGCAGCGTCGAGTATACCCTCCACCACACCCAACATTGACAAAAGAGGAAAGTGTAATACTGAGACACCTGCAAAGCAGCACATACACACATGGGGCCCTAATGCACCGTCTCTACCCAACGAGATATAGCTATATGTGCCCGCTTCGCAACGTACCGGACACCCTGGCACACTTGCTTCTTGCATGCCAGTGTATCGCCTGACGTAATTTGCAACAACACACGACTGATAATGAAGCAGGACAGACGAATGAAGATCTAACCAAAACGTGGGAAGCGATGATCGCCATCGAGAACCTAGAAGACCAACAACAACTCGTCGCCAGGGCCCAGAGGGTAGTAGAAGCCAGAGGGTTCTTGGACTAAGGATCCCTGCCACCTCAAGGTGACACCGGGCATTGCTCGGGGCACTGTTTAAAATTAAACGTTTACTTCTCTCTTTCAACGCGCTCAATGAGTGCTGCCCTTCATGCCGAACGACAGACAACGTCGGACGAAGCAGCGATACCGAAATGAACTCTTAGCACACTGCTACAGTCATCCTGATCCCCTGAGATTTTTAAAATGGTGATTTTTTTATAACAGATTCTTATCATGCATTGAAAACTGTTTTTTTTTATTGACTGATCTGCTAGCAAAACTGACAGTACCCCCGAGCAGCATAGAAGCATTGCAGATCATCTTAGTGCGATGAATAGGTTTCCTTAGCGTTCATGGCTCTCGTAGCTTGTCATTGTAACAGTCACGGTTTGCACAAACAAACAAACCAACTTCTAAAGAACTGACATTGCACGTAGAGGTGCATTTTTTGAAAGGAGTGGTAACAAAAATGCGCGCGTGCAGCTGATAACCCGCGTGGTGCGTCGTCTTCCACAGTTTCCTGCAATTGCCCATATTACCGGTCACCTATTACACTCTGCTTCCTTCGTCGACGTCACACTCCCGTGACACCTGGTGTAGGTGCTGCTTTTTAAATGCGAAGCATTTTTTAGTGAACTTCGGTTACATTGAGCGTATCTATCTATCTATCTATCTATCTATCTCTCTCTCTCTCTCTCTCTCTATCTATCTATCTATCTATCTAGCCGCCTACGACTTTTAGCTCTCGTGGCCGTTTCGAAAATGTTTTCGATACCAAACATGGTATGGCATAACATGACTGTATGAAGAACATATTTGGCGAGTCATAACATAAAAATCATGACCTGTATGTCATGATCGTCATGATTTAAATTTCATGGTGCTGCAGCTCTTGCGGTGGTTTCGTTCACATGGCATGTTGTAAAACTAGTATGGTATGACATGATTGCATGGCGAACACAAGTGCCAGACGCTAATATGAAAATCTGGAAATTCGTGTCAGGTAACAACATGACTACATGATACGCTCATGGTGCGCTCGTGGCCGTTTCGCTAACGTCACATATACCAAATTTGATGTTATGGTACGTGAATGGATGGCAAAGGTATGTGGCTGTTTCAAACATGATAATCATGAGATGCTGTGTCATGTAACAACGAGGCTACATGCCACGCTCATGATGCGCTGGCGGTCGTTTCGCTAGCTACACATATACGAAATTTGGTATTACGAGACGTGAATGGATGACGAAGGTATGATACTGGTGCAAACAAGATAAACATGAGATTCGTGTCATGTAGCAACATGACTACAAGCTACGTTCATGATGCGCTCGCGTCCATTTCACTAGCTTCACGTGTACCAAACTCGGTATTACGTGACGCGAACGCACTACATAAGTAAATGACGTATGCGAACATGATAATCACGACATATATGTCCTGTAAAAATATGGCTATATGCCACACTCATGATGGGCTCGCGGCTGTTTTGCTAGCTTCGCATGTGCCAAATTTCGTTTTACGTGGCGTCAATAGATGACGAAGGTATGTGACTGGTGCAGACATAGTAATCATGAGATGCATGTCATGTGAGAACATGACTACATTCCACATTCAAGGTGCCAGTGCATTTTGACATGACGCAGTGCGCGTGCTTGCCGGCGTTGCCATGCCAGGCGCCGGTCCTGCCATATACTCGCAGACGCGTGCCGCGCTGCGTTGCTTTGGCGCATGTGCGTTTGAGCGCGTCTGGCGTCCCTCTGTCACAAAAAGAGGGAGACGCAGTATTGTCTGGGTAACACATGCAGCACGTCGCTTATCGCGCAAGTTGCCGTCGGGACGTGCCGACGGACGCTGGTCGCGCCGCTCGCGCCAGGCATCAGACTATAGAGTGCTCACGTTTTGCTAACGAAGCATCGCTATGCCCAGCATGCGCGCGCGTCAACGCTACGTCGGCGTATATAGGGCCCTTCATGATGCGCCCATGGCCATTTTGCTAGCTCCACATACACCAAATTTAGTGTTACATTACGTCAATGGATGACAAAACATATCACTGGTGTGAACATGATAACCTTGACAGACGTGTCACGTTAGAACAAGGCAACATACCACGCTCATAGCATGCGCTCACGGTTGTTTAGCTAGCTCCTCGTATACTAAAATTGGTATCACGTGACGTGAATAGGTGATAAACTTAAACGACACATCCAAACATACTATTCATGACACGGAAGCATGTATGGTATTATTTACCTCAACCTCGTAACTATGTGCTGATTTGGAAGTGACATATCCACCTTTTTCATTCGCGCTTCGCATTTCATTGATTCCCACTGTACGTGGGATCTGCCAATTTTTTCATATAACGGACTGCCCGTCAAGCCGAGAGCGCAGCACCAGTCGTGAAGGCATCGAAGACAATCTCTGGCAGTAAACAAGCCGACGGCAGAAAGGTCTACTGGCAGATTTCGGGCATCTACCTGAGAAAACCAGGAAAACGAAGGCGACGGGTTCAGCCGCAAGAACGATGACCACTCCCGTGAAACTTGTGCCAATCGTGCCCTGGCAGCCCAAATAAGCACCAACGACCCGCTGATCATCAGTAGGAGACCAAGAAAGCTGGCTGGAAATGTACGACCAAGCTGAGGCCTTGAACAGCCGGCACCCCAATAACAAACTGCACCACGTCTACATTTACCGAAAAGACGCCGCGAAGACGTAGTTTGAGAAGCGGGAGTCCACGCTACGTTGCTGTTTTTTGTTTGGGGGGGGGGTGACTTTCTTCGGCACGTTCACAAGAGCTCTCCGCAAGGAACGTGCCACACACTATTGTGTAGACGCATGTCCCACTCCCGAACAAAACATTTATATCTTCGAAGAAATGACTCCGCTGTTTTGTAACACTGAACCCGCCATTGTCGAGGAGCATAAGCTTTGATTCTTGGTTCAACGAGTCCAGCAATACTTCTTTGCAGGGCTTGTTAGCATCCCGCGCAAGACAGTCGAAGCATTCCTTACGGAGGCCACGACATTCGAGAAGGTACTCCTGATGCACCAAATGCTGTATAACCGCCAATCTTTAGCAGTCAACTACTACTAGTGGCTCATGCCATCAGCACCGGTGACCAACGTTACACAATCAGAGCGAACGTGTGGAAGGAGCTGCGCATCTAGCACCTGCTTCGCTGCTTCAAATGCCATCAATCGCCGACATTTTCCGCGATGAGATTCGGCAATCTCTTCCATGACGAGCTTCGGCACCGAAACACCCAAATAAACGCCAACAGATCTTAAAAGCGTCATCGCGGGCAACAACCACTTGTTCCTTAGCCGCCAGACTTGCATTGCAAGTGCAAGATGCATCGCCGAGCTCAGTGATGGTAAAAATACAGGCACCTCAACAATGCTATGAAAATTGCCTACATAAAATAATTCGTTGTCGCCCGTGCTTCTTTCACCCTCTCCGATACTTCAAAAACTGACCTGAAGAATCTACGTTGCAAACGCGGTTTTGACGTCAACCCTTACCTTCGGAAGCACAAGAGAGGGCTGCTCAAATCTCTGCTTTTGTACTTGAAAGGCTGCTTCTGATCATCGTCAAGAATTACACAGACCCCTGTCAGCAACATCACATAACCACATATCATAAATAGAAAAAATGTCCTACCAACACGCAAAAACCCTAACTGAGGTTCGACGCAAAACTACAACGCCGTAAAGAAACGAATCGACTAAATACCACGCGATTACATAATTTAGCGGTGATCTCCCAAGCTGTTGGTAAATGTGTAGGATGGAACCTTACGCTCCTGCGTTGACTATCGTCTCCTAAACAAAGTCACGTAGAAGGAGGTGTATGCAGAGCCAAGAATAGACAACGCCTTAGATCGACTACACAACGCTCTGATCAGCACTCTGTTCTCGTCTCACCTGTCCCCTCCTGTAGTTTGCGCGGGTAAGCATCGCTATGTACTTTCAGCCAACGCACCTCAAAGCAGGCTACTAGCAAATTGATGTTGATGAGAGAGACCGAGAAAAGACCGTCTTTATAACAACACACAACCTGTTCGAGTTCAAGTTTGTGCCTCTCGGTCTTTGCTCGGCCTCTGCTACCCTCGAACGCGTTATGAATGCAGTACAGGCCGGCTTCAGGTGGGAGTCTTTCATTGTGTACCAAGAAAATGTCGATGTATTTTCATTAAACTTCGATGAACACCTCTGGAGCCTTGAAGCTGTGCTGCAAGCAATGAAGACAACCAGACTCACAGAAGCCACAGAATTACCGCTTCGCATACGAGAAGTTCTTATTCCTGGGCGACGTCATCAGCAAGTCCGGAGTTCTTCGAAACCCGCGCAAATCAGCTGTCATCGCCGCCTTCGAGGAGCCCGCTGACAAGACGGGTGTGCGTTGATTTCCTGGTTTGTGAACCTATAACAGGTGGTTCATAAAAAACTTCAACAGTATTCTAAACTCCTTACTTACCCTACAAGGACTGACGTCGACTTCATGTGGCGAACGCCACCGGAAATAGAATTTTAACAATTAAAGGGACGCCGGCAGACGCCGCTGAGCCTTGCGTATTTTGATTACACCGACATGAAATGTACGCGACCCAAGCAGCGTAGGGCATGAAGCCGCCTTACCGCACAAGACTGATGTACTTGAAAGGATCAATGTGGTCCAGTGGCTAAGGTACTCGGTTGCTGACCCACAGGTCGCGAGATCAAATGCCGGCTGCGGTAGCTGCAGTCCTGATGGAGGCGGGAATGTTGTAGGCCCGTGTGCTCAGATTTGGGTGTAGGTTAAAGAACCCCAAATGGTCAAAATTTCCGAATCCCTCCACTACGGCTTCTCTCATATTCATATGGTGGTTTTGGGACGTTAAAACCCACATATCAGTCAATTGAAAGGATCACAAATTAAGCAAGGCTGTCCTTATCTAAGGCAGAATAGAACTACTCCACAACTAAAAGGAAGTGTGTTTTCACCATCTAGGTTACAATGACGTTACGCACCTACTTCTACGGCAGACATTTGAAGTTGTGGGCGACCATCGAGCATTTTCTTGGCTAGCTAACTTGAAAACCCTTCGGGTCACCTCGTACGGTGGCGACTATGACTTTAAGTAATAAACGTTTATTGTTTACAAGTATGGAAGAAAACACTGTGACGCCGACTGCCTGTGTCGAGCTCCCGTCGACCCATTATTGCCCGACGACCAGCATGACGATAATATCTTGGGAGCAATATCTGCAGACGACTTCGCCGAGCGAGAGCAAACTGACCAAGAATTGAGGAGCCTTGTGGAATACATTGAGGCTAACAGTGTGACAGCTCCAGAATTTTTCTAGGAACGACTAGAGTCTTTGTTGCTGTGAAACACACTTCTCCTAAAGCAGAACTTATCGCCCCTTCGAGCCAAACAACTTCTCGTGGTCCCTTCGGTAGTGAGACGAGAAGTCCTCGAGGTCTTGCGCGACGACTTCACGGCTGGACATCTCGGTGTTTCCCGTACGTATGCAAAAATACAGGAGAAGTATTACTGGCCACATTTTTTCCGTCGACGTCACTCATTATGTGAGCAAATGCTGAGACAAATAACGATGAAAGACACGCCCGACCAGGTCAGCCGGACTTGTCATTTCAACAAATTGGTATGGACTTACTGGGGCAGCTCCTGACAGCGAATTCCAGGAATAAATCGATCGTCATAGTTACCGAACACCTCACGCAATACGCGGCGACAAGGGCCTCGCCTTAAGGCAGTGCCACCGAGGTAACAAAGTTCATCGTAGAGAACATCCCTGAGTCACGGAGTTCAAGAAGTCCCAATTACTGACAGAGGTAAGGCCTTAACGGCGCACCTAACTCAGGCGATCCTGAAGTAAAGGCCAGGGTGTACAAATAGGGTGCTGACGCTCGCCGCTCCACGCAAGGAGAGGGCACTGCCAGATTGTGCTAACCGATGACTTTGAGCTACGAGAACTTTTCGAAGTGCGAGCCGAGATGGCGGTACTGTTTGGGGTGCCATCCTATTGCAAAAAAGCCGCATCAGCGTCAAACGCCATGCCTCATTACGGGCCTGGTATCACACTGGATACTGGAAAACTGAAGCGGCATGTTACTGAAAGGCGCTGGGTACTCTGTACGAAATAGCAGCACAGTGTTAAAACGGGAGGTCCTAGTCGCCATCAATAAATATAAATGCAAAAAAAGTGATAAGACATTCATTAAATATAAAAAATAAAAGTATATGAAAATATCGACCGACAGGCTTTGAGCTCACCATCCTCTGATCGCCAACCAAGTACTCTACTGTTACGAAGAGGCCCAAACGGTCTCTCCGGTAGCGTTTCGTGAGGACGAATGCCGGGCAGGGAGTATCAAGCCAGTGGCAAGACAAAAGGCTGCCAGAAGAAAACAAAGCGTTTTTGTTTACAAAATACGTACAGCCACCAGCGCACCTAGCGCCGGAATCGAATTAGGTAAGAACGAATAAAAAACCGTTGTCTTCTTCTGCTTCCATTTTGTCGGCATGAATGGGCGCATGAGACAGTGTGCCGGCGTCTTCGTGCTTTCGGCTAGACTTGTAGTCAATGGTTACATTAAATTCTTCTAGACGCAAGCTCCTTCGGGCAAGTCTTCCTGAGCAATCATGTATGTTCGCCAACCAACAAAGAGCATTATGGTACGTCACCATTTTGAATGGACGACTATAGAGACAAGGACCAAACTTGGTGATAAACCATACGAAGGCGAGATACTCCTTCTATGTGGTAGAGTAATTTGCCTCGGCATAATACGGTGAAGGGCTGGCACAGACTATTTGTCGTTGTTCTCCGTGTTGAAGCTGGGCGAGTACTGCACCAAGCACGATGCTACTGCTGTCAATATGCAGCATTGTGTCAGCATTGCCGTAAAATTGTGCGAGAACCATTGCTGACTGCATTCACTGTCATAGTTCAGTAAGAGCAGCCTGCTGCTCCATAGTACCATCAGATGACGTGTGTTAAAAATTATTTCTAGTCAAGCATCTAGTGACTTTCGTAAAGTCTTGAATAAATTGTCAATAATAGGCTCACAAGACCAGGTTGCACCGGAAATCATTTTATCGGTAGGAACTGGAAATTCTGCGACAGCAGTAAGCTTGTCAGAATCGGAACGAACCCCTCTGGAGCTCACCACGTGGCCGAGGAACTTCAGCTCATTGTGACTGAAGTGACACTTTTCAGGTTTTTGTTTTAGATGCGCTGATCAAATAGCTTCAAGCCCACATCGCAGGTGGTACCGGAGTTGCTATAAAGTGTGAGGGAAGACGACTACATCGTCAATGTAACCGTAACAAGTTTGCGACTTCCATCCATTGAGTACAGTGTCCATCATGTGCTAGAAAGTGTGAGAGAAGACGACTACATCGTTGATGTAAACGACATAAGTACGTGACTTTAACCCAATGTCCATACTATGCTGAAAGGTTGCCGGGGCTGAACACAAACTTAAAAGAAGGACACGAAATTTATAAAGGCCTTGAGGGTTCACAAAGACATTTTGACATTTTCTCGCAGTCCTGCTCGTCTACCTCATTCTGCCAATACCCACTTTTTAAATCCAAAAGTGAAAAATAGTAGGCGTGGCATAGTCGATCTAACGCTTCGTCGAAGTGTGGCAGCATGAAGACGTCTTTTTAGCCACGCTCTAGAGCTTGTGGTAGCCTGTGAAAAAGCGCAGTATTCGATCTTTTTTTTTCACCAGAACTACCGGGGACGACCACGAGCTATGGGAAAGGGAAATAATGCAATCATCGAGCACCTCTTGAACTTGCGCACGAATCACTTCGCGTTCTTCTGTAAATACGCGGTAAGGCTGCTGGTGCATCGGGTGTGCGTCGTCCTATGTGATGATCCCCTGTCTGGTGATGGAAATATGACGTAGCGTCGATGAACTGGCAAAGCATGACTGAAGTTCAAGCAAAGTCTTTGGCAATGTGGTCTTGTTATCAGGATACAGTTCAGAATTCATATCTATGATGCCCAGTGGCTTATCTATAGTCTCCGCTACTTCAAATGTGAAGCAGTTCGGAACATTTGCTGTTTTCACTACAAACGCTAACAAAGTGCCGCGAAATGGGTGGCGATGTTCGTTGCTGAAATTCGTAACTACCAACTGAGATCAGTCACCACGAAGCTGTATCACACTCCTGGCTGCACAAAAAGCTTTGGATCAACAGGTGTTTCAAGTTGCTCACTGCGCTCTCTTTACCATTAGGGAAGCCACAGCTTGTGACTTCCACAATAACCCTGGTTCACGGGGGAAGCGTTACGCTCTCGACAGAAGCACGAAGAACGTTGGCACGCTGTTGATCATGTTTCTCGTCGATTGCTCGGTCAATAGAGAAGGTGACACCGAGCTTTTGGAGATCAATAATAGCACGACAATTCTGTAGAAGTCGACACCAAGAATAACGTCGCGAAATCATTCACGTACAACAAGAAAGCTGGCTACGATCGTAAATTTGCAACTCCAAACGATACGCGTGCAGGAGTTGATTGGAGTGACGACATGATCACCGGTCATTTTAATCTGTGAGACATGCCATGACATGATAACCTTCTTGAAAAGTGTGGCCATTTTCCCGCTTGAAACTGTGTACCTGTGTCCAGTAAAGCGCCAGCCGCATAACCATCGACCAGCACAGGTATACCGAGAGGAAGCAGATCATCCTGTTCACTCGGATCTTCAGTCCAAGTTTGCGTTCATTTAAGCTCATCAGCAAGTCGACTGCCAGCCTCCTCGCCTCCCGAAGTCCTGTTATTTAGTTTTCCGGGCGGGTACTGGGTGGCCACGCTCTAGCATGTCGCTGGGGTGGAGGTGAAAATATTCTCGGCAATGGTGATCGTGACTGCTGCCCAGACGATGGTGGCATGCGCTGCTTAGCCAAGTATTCCTCGATGTCTGAGTATCGCTGGCCATATGGAGGTGGCGCAGAGTATGTACAAAAGCCGTGCAGCCCGAGACACCGGTATTGACACTGTGGATATAAGTGATTCACTTCTACACAGTGGAAGCGTATAGGGCGGTGGTCTGGAGTGCGGCAAACATACCGATTCCAAGGAAGTGTGCGTACACTGACGTTAAAATGTGAAAGATGCTCCAAAAAACGAATGACTGAACTGTCATAGGCAATATGTGGATACGGACACAGATCTTCGTAGTACTGCAGAGGATTCACTGACTGAATGAAACTTGGAGATGGTTCATGCACGAACAGCGCGGGAGAAGTAGGGCACTTGCACGGTGGTATTCTGTTGGCATCGTAGTGTCGTCATGACTCAAAGTGTCACGGAGTGCCTGGTGTAGGTCGTCTTTCATGACGCGTGCTAGGTTAGCGTAGCTAATCACGGGATGGCAGCCTTTCGTCACTCTTCGCGTAATATAAAGCACATGAGTCCTCGTAGACACTCGGTGTTGCCCCCCCCCCTCCCCAGAGCCGAGAAAATGTCAATAGCAAACGTGCACTTGATTTGCCACTTATTCAGAGTAGATTGATGCTGAAGCATGTTTTGCAATGTGAAAGCCTCGGATAGGAATTAGGAGGCAGTCTTTGGTGGCCTTTGAACAAGACCAGCAAAGAGCTGCTCTTCTCGCATAAGATTACGCAGCGTCTTTTTCTCCGTCATTCTTGGATTAGCTCGTTAGAACAGGCGTGTCATGTCTTCATAGGCTGACACACTTTAGTTGGGCATCTCGATGTGTGCATGGATCCCTCTTTTCACTCGTTCGTGACAACCTGTGCTGGTGACCAGTAGAAGATGGCAGAATTCACTCCAAGAAGTCAGTTGTTCCTCGTAGTTTTGGTACCATACTTGTGCTTCCTCCTCTACGTATAAATACAGGCCGCACAATTTGGCATTGTACTTCGATGTCTGGTGTTGCTCAGTCGGAAAATTTTATCCATAAACAGCGCAGTGAACGTTGTACCTCTGTCTGTTATTGCTACAGACGCAAAACGACGCAGTACTATTAGAGACATAAAAAACCGCACAACCCCAGTAGCTGTAGCTCGTGGCATAACCTCGGTATCGACGTAGCGTGTCAAATATTATGTTGTGCAAATACCATATTGTTTGCGGCATGTTAACAGTAAAACAGTCACGCATGCTAAGCGGCCTATAAAAAGTACAGCTATTTCTATCCCCCCCCCCCCCCAAAGGCGTTTGCGCCTTTGAACATTTATTGGTTTATCTTTGGCGAAATACTGGTATTTCAGCGACACTAGTGCCAAGGTAGCTGCGACAAGCTGGCAAACCGAAGGAAGTATTCAAGCACATGGTGTGTGTACTGCCTTTGGAGCTTAGCGGAGCTTCCACAATTATCTCGTTAAAGTCCGATTTTGCAAAGCTAACTGCTAGGTTCTATTCACAGTTAAGGAAAAAACATTTCCTACTAAGTATTAGCTGAAATCAATGGCGACCATTTTAAAGTGGGCAGGAACAAGAACGAAAGGCACGGGTTTCATGTCACTTCTCGTTATTGTTTGTTTTGGGCTAGTATTTATACGTTTTTATATTTTCATTTGGCATTAAAACAAAGCATACTGCGTATTCACTATAAGGAGGCATTCACAAAGTGAGTATTTGTTTATTTCATTTTAGTAGCGTTCAGGCGTTACAGAATGAAAATGATAACGCAAAAAATATAAACGCTTCACAGCAACTTTTTTGACAAAACTGGTGAACAGAAAATTATTTGGCTCTATCAGGATGGCAAAAACAAACAATATTTATTCGAGTATTTCACATGCAACAACAAGAAGATTAATTTGAAAAAAAAACTGATAATCAAGAGAGCTGTCATGGATCAATAAATAAGCAGTAATAAACCAATTTTCAGGTCATCCTGGTCGAACAGCAACAAATGAGGTTTTAATCTCTATCACACTTTCGCCTGAAGCCTGGACAGACCAAGTTTCTGAAATAATTGGAGTTACACCCGCTGTTTTTAGTGAGCTCGCAATGACCAAAAATTCTAACTAAGCTTCTTTTCATAGAAAATCACTTGAAATTACTGCGTCACATCTCTTTTTCAGTGAAATATTTTGTTTATGACTATTTTGTTAACGTACAAACTATAGCATCAGTAGTGCCCTTCAATTTTTCAGCTGATATAGAACACTCAGTGCAAGTATTCCATAAAATGCAAATTTGTGGATGTGGTGCCAGTGGTGAATATCACATTAGTATACACCCCGAGTGTTTGCTGCTAGGCAAATTTTGTGCACTATTAACACAGAGTGGAAGTTGCAATGCAAGTGCTAGGTTAAAAGGCATCCTTCGTAATAATACTGCAAAAAGTAGAAGACTTCCAAACTGAACCACATTTGCATCTTGGTCGGTCTGCGAAAAGCATCATGTATCAAAAAACTCCGGCGAGCCAAGATTGTTTTCTGCAAGTCAAACGTGCGGCTGCCAAGACGAAGATATTACCTTGAAAAGGAGTCAGCCAACTGAAATAAAAAATACAAGAAACCAATGATAGAAGCACTAGCATGCCTTTTTGCTGAAGCAAATCCTCCTGAAGTGCAAAAGGTGGTGCTGAATAAGTGTGTCTCTGCAGGAAAAGGTCACTCAAGAAAAGGCGAAACATACTCAGATGACTGCATCTTGTTATGTCTACTCCTTCATGTCACCTGCTAGATGCAGATTCTTTATGGAGAGTGGAGTTCTCGCATTGCCTTTGTTACGAACAACACAACTTTACAGCTAAATTGTGGAATATAAAAGAGGTTTTTACACTACACTTTTTGAAGCGTTAAGGAAAACTTCACAAAAAAGACCACTTTTTGAATGCATGCCAATATGACGTTTGATAAGATGCAACTCCGTAAAAATCATTATGTTAACTCTAAGTCAATTACGTATGTTGGAATGTCTTTAAAGACAGAAAACAACAGCGAGGATGCAGTTGATGTTCTCTTCTCATGTTTTGTCCTTTTGTTGAAAGTTATGCTCAGCCAACAGGCTTTATTGCTGCAAAAAGTGTTACAAAGGGCACAGCTCTCGCACTGTTGCTCCTTCAAGCTATTTTACTTATGAAGGACGCTGGAGTGGAAATTCTTGGATTTGCAAAAGCCCTGCTGTTGCCTTCTCGGACTCGCGCACGGCAGCCAGATCTTTCTCTAACGCCCTTGTGTCTGAAAAGGCGAACAAAATTGTGGCGAAGCACTACAAAAAATTCGGGAACGCAGTGAAATAGAGTACCACTTGCGTGGTTACGAGCCAATTTTGATGATTAAGTGAACCCGCTTGGATGTAACACTAATCAGCAGGCTTATCAGATATCGCGTGTTTTTACGTGCCGCGCTTTCATGAATAGCCATGATCGTAACAAGGTCGACTTTTATAAAGATTCGTTGTCTCTTTTCTATGAAATTGTTTCCCACTGTCATCTGTCCCAAAAAATTTCCAGCCTCTACCCCCATTTGACCACGCATCAGACGAGCATATTCAGGCTACTTCAAACCTGTTAGTTTCCTACTGCTCGATTCCTTAACCAGATAGACCCATTCAGTCATGGCTAAAATGTGGCCACTACTCTTGTTCTTTTCATAACATGCTTCGGCTGTACCCAGTCCTTAACGCCTCCCCGCCCATGAAGAAGGCGCAATGGCGTCTCTGAAGAGCAGAGCCGTCATATACAGCTTCAGGCCGGCCAGAGGGCCCACGACATCGTAACGGAACTTCGACTTCTGGCTCCAGCGTGGGCGGAGCCACCGACTTGATATGTTGTAGGGCTTATGGCTCCCCAAAATATCTGTTCCTCAGCACCTAAATAACGTTCTTGTCATGTCATGTTTGTGACGGAGCTTTGACAAACAGAAATATGTGGGGAACACTGGGTGTAAGTGATTCACCAGAATTCTGCCCGAGGTATTTCACACATACAAGGGGCCCTACACGGATCGTTTTTGCTTTTTCTAATGCTCCCCATTTCTTCAATTATATCAGGAATGAAATCGTCTTTTGAAACAAAGGTACCTGAAGAAAGAAGGATGTTGGATAAGGTGGGAAAAATATGCACCAGTGTACGAAAAAAACAAGTGAATCTTGGAGCACTGAAGTTATGCCCAAAAATAACACAATCCCACATATATACAAGCAACTGTGACAAGATGCGGGTCAAGCTTGCTACGCAGTTTTAGTCACTCAATGGAGTCAGTTATAAGGTTCTTTGAAATCATGGTGTACGCAGTCTTTGTGGCCGTGAAGCTACAAAAGAATTCACAATATTTCTTAATGATCTATTTGATGCCAAAACATTGCTTTCCGCGTAAAAGTGTCAGAAAGGATGGCTTTGACTTAGACATTATCCGACAAAGAATAGAATGGTTGGATCATTGCGAAAAAACGCTTGAGAGTTGAAACACTACCAGAGATTTGTTCTTGCCAAAACTCATCTCTGAAGGGCTCTGAAATGCCTTGAGACAGACCAAGGAGCTATGCGAGATTGTTTTCAATGAGTGCAAGTTCAGCTATGTTTTTGCTAAAGAAATAAGGAAATTCCAACCGAAAAACAATTTTGGCAAGATTACACTTGCTGAAAAGCCAAAATGATCACTCTTCTACGCCCAAATTGTTGCGACTATACAATACAATAAGCATCTATAGCCTGCTCAGGCCTCTACAAGATGGGATCTGACGCGTGGTCGATCAAAAGTCTTTGCTCGATGCAGCAGGTTGCAGGGGTCCGGTTTAACTTATCAATGAACGTAACTCTTCAACTGGTTTCATTGATCAGCCGAAAGTCAAGCTCGATAAATTTATTTTTGTTGAAGACTGGGCATGCGAGGATGTCAAAACAGTAAATAGAAGTGAAACGGTCGAAGTGACTGACTGCATCCCATATTATGTGGTTAGAAAG
The DNA here is from genome assembly GCF_043290135.1 of Rhipicephalus microplus. NCBI lineage: Eukaryota > Metazoa > Arthropoda > Arachnida > Ixodida > Ixodidae > Rhipicephalus > Rhipicephalus microplus. The sequence continues at coordinate 184,010,895 of NC_134703.1, read as the reverse complement.
TTCAGCCAAGAGTTATTGAAAGCCACCAGTTGATCTTGCTGCCGATCGGCTTTTACAATACGAGTAAACAACTCTGTTGAGGCACTCCTGACGAAACCAAAAATGAGAGGTGCCCTACAGCACACCAACTCGAGCCTCGTTGAATTTTTGAGAGCCACTGAAGAATATTTTGCGGAAAAATTGGAAAGCCAGTCTGTATACTGGAAAATGGTTAAGCATGTGCTTGATACAAACCGCATAACGTTTTCTTGCACTCAGGACAAAAACGTCATTGCATACTTTCTGCACCATTATATTACAACAAGAATGCGGCAGCTTTGCGAAGTCATCAGCCCAAACTTGGAAAAGCGAGCTTAAAAGAAAAAAAAGCAAAGCTTTCATGCTGAATTTCATTGCGAAATTTCTTTTTGTTGCGTTATTTGTTTTGTGTGAAATCAAGTGCTAAAAATTTGCATTGTGCTTTATATATAGAGTACAATGTAATAGAGCTTGTATATTGTCGCATAACGTTTTGGCAGAATAAAGCAGATGTTCAGCCTTATTTTTTTGTCACATCAGTCTCCACATTCCGTACGGCAAGTGCTTGAGCAGAGCACGCCCCACAAGAACACATTGTGCAGGAATTTTTTTATACAAATTCGTTTACCTGTATTGAATTGACGGAGGTATAGAAAAATGTGCATATTCTTGGACAAGAGCTGCACAATATATACTGGTTTAATAGTGCTCTCACTTTCAATTTCTCGTGTTACTGCATCAAGAATTCCGCCCGGCTGAATTTAATGGCGCAAAAAATAGCTGATTGGATTGGCCTGACAGTCTCGACATGGGTTTACTTCGTGTAAACCCACGATCGATCCTTCCAGTTGTTCAGAACCTAAGGAAGTTCTTTACACCATTTTATGCCACCGACACTACCAGAGGGTGAAATAGAGCCACTTTCCCGACGCCAAGAGCAATGCTGCTCGGTGTCACGTGTAAGATGAAGTTCTTCATTGAGCACCTGAATATTTCATGAAAAACTAACTGAAAGTTTTTTGACGTAGTTTTTAGGGGCGAAGCTCATTAAAACATAACCTTATTGGTCGTCCTGTGCTTCCGTTCTGCGCAGCCAGTAGAGTCACCCTTATCAAACAATAGATGTCGATGTCCCATAGTGACAGACAGACAGACTATAATCATAAAGGTACAATATGTTGTGTTTTTTGATGCAATAGTTGGGACTGTGCTCGACCCAGCAGCAGGCTCGTCCTAACAAAAGACGAGGCTGGTTGCTGGTAAATGAGCAACACTTTATCAAAACATGGCAAGCATACGCACGTAAACAAACCAAGTAAACACAGAAAACAGAGAAAGCTAGCCAAAAAAGTTTTTAAGAAGCGAATCATCTTTGCGACAGTTTATCTCGTCGGATGGAGGCTCACCCTTCCGAAAGTTTGACGCGCCGGCCGACGCGAAGAAACAAACGACGCGGGTTGGCTTCAAAGCGGTTGGTGACGGCTTCTAAAGAGTTCTGCAACGTCTTGTATGGGTTGATTATGAACGTCTTGCCGCACGGATGTGTCGGAGCGGGAGGACGTCAGCGGCCACGTGACGCCCGTAACCATAACTGGTGGACTGTGCCCTAGGACGTCGGACCTTGGACCGAATGACCTGACTGCCTCGAATTCCCATTTTCGTCGCCTGTTTACAAGCATGTGCATCACGCTCTGCCGCTCGCCACGTGCACGCGCCTCGCGCTATTGCCCACGCATCGCTATTGCCCACACGTGCCCACGCATCGTGCTCTGCCTGCTTGCGTCCGACCTCGCGTTCGGTGGCTTGCTTTCGCATCCATTCTCTCTCATGTGCCTAATCCTCTCACATCCAATCTCTTTCCCGCCCGACCTTCTCTAGCATTCACAACTTGATTTCTTCTACGCTAAGACCTAGCTTCTCAGCAACGCTACTTAACTCGCTGAAACTCACGTCACAGATAATATGTTTCCCTTGAAAGAGCAGAAGTCAGCCTCGCCCCATGTTTGGCGCAATTGTAATGGGGTTCTTTGGAAATTAAAGACCAATAGGAGCACACTGCAGCGAGTACAGCAACGCTCTTAAGAAAAATGATGAGCTGTTTTCTGTTTCCTTCGCTTTTTCGAATCAGCATGTGAACATAGCACGTACAACATTCACAAAAAATAGTCAAACATTTAACAAACTATGTACAACGCTCTGAGCAGACACATTAATAAGTCTAGGTCAACCACAACCGGAACAGCCACACCGATGAGTAATAGTACTGCAGCGCCGGGGATGTCTACAGCAAGTTGGTATGTGAACGGCGATGTCCTCGTTGGAGGAACCAGTCAAAGAGCCGGGCGACGCTCACATGTAGGCACGACGGGGCGGGTAGGCGCCGAAGACAGGGTCGATGAAGGCAGGCAGTCTTTTAGATGCGGAGCATCTAATACTCGAGGCTTGTAGTGCGGCGCCGTCCGCAAGCTTCCTCCTCCTTCTTCCACCATCTGTGCATCCCTTCCTCCTCTACACACCGCGCGCGCTTCACTCCTCCACCATCTGTGCACCCTTCCTCCTCTACACACCGCGTGCGCTTCTCCTCTTCACGAACATTCGCTAGCTGTAAAATGTAGCGCGCATGCGCCGTCACGCTTCGAGAACATCAGCAGCTGACGCGCGCGCATGCGCCGTCGCGCTTCGAGAACATCGGCAGCTGACGCGCGCGCATGCGCCGTTGCGCTTCTCCCCCTTCTCGAACATTCGACAGCTGACACGCGCATGCACCGTCACCCACCATCTGTGCCACGCGCGCTTCTCCCCTTCGAGAACATTCTACAATTCTCCTGATTCTCCAGTGGACGCGCATGCGCCGTCGCGCTTCGAGAACATTCAACAGCTGACAGTGCATGCGCCGTCGCGCTGTATATATACTCAAGGTCGGCGCTCGCTCGCTCAGTTGCCGCTCGTCGGTTGGTTTGTACGGCGCGTCGACGTCCAAGGTCGCGGTGAAATGAATTCCAACAAATCCACAAACACAATGATCGACGTCCCTTCGACCAGCGCCGCCCTTTCGCATACGTGTGTACGTGTTCACTCATTTAACACCCCCTCCTACAACCACGTTAACCAATTTAGCCATCGACCCAGGTAAGTCGCAATTTAACACCCCATTTCACAACCACGTTAACCATGTAAGAATAGCAGACTGGGCTTGTTGGTTTAACTTAACCAATTAGCCATCGACCCAAGTAAGTCGCACTTTAACACCCCGTTAACCAATTATATGCTCCGCATCCTCCTCAGTGTTCCCCCGAGGGAAGCTGCGGGCAATTTTTTCTCGAACACGCGCACCAGGCGCCACAACCAAGCTCTCGAGCTAACGCCATACAGTGGACTTAATTGACCATTTGCGGGAAAACCACTGCGCATGAGCAGTAACCGCACAGGTAGTGTTCCTGTACAGGCGTTTTTGTTTTGGTTGGAAAACATCAGCCTGGTGCTCCATCAATATGACCCGTAGTAACGGCGAACACTGCCGTTTTCACGCAAACACCGTACCTCACAGACGGTGCACAAGCCGTCCTCACTGAACCTATAGTTAATCGACAGACATTTCAAGGTTCAACTTCAAGTGTATAACATCATGTTCTTCTGAAAAGAGCAGGCATAATGAGCCTGGCGAACCGTCGAGGTTACGTGTTAGTTGACGAAGATGTTTTCCAACCAAAAGCGAAGCTTTCCTGTTTACACGACAGGGGGCGCTCACTTTTCCGCAAATGGTCAATTGCTGTGGTAGCTTCCCGCTGGCTCTTTGAACCATCGAAGCTTCAGGTCAAGCGAAGTTGGCCGGTCCGACTCTTAACATCTGCCAGGCACTCGGAGCGAACCACGACTGTTACACTGAATAAGTGCCTTCACCCTGCTCCTCCCTGGACAAACCACCTAACTTTTTGTCTTGGCACTCCTCGGATGGCCTCCTCGGCTTCTCATTCAGGCTCTCAGGGTGGCCCCGTCAATTGCAGATTTGATCATCCGAGCGACTATAGGTGGTGCAACGGTAGGTCGAAATAGCGGACGAGACGGTGATGTCGCAAGCGTGCACGTCAGTGTCGCCGAGCGTGAAGACGCGTCCATGACTACTGAAAAACCGAACTGCGTCGCAGATTATCACCATGTGACAGCTTTATAAAACGACTTCATGGCGCCGCCTGCGTCACTTGAATGACCAAATCGGCACTTTAAATCTTCGTGGTATATGCTGATTTGGTCATTTTCCTCTTATGTTGTTGACGTAGCGCCCTCGAGTCGATATCTTCCGTCGTCGTGTTCGCTGTGCTTTTGTTTGCACGTGCACCGCTTGTCTTTTTTTTCCTCCTTTTTTGCCTCTCGCCACGTTTTCGCTGTGTCGCATTAGCACAACCAACATCGTGCTCTTCTATCCCATCTAACGCCGGAGCACTGGTGATCTTTCATGCGCACATCACTTCACACATGGTGTCATTCATTAGGAGATTCAGAGCACTTTCGGTAATACAACCTTCTCTAAAATACATTATATATTAATACATTCTATAGTCGAACTGAAAGTGCTCCCTGTATGTTCCAATAGCAGATATTTAGCAGCTTCATCGCGAGATCTACTCCACGGAGCAACTTTTTCTATTCTCTAAAAAATCGATGTTTTCGACCTAAGTCGCAAGCACTCCGTGCCTTGAAACAATGCCAACTTTGGCCAGACCAACAGACGCCGGTCGCGTCGGTTGCGCCTCGCGTCGGAGCTCGCGTTTTGCTAGCGTAGCGTCACTGTACATAACATGCCCCCTCATGAAAGAAAAATTGGCAGCATATCCACGGAGTGATTGATGGAGAGTGGGGCGAAGCATTCGTTCGTCTATTTATTCTTGCTTCCGTCCGTCCATCCGCCCGTCTGTGCGTGTGTCTGTTCGTGTGTTCATCCCTGCGTTCGTCTATGCATCCGCCCCTGCGTCTGTTCATGCATCCAACCGTTCATCTGTCTGTGTGTCCGTTAGTCCATCTATTCAACACTCCAAGTACCACAATCTCGCATCTTTTCATCGTATAGTCTCCATGTAGAAGCACCGCCATCCAGCGGACATTCTAAACACTAAACGAGAGGCACACACGCACACTTTCTTACGGTTTGCGCCTCGGGTCTACTTCCCACCTTTAACCACCTTGAGTTCATGGTATATACTAGTTCACTGTACTCTTGGCACTGCAGCCCAATGGTCACTAAACCTTTCTAAAGTCAACGAGGTTACACCCGGCGAGTAATATTATTATTAATATGAATATTAATGTTTCTTTTTTCTCAATAGTTCATGACGGACAGCTGCAGGTAAAAGCTTCTCTCCAAAAGGGGCAGCTTGACAAAGACCCACAGCTATCTTTGACCGCGACAGCAGTGGGAATCAATCAGAAATGTGAAGTCAACAACAACAATAACATCAAACAGATAAATAAGTAAAAAATAAAGATAAAATCAAGCCCAAATTTCAAAAAAAAAAAATAGCAACTTTGATATTACAGCAACTGCAAAGAAATCTTAAAAACAAAACATGCGTATATCGCGCAACTGAATCTGTGTACAATGTAAAAAATTTATGCCAGCTTTCACATACTTATTATTAACGTAGGAACTATGTAGGATAACTTATCTGTGGAGTAGTTTGTTCTCGAAGTTTTTATTTGCTATTTTTCTTTATTTCGTGTATTAAACAACTTAATATGTGGCTGCAGTTTTTAGAGGTTATACAAAAAATTTCGACTTTCTTTCAATTCACGCTTGAATTGCCAACGCTAACTTAAAATTGTAGAGACGATGTAGGGGTAGTATTCCAGCCTGTTGAAACAATTTGCTCGTGTGAGCATCATACGGCAAGTTACAAATGACGTAGAAATCTTTTTTTTTTTTTCAGATAGTGCTCAAAGTACATGCCAAGGGCTGCTAATGGGAAATGAGAGAGAGGAGAACTTGGCTTTTACTTTCTTACGGCTTGCGCTTCGTATCTACTTCCCACCTTTAACCACCTCGAGTCCATTCATGTGATATACTAGCTAATTGCATTCATGGCACTGCGGCTCAACGCTCGCTGAACCTTTCTAAAACTAAGGAGGTTACAGCCAGCAAGTATAACGTAGCAACGCTTTCTTGTCGGATAGTGCTCAATGTACATGCAAATGGCTGCTAATGGGGATCGCAGCGTGCGCGTTAACTAAAAACCGAATGCTCCTGTCTCTCATTTTCCATTACCAGCCATTAGCATGTACATTGAGCACTATTTTTTATTGTTCAACAACGCACCGAAGAAATCTCTCACTGGCACAACCTTGGAGGTCAAAATGTTACAGTTGTTACATACTACAACGGCTACGAGGGACAAACGGGTGTCGCTATAAAAAGCTTCTCCCCTAAAATGGACGCGCGCATTGCATTCCGTTATGACCCTGCCGGTTGCTCGAGAGGGAGCGCGTGTGCTGCTATGGCAGATTCCCGTCAGTTGCCCTGCGCCAGAGTGGAGTGCTCCGGCACACACTCTTAAAAAAACGGAGTGACGTTCTCTCCATTTAGGGAAAAACCACAATGTCTCCGCTGTTCGTCTTTAAATAGAGAGACGTTTCTTCTTCTGCCATGGAGAAACTATTTATCCGCATACAAATCAAGATGTCTGACTCCGGAGTAGCGCAGCGAGTAGGCTTAGTGAATTCATTGATTCTCTACTATTAAGAAGTACACAGCACTGACAATTACAGGAAGCGGTCCCACTGAGCCTAATATTGAATGAAATTATTATACAAACAAGCAGACGAACCTGCGCTGATGAAAACGTCGCGAAACAGAACGACACAGCTAGTAGGTTTCGTTCTGCCAGGAAGACGCGTTCACTTTGGAAGACGCGGATATTCCGGAGTTCTCACTGGGAGTGTGCAAGCTAGGTTTGCTGTATTTTTGTCTCCCAGATTCACGTAGTGTAGCACCGTTATCTACGCGTTTACGGGGCCACAGGTCACGAGATATGCCTTCAAACCGTAGACATTATCGCAGTGATATCCATACGGCTCAGTAGTACAGTTTGGATACATAGATGTTCAGCGTTATATAAGAAACTAGAGGTGTGAGAGCATCAAAGTCGTTAAGTAGGTGGTAGCTGCCGCCATCTAGGGGGACTAAACGGTTCTGAAAAAAAAAAGGTTGCCTGCGGTGACGTAACTTGACACATGCGCACGGCTTCCTAGCGGATATTTGGTGAGTTAGCCCCTTCATTGATTACTCACTGACAACGGGCACCTAATATAGGCTAATGCAATGCATATGCCTACGCATGCACAAAATATACATACATACACATAGAGTATGCTCAACGAACAGGAGTGCAATCAACGATTCACCACAGGGGCACACACACGTGTTTACTGACACTACCCTAGAAAAACACACAAGCTTATATAGCAATGAATTTCGTCTGACCGTAGTGGCACAGGCGAAAAGTAATGATGACAGTTATAGTGCGAGAAGAGAATGACGACAAAGAGACAAGAACACGAATGACACGAGCACTCTTGTCCTTCGTGTCATTCTTGTCTCTTTGTCGTCGTTCTGTTCTTCCGCTATAACTATCGTCATGTCATACCAACTAGCACAAGCTGCCACGCTTCTAAGCGAAAAGCTTAGCTTTGTTTAACTTTTTTTACGTTTTGTGGCCGTACTACAACCTGCTCACAGGTAAATATACTGCATCTGATTAATAGCCGATCAGAAGTTTATCAATGCTTTCACATTGACGAACAAAATAATTACCAGAGCTTATTTTGTTTCCAAAATAATGATGACCCCAAGCCTTGCATAGAATGCCACCGATATTCAGAAGGCTGCGCCATTTGTCGACCACTGCCACAGATATTTTTTTTCTTGAAAACTTTGAGAAGGCAAACGCTTGCCGTGGGCTTGTCATTTTGGAGGTCACATCTTTTTATGCTTTCACTCGTTACATGGAGATAGTGCAGCATGCAGTTCAGGCTTGGTCTCCATCGTTGCGTCGCCTTTGTTAAGTTGTTTCGTCATAACGTTTGCTTATATTCTATTCACGTGCTCATATTCTATTTACCTGGCCCCAAAGTCAAGTGCTAACAATATGTATTAAACAATTGAGACGCACTCGCACCTTCATTGTAGCCCCGAATAGGTTCGCCACCACCTGGTTATTTCTACCCGTTTAAAGTTTATCTTGCCTTCACTGTGTCTAAGCCCTAATGCTTGAAAACTTAGGCGCCATTATCTTCGACTATAGGGCGAAGTGTTTTACAGCACATCATCGAATTCTCAGCCGTTTCCTTCTCCTCTTCACACGCACTACACAACGTGTCTGTGCCTTAGTATTCGGCTCGGTACGTTTTGGTTCGCAATACTCCCGTTCTGGCCTCGAACAGCAGAGAACTGCCCCGAAAAGTATCGTATATTTTTTGCAATTTCCTTCCTGAATGTTAGGTAGGTCCCCAGTGTTGGTTTTGTAAGCATTCTCATCTTCTACATGTCCCCTTCTGTTTCCTTTACCTTCTTCTTAACCGATGTTTCATTTTGGCTTGGTGTTTTGCTGTTGTCTAAATACTTGCTTGACGATTTTCGATTTCACTTTCTCCACTTCGCATCAACATTCTTCACGTGCAAGTAGCTGAAAGCTTTCCTAGCCCGACGCTCCTCTCTCGTTTTTCTCAATCACTCCTCAATCTCTACCTTACGGCTAGCTTCCCTGCACTCAAACAATGTCCATCACATGTAACCCTGTACCCCCTGATTTGGGGTATTCCCGTGTGTTCCCAAAGCAAGTGATCGTATGTCACGTTGTTTATTTTCAATGTTGTTGAACCTCTGATTTCATGCACAAGACCGCATGGCCGAACGTGAAACCCGGGACCATGATGCCTTTTTAAATCCCTCTCGCAACATCAAAGCTAGTGTAGTTCCACAGTGCCCTATTTTTTAATATAGCTGCATTCCTGTTACCCTTAGCTATTACGTACCTTTCATGATCTCTTAGGTGCTCAGCTCCGTTATATATGCATACTCCCAAACATTTCTATTTATCCACTATTTCTAGTGTGACTTTCTTGATACCATGCTCACTGCAGTTGTTATTATTACAAATCATAATTGGAAATTTTTCTCTGCTGAACTTCAAATTTAACCTATCTCTCTCAATACCACAGATGTGTATCCATCCCTGCAGATCTTGCTTCTTCCTGCCTCAGTGAGCCCCATCTGTCACTGATATTTTGGCCACGTACATCAACCTTGAACTTGTCGAAAGGCGACGGATGCAATTCTTCTGTACATGACCTTTGCCTACAACACTGCCATGCAAGAAACAATATCAATGATCCAAATCAAATTGGGGTACGAAAGGAGTCAAGCCACGCCTTTCCGTGTCATGTTACCCAACGTCAGCGACAAAGAGAACATTGGCGTGACTGTATATTTCCGTTGCGCCGAGGCAGCTCACAAACTAGCCCATCTCCACGTCGAAGACCAGCAGACAAAATACAGTTGTCGTTACAATCTTCAACTAAGCTTTGTTGAATACCAACCCGGTTGCCACATCTGGATATGGACGCTGATACGCCGACGTGCTCTAAGCAAAAAACGGCTGTGACGTACTACAGGCCACAGAATGCAGTTCGCCATCTCGGTACACCCGACTACGAGGTTGTCACCGACGAAATTACAAACTCTCAACAGCGGCGCGCGCGAACTGAAGTCGTTCATGTCGTACGCGTCATGCCGTTTTGTTAACGTGAAGAAAACTCAGAACCGTACTCTGTTTTTATTTCTATAATATAGTGTTGTATGATTACTCTACTTTTTTGCTTAGTTGTATGCATGCATTGTTCCCTGTGTGCTGCTTTAGGCACCGAGATGATGCTCTTTAAAAAGGGGCGTCGCTACGTGCATTTGTTACTTTCACTCTTCTTTAATTGAATTTTCGTCCTCAAACGCTGTCAGAAATGCTCAGCGCAAATGGCGCCTAACTGTACAAGAAGGATCGCAATTATTGTAGATAATTCTGCTAAGATTGCGCGCAAGACACGAACACTCCTAATTATTCCAGGCCTTGCGTGCTTACCAGTAAGTGATAAAAAAGAATGTTCTAAGGCACAATTATAAAGGCCGACGCTTTGCCACTTGTGATGTGATCAATGGACAGCGCTCAGTTCGCCGTTCTCAGTGCCGGTATGTATTCTGATGTTTCGATGAATGGCCACAAGCTCGGCCGAACATACAGTTTAATCATCAAAGTGCTCTCTGCTTCCTTCGCCGATGTCACTACCCCCCGAAAATATTGATTCGTACCAGGTGCAAATTAGGTTGGGGCATGCTTTGATCTTCCCCTAACCAACTCTCCCAGAGAAAACCTTGGAGAATAGTTCTTATGTTTTCATCTCTTACTAGAAAAATGACCTTAGTCATAACGTGTGTTGGAAGATATTATGCCAATCGGGTTCAAATGATCATAGATTACGTTAGATATTGGTGCTAAAGAGCCACGACACAAGCTTTGAAATAACTAGTTGAAGGCTAACAAATATAAGTGTTGGCTTACTCGGAGTCACTCACACTTGATTGAGTTTGAGTCTGAGTGAGTTTGGTCGAAGTAATTGTCGTGGGTATTGAAGTGGTTCGTGTCTCAAGCAGCGAAAAGAAGGCATGAGCGGGAAGAAGAAGAGAAGAAAGATGAGGGGAGGGGGTACAGAGAAAATAAATAGCGAACAAGATCTGTCGCTCTGTTGCTCAAGTTTTGAGTTAATTACCTTCAGAGAACGCCACGTTTTGCTGCAGCCGTCGAGCGAACATATGGGTGACATTCTTCGCTGACCGGACGTCATCAACTAGAATAAAACTTTGCAGCTTCCATGTACAAGGTGAGCCAGAAAAGAACCTTGCCCAGAATGTTACAAAAACTTACGTCGTTGGATTGGCGCCGTAAAAAGCTTCAATCAGCCGTAAAAATCTTCTTGAGATGGGATCCGCCAGTCTGGGTTCGTAGCTGAAGGAGCTCGCGGACTGGGTCTTCGAGCCTTCGCGCCGACGCACCGTTCAAGAGAAAAATTTGGCGGAGGTGAGCGTTCCCATAAATTGCATCAAACGACAGCAACGACAGATTAGGCAGCGGACTAAATGGTCCCAAACGCATTGGTATTGTATGACCACTGAAGAAAAGAAGAGCAATCAAATACTAGGAGCGAAGCTCCTGAAGCCATGGGTTGGTCTCCTCTAACTCGTCATGGTTCGTGACCGAGTTCGAAAACATAGCAGGTACTGATGGGTGGGTGGGCAAACAGACAGACATAGGCGGTCGTACAGACAGACATATAGAATGACGGACAGATGCCCCCACAGACTGAAGAACAGACAGAAGCACAGATGGACAGACGCATGGACGGACAGATGCACAGACAGATGAACGCACGAGTTGATGGGTGGACGGACAAACGAAAGCACTGACAGAAGGACGCTTCCCCCAGTCATCATAATTTACTTCGTGGATATGCTGTGATTTTTTTACGAAAGCTCCACAAGTCCCAACTACTGGCTTGAGTTTTAAGAATGTGCATGTCAAAAAAATGGTGCGGTCTGAGATGGCCAGAAGGTTGAGTATATGTGCCGCTACGTAGGTAGGGTAGCTATTTATTGATACGACATGCCACTTCTATTTGAGCCGCCAGCATATTAACATTATTGAAAAAAGGTCTCTTTTAATTTTCTATTGAAACACTGTTGGATGTTACGATGTCGCTCAGTGCTTTACCTACCAGTGTGGCTCATCAATGAAATACTTTCTTCAATAACGGTGCCTGTTGTGCGAAGCGGAGCCTAACCTTGCACCTTCCGCAGCTGTAGCTTTAAATATGCAAGGGCCATGTGCCGATGTATGCAACCAAGTTCAGATAAAAAAACAAGTACTTTCGAAGATCTTCTACAATGCTTGGACTTCATCTTGCCAACAGCTTAATCTCCGCCACAACTACCACCCTGTAAAATGGTACAGGGTTCTGACTCAACTCAACTGACGGCTCCAGATGGCGTTAAGGCTAATGAAAAGATATTTAGGTTGCCTTTCTCAGCCTTCTGTCTGAAAGAAAGCTTACACCATTCTTCTAGCTGTATTAACAGCAGTGACCAACATGATGCACGGTCCTTCAAGTGTTATCGCCAAGGGAACCAAAGGCGAGAAAAAGACCCGCACTCAGAGCTTTTGTGCATAGGATATCACACTCCAGAAAATAAATGTCATGAGGTTTCTTTTGACGTCAAAAACAAAGTGGTCGTTCGAAGAACTCCATACAATACGTCCAGCGAAAAAAATGGTTAAAAGTGAGCTTACAAGCAGTGCTACATGGTAGCATCATTCGAACTTTTGTGTCGCCATTTCTGCAACCCATGACTATGTCTCTTGAAAAGATGGCAGTTTTCATCTCTGTTTAGAATACAGGGCTCTTAACAAACAAACTGAACTCACACTACACCCAATGCCGATATCGATTACGTTGTTGATAAAACTGGTGGTTGTCGTTGTTTTTTAATGATTGGGCCTTTCCGAAGGTTTCCGATCGATTCCACTCACGGTTGACACAATAAAGTACGTTGCGTTTATAACGCCGTTTCACTTTTATGAATATAACGGGGTACTGTTCTGACGAAAGAAATCCCCAGCCTGGTTTCAAAAGATCATGAACACAACACGGAAGCCCTATATGAGCACATTCTGAAATGTTTACATTCACGGCATACTAGTTTACTCATAAAACTCAAGAAGAGCATCGGAGGGAAGTAAAAAAAAGTATTATCTTCCAAGAAAAGGTGGTGTTTCTGAGGAGAGTCCATGACATCATAAATTACATCCGCACAAGTCACAATTATCAAACGAAGAAAGTCAAGTTCAAGCAGCCTACGGACATCATTATACCAACAGGGCACTCGAATGTCCCATTCGACGTTATTCAGTTGAACTTCGCAGAAGTCAAAAAGAAAGGGAAAGGAGCTAGGAAGATGCATGCTTTTCTGCCCGCTACTGATTATTACCCGAGAAAGGTTACAGCCACAGCTTGAAAGGAAGATGGTAACAGCATCTAGTCTACTAAAGGCGTAATATTTTGAAAATACGAAGACATTGGTGTGTGACAACGGCCCTGTTTTCAAAAGCAGAAAGCATTAGGAATAGGGGAACGATCACGGCATGAAAATCAAGTTTCGACCACCTTATCATCCAGCTGCCAATGATCTTGCTGAGCGTTCTATTCCACACGTGAAGCAGTGCATAAAGATGCACCCAAACTTTCCAAGGGGTTGGAAATGATGTCCTAAAGCCACCGTCAAACACCTCAATCGTGCGCGTACAAGCGGTCTCGGATGCAGTTCGTTCTTTACAGCTTCAAGGACTGTGCTAATGTGAAAACCTGGTCCTTTTCGAGAGGAAGAAATCTTCTAAACAAGCAAGAAGCTTACAAAGAAGAATGAAGAACCTCCACAGCAGGCGTGGTAGGAACATGCCAGACAAACAACCTGGAAACTTCATTCTAGTCCACAAAGGAGTTAAGAAACGCAAAGGTAAGTTTTACGAACCCTTTAACGATATCAAAGCGACTTCGCAACATGATATCCTGAAGACCTTCTGGTACCAGGGACTCTTCAGGCAGATGGAATGCGCCTCAATTGCTAAAATAATTAAATAACACACAGGACGTTTGAACAATAAAGTCCGGGAGAGTAAAGAGGTTCTTGCTTGAAGCATCCAAAAAGCAACAGCGGCAATAAAAAGAAGAAAACGTGGAGACTGGGATAATAAATGGTGGACAACATCTGTCTCTCTCTCAATGCTTCAGTTATGTACTGTAGAGCAAGGTTGTACGAGACGGAGACGTCTTTTCAGTAAAACGTCTACCTTAATCTGTAAGCCAGGGAGTCGAAGATAGAGCAGGTGCACCCGGTGCACCGGGAGTGGCAAATGTGAAATAGACGAAGGATAAACAGATAGAAGAGCAGCAAGTTGCTTGGAGTGCTGCTCCGCAGATTTTGTTATGATAGCGAGGGTGCGCGGTGGTGACCGCGTCAATACAGAATGCTCCCCCCTCAGAGAGGAAGCTGGTGCGACGAACTATTCTCAGTTGAAGTGTCATCCCATGGAACGCGGCGCAGTAATGGTCATGGGAGGAAGACTGGAGATTAGGTGACCTCGTGTCGAATGGAGGGAACCACGGCGAGGCAATTAGGATCGGGCGCTTCCCTGAACACTGGCTTGAGCCGCTGGAGCACGATTGTATCGCGTCCAATTGGTGTCCTTGGCGAAGTTAGCAGGCCAGTGCTGTAACAAACAGAAGGGGCCGAGGTAGTGTGGTTGAAGCGGGGCGCACACAGGGCCGTACCACACGAACACGTGTGTCGCTGTTTTTAGGTCCTGAGCGATGTACGCTGCACGTGACTGGCTGCGTGTAGGCTGCGGACGAATGTGTCGAAATACGTTGCGCAACTGGTTGACGTACTCTGTTGCTGTTAGCTGGATGTCACGGCTGCTTTCTTCGAAGAAGCCGGCAGGCAGGCGAAGTGCCATAAACAAGCTCGGAAGTGGAGCAGGAAAGGTCCTCTTTCACAGAAAATCGAATTTCGTATGGTGGGAGCGGGAGGTGGTCAACCCTCCTGTCGCGGTAATCGTGTGTGGTGAGTGCTGCTTTGAGGTGCCGGTGAAATCTTTCGACGAGGCCGTTTGTTTGCGGATGGTATGACGCTGTGCGCAGGCATGAAATACCAAGAAGTTTCAGGGGCTCCGAAAAAGGGAAGGTTCAAACTTGCGTTTCCGGTCCACCACGATTGTTGTCAGACAGCCAAATTAGGATATCCAGGTAGAAACTAAAGCCCCCGCAATGGTAGCTGCAGACATGTCGGACATAGGAGTGGCTTCGGGTCAAGCGGTGAATCGATCTACACATGTAAGAAGGTAGTGATAGCCATCAAATTAGGTTAACGAGCCAAGAATGTCAGTATGCACAACGGCGATACGTTATTCGGGTTGCAAGAAGAGCTTTGATGGAGGAACAGCGTATCATTCAACTTCGGCGCGCTGACACGATGCACACACATGAGCCCAGCCACTGATGTTGGTGTCCATGCCCGGCCAGACAAAGCGCAATAAAACAAGCTTTTGGGAAGCACGAATTCCGGGGTAGAAAGGCTCTGATAGTCGTCAATTATTTTCTTACGAAAATGGTTGATTTGAAGTAGTGTGCGTTCGCTTGTAGAGGTGTCACAAATAATTGGTGCATCTTCAAACGTGATGACTTTGAGCTGAAGTGATGTGGACGCTTCGCTTAGGTGTTCAAGCTCAGTGTTTTTTGATTGAGCTGCAGCCAGATTCTGGAGTCTGAATGGAAAGGGTGTTGAGGTTAAGGCTTTGGACCGACTGCGGGTGATGGCATCCGCACGACTCAGAGAGTCAGCTGAAGCATTGTCAACACCGCTGATGTGGCGTATATAAGTTGAATACTCATTGATGAAGGCGAGCTGGCGCACCTCGTGCGATGTTTACAGTGAGTCAGATCGTCTGACTGAATAATTGAGAGTTTTGTGATCAGTGAAGCTTGTAAAATAGCGGCCTTCAAGTAGGTGTAGAAAATGGCGCACGGCGAGAAATATAGCGAGCAACTCAGGACCGAAAACGCTCCAGTTTTTTGGGAACAGGTCATTCACTTCAAATAAAAAAGGCAAGGAGCTGACACTGATTGTTCACTATTTGCTGCAGTACGACACCAAGTGTATCAAGATGCATCCGTCAAGAGCGGCAAGGGATAGCAGGGGTTAAGGTGCGTCAGCAGTGTGGCTTAAGCCAAAGTGTTCTTGATGGAGTTGAAATCTTCTTCTGCAGCGGTGTTCTATGGTAGCGCAGTTTCCGAGAGTTTGCCTTAGAGAAAATTGTTGAGGGGCTTGAACAGTGCAGCGTAGTTCCTAATAAATCGGCGGTAGAAATTCACAAGCTTTGGAAGCTGGTGCAGCTTGGTTATTGATGTAGTCTTGGGGAACTCGATGATTGGTTTCACATTGTCAAGAAAGGGGCTAATTTCAATGCTGTTCGAACAATGGCTAACAAAATCAAGAGATGACGCTGTTAGATAATTTTTTGCAGTGTTCACAACGAGTCTGTTGGCTGAGAGGCACCCGGAGAGTTGACGGAGACGTTGCAAGTGCTCCTAGAGGGATGAGCTTGCCACCAGCAGGTCGTCCACATTGGCGAACACAAACGGCAGACCACGTATTACCGTGCCAATTAACCGCTCGGACGTTTGTGCAGCATTGCGGAGGCTGAATGGCATTTTCAGAAACTCAAGAACTCCAAATTGGGTGGTAATTGCCACCTTTCGACCATCTTATGCAGCAGCAGGAATTGGGTGAAAGGCTTTGACTAAGTCAATTTGACAGAACACCGTTGGGCCATGTAGAGCTGATGTTAAATTCTGAATGTTAGGCGGGGTACACCGGTCGGGGATAGTTTTTGCGTTCAGGGAACGGTAGTCTCCGCAGGGTCTCCAGTTATCTGACTTTCTGGGGCCGAGGTGGAAAGGAGATGCCCAGTTGCTCGATGATGCTCGTATTATTCCAAGTTCCTACATGTGTTCAAACTCAGCCCTGGTTATTTTGGGCCTATATAATGCAAGTCGCCGTGAGCGAGCAAAACAGGTTGACCAGTGATGATAACATGTTGGCGGATATCATGTTGCATCGGTTTTGCCAAGTCAGGTTGTTGCGTGCTGTTAAGGAATTTTCGAAGTCTTGCAATATAGTCGTCAGCCTCTGTTGTGGTTGGGGTGATTATGTTCGAGTCATGGGAAACAACACCATGAACAGAGTGCAGTACAGTAGTGTCTAGAAGGCGTTGCCATTTCACATCGACCAGAGTCCATGGTGGTTTAGGAAGTCGGCACCAATGAGGGCACGGCGTACGTCGGCAACCGCGAACGCGTGGCGCAAGCCCGGCTCAGAGCGAGCTTCCGCGATTTGTATACGGGGATCTTGCTACCCTTGACAGCTTGAAGCAAGAAGATCGGGAGTATTGTTTATTGTTGGGTCAGATTTCTGAGCCGTAATAATGCTGACTTCTGCACCAGTGTCCACCGGGTACTGCTGGCCTGTGATTTTGTCTATGACGTGAAAAAAGCGACTTTTGGGTTGTCCTAGACCAGCCGTCGATGTCAATGGTCAGCCTGCCTGTTTCCCTGCAACGACAAAGGGCAGTTACGCACGTCCTGTTCAATACGATGATAGTGGTGTGGGGACCGAAAGCGTTGTGCGGGTCCATAACGCGGGCAGCTTCGGCGGCGGTTTCGCGGACGTGGAGTGGTGTAATGACGCTCCGCGACATGAACCAGTTGTTTTAGGTGATTGCAAAGCACGTAGATGGGAGAATCAGGGTCAGATGTTGTTTGTGGAGCGGCAGTCTCGTTCCTGAATGACGGCCTGTCCACCTTGAAGACCTTGTCCGCCAGGCTGGCCAAACGATTGAGGTCCGACGTGAACGCAGTAGCTAGTACCAGGCGATCGCAAAGCGTGTCGCTTGGAGATGCGGGGTGAGATAGTGTTTGTGGAGCGCCAATCACGTTGTTGAATGACGCCATGACGTTGCACACAGATGCCGAGGTCACCTTCAAGGCCTTGTTCGCCAGGCAGGCCAAACCATTGAGGTCCAACGTGAATGCAGTGGCTAGTACGACGTGCACATTGCCACGATGGCACTGCAGAAACCGTTCTCGCAACAAGTTCTCGTCATTAGGGGTGGTGTTGCCGCTCGTGAGTTGACGCATACGACGAAGAAGCTGGCTGGGCCGGTGGTCGCATAATTCCTCCACGGAGAGCAACTGCTATATGCGTGGACACTGTGATGCCGTCGTTCGTTTCAGCAGAGCAGTCTTGAGATTGCTATACGGTGTGGTGGAGGGGGGTCCGGAAAGCAGATAAGATACTTTTTCAGCAGCAGCTGGTCACAGCGCCGAATTACCGAGATGGTACTTACGTTGTTCCGTGCTCGTACCAGAAAGCATGAATTGTGGGAGCTTGAATGAGCCATATTGATGGGTCGCCGTTCCAATCAGCTGGTAGTGGGAGGGAGACCGTAGAGACATCATGACTGGTCGTGCCAGTAGCTTCCATTTTTAGTTGCGTCTCGTTGCTCTGCATCCCTCTACAATACTTCGGCATGCCGCGAAGGACTATGGGCTACCACTTTGTAGAGCCAGGTTGTATGAGAAGGAGATGTTTTTTTTAGTAACAACGTCTACTTTTTTCTGTCAACCAGTGAGTCGAAGATAGAGCAGGTGAACGCAGTGCACCGGAAGTGGCAAGAGTGAAAAAAAACGAAGAAGAAACAGAGAGAAGAGTGGCCCGTTGCTTGGAATGCTGCTCCGCAGGTTTTTTTATGACAGCGGGGGTGCGTGGTGGTGGCCGCGTAGCTACAATACCTTCAAGGAATGCTACAAGTGCCCGAATGAATCCGGTCAGTAAAAAATTGTCAGTGTGTTTACGAGCGAGTTCAAAGCGTAAAATACATTTATTGAGCGAGTCTGATTGAGCAGCACAAGCTTTGCCGCCATCTCGGTGCATTGACGTTAAACATGCACTAGCTGATGAACACAAATAAATGCAGATCAAGCTCTCATCTATCAACTAATAGTATAATTTCACAACTTCTGTTAGGACACGTTTTACATTTATGTTATTCAGATTCCTATGTTAGAACTATCAACCATGTTTAAGCAGTAAAGCACCTTGTAGCTAAGTGTGACGAAAGCTTGACCCCATTTCTCCTTACCGCACCTACCCGCTAGTACTCAGAGTGCTCAACAAAGGCACAACTGTATCTCTCGCTTCTTGTTTGAAAGCAAAATTATCTATGGCTCTGCAGCGCTCGCTCCATAGCGGTGCGTCTTCTAGTTTGGTGTAAGACCACTAGAGGGCCAGCATTACGAACCGCAGTCTGGCACTTGCTCTCGCGCGCTTTCTCTCTCTTTTGACAGTTGTTCGTCAGCGCGTTTCGATAATATGAAGACAAGGCGGCTGAGCAGAGGGATCGCAAAGCAGATGCAGCGTGGGCTGTCAGTAAATCCGGCTCAGAGCTTAGGGCTCGAGAACCCGAAAAAAGACGTCAGCGTCGTGCCAACCCGGAGCTCAGAGCCCAGAAAGCTGATACGATACGTGCTCTTCAAGTGATCGAATTATAGACGGAAGCTCCGGCATTCGCGCAAGCTAGAGAAAGGAGGTGGATAAAATATTTGCGTGTGATAACAGTGTACCATCCCGTGTTTGTCACGTCATCACATGATGATGAACTCTCCACAAGAGTTTGGGTAATATGTATGTTTTTGCTAGCAGTGATGGTGCTCGATATTTGTGTTTTGCAAGCGCTTCACTTTCAAACACGTGCCCTATGCTTCGCGCTACCCAGTCCCCCTCACGGGTCTTTTAGCATCTCACATGTGCCTTCTTGCGTGCCCACTTTTTATGGCATCCACTTGGTCCTACTCCTCTGGAAGTCACTTAATCGACAGCAGGATAATAGCACTGGCTTCAGCATCTCGTCCAAGAAGCACGAACCGTAGCTCACTTGCCGATGAGATCTGCTTCAGGGCAGCTCTGCATACCCTAGCTCTCTAAGCTTTCCTTTCTTTCCTGGCAGTGACTGCGTTTTCTGTGCATGTTTCTCTATCGCGTTTTTGTTCTCGCCGGTTGTTCCACAGTTTTTCAAAGTTCACACTATTATTTTTCTAAAAAGTGTGCATGCTCATTATCAATCTAATTTATTCTTGATAGATGAGAAGCATCGACACCAACACCAGATTTGTGTTCATAAACTGTAGTTGACAAAGATATTGGCACGTGCTTATCACGTCGATGAAGGCAACCGTCGGCGGGTCGAAAATGTAAGTGTTTATTTTACCGAACCTGCGGCCGGGAATCTGAAGCGAGAGAAAATGACGCACGCTGTGTACTGATATTGGCGGATGCAGCATCAGCTGTCGGAACATAAACAAGGAAGGGACCGCGTCGGGTTTTTACACGTATCTTCGAAAATTTCAACGTTATCGCTGGCGGCAACGGGAATCCAAATACTAGCTCTGATGTTCGCGTTGAGTGGCTAATGTGACCAGGAGTTTCTAAGATTACCTACGTTTAGTTCTCCCTCATTCGAGCACGCTTAGCGCAAGAGAACAGTTTCATTGAAGGAGACGGTAACACGAAAATAGTAAGAAAAGAGTGGGGACGGCTGAATGGTCACTCATGAACACGTCGCAAAGCCTGTCTGAAAGGTCTTTTTTGATCGTTCAATCGAGCGCACATTGAGTGACATCGCAAAAGGATTATCTCAGTCTGTTTTCTCGCGGACTATTTTAAATAACTGTAAATAGTTACTTGTATTAGCGTGAGCGGAACTAAGAAGGCAAGAAAATAAGTGATACCTGTGTGAAGTAAGCACCATGCTGCATTTTGTTCGCTCCTTGATGCCAATGAGTCGCTTTTGGATATGGGTCCTGGCAAGGACGTCGACGCCAGCGTACGGCTCATCCAGGAACACAATTCCAGGTAGGCCGATCAACGAGATTGCGGTAGAGAGCTTGCGCTTGTTTCCACCACTTCAAAAAAAATGTGTTGAATTGAGATTAAAGGTATGGAAATAAAAAACAAAGATATAGTGTGATGTCGTTGAGAAGTGCGTTAGAGTGACATCTTTAGGGAGTTATCGGTGAACATGCTTAATAATTCAAAGTAAAATTTCAAACTGTTGACATGGAACAACGACGATGAAAACCAGTCTTTTGAAACTTTTAGTTTGCAACTTATATGACTCACTGCAAAGAAGCACGTCATCTCTTTTAGGAATCCTCGATAGTGCTGATGAGTCTCCTTGAAGGGAGGAAATACGTGGCAAGGTAGGAGTTCTTAAAAGGAGGCACGAAGACTACTCCTCTTTCTAAGAGAGTAGGTACTATTTTGTTAGTGTGCATGCTAATCATACGTGTGGCATTTATTCTCAAACAAAAGCAGCAACACGAACAAAGAGATCACGCTATTTGTATGTTTGTTTTCTTTCGGTGATCCTTCGCGATGGCATCAGCATTAAGTGCACTAACTTTAACAAATTAGGTTACACCTATGGCCGTAAAGCCACCACTGCGAAACTTTATACAATTATTCGCCGCCACTCTTTCTTCAATGCAAAAGTGTTCAATAGTTGCATTCGAGTGAAGGCGGCACGAGTACAAGTGTGCTCGTGATTGTTTTGTTGTTTTCCTCTTTCGTAATGATAGGAGTATCAGACACACCTCAGCTGAGAGCACGCACTCGCGATAGTTCTATAAAGTGCTGGGCCAGTGAATAAAGTTGCCACAGCACGAAGGTGTGGAAGATTGCAAAACATTTTCCCGTAGCTTCCTTGCGATGTAACTCAGTTACTATATATTCCATATAGATTACCTATGAAAGGGTACTTAATGTCAAAAGTCGAGCAGTATATAGACACTAATATCTAGAACGAGTTCGCTTTGAAGGCCGATTGTTGTATCACCAAAATTTTTTCGCAAATTAGGTTGCAACACATAGTCACCACGAAGGGTGCATCACCGAACAAAGAATGTGTTAGACTTGTCCAGTATTTGACAAGGCCTACATGCACCTGAGACCTATTGCCACATAGTGTGCTTGTGACAGTACCAAGAGTTGAACAAAGGAGGTATGCCTGAAGCGCTTCTTGGCCTGTCTAACCAATATGCCCAACAGACCATACTTTTGTCGGAAACTTGAAAAGATTGGTGAATGAGCTGCTTACAACAACTCAAGATTTACTCCATGCACATAACTCCAACAGCCCATCCAGCAGACAAGTCACAAACCCAGCGCAAATGGACACCCCTGTTCACAAAGCGAGCCCCTGTCAACGAGGCCTACCACAAGAAACACCGGCACAGGTAACTGATACGGTAAGTATGGCGTCCTCACAAGCTGTAGTCCAAGATTCAACCTCAACTACAATGATCTGCTGCACCGTTCGTAATCCGCTGATGCCTAGTCACTTTAACGGAGTAGTGTAGAGATGTTGGTGTCTGTTTTGATGACTTTGAAAGTCTCAAAGCGATAAATTACGTGATGACACCGCAAAGATCTGAAACGCACACACCTGCATCAAGGACGGCGCCCAGACTTGGTTTATGTATAGGAATGATAATTTTAAATCCTGGCTCAAGTTTCAGCATCGCCTTCTGAAGACCTACATTAGTCCCGAGCACCACGAACGCGTAACTTATTCACTGAAATCACGCACCCAGATGAAAAATGAGACCGTTAGCATGTTTGTGGCGGACATTACACAGATTTTTAAGCATGCAGATCTGAATATAGCAATACAAAAACAGTTGCATTGCCTCATGTGTTGTGTAAATGAAAAAATCATTGCTGGTATAGTGCAAAGTCTACCCAAGAGTGTAGCCGAGTTTTTTACTGAAGCGGAATTTAAGGAGCAAGCAATGCACCAGTGGTCTTCCTCGTTTGACCATCAAGTCAAGCCACATCAACTCCCGAACTTTGCGCATCCTCTGAGAGCCCGATCACCGAATGGAATAGCGAAGTCGTCCACTATGTAGTCCGTGAATAAATGGATAAATTCAATGGAGCCAGACAAACTGAGGTAGGTTCCATCAGCAGTGTTAGCCGTGATGAAGTCCAGCGGGTGCTGCACGCCAATCTTTTACAACCGATGCCTGTTGAAGCGAAAGCGGCTCTTATGTCTACTAATAGTAACCTCTATACACACGAGTAAGCCCTGTAAACTTGCACGGCTCTTTGCAGCCAGGGTTCGCTATTCATTCAATTCTGCACGTCTCAATCTAGACAATGCCCTAGGTACTGACCCTGACAATGGTAACGCCAGTCGTCATTCAGTCAGAGCACACTGGTTTCGAGTTCGATGATCACTGAGAACCAAAGCCGGGTTTACCCTCTGGCACACGTCAGACAGACCATCCATCTGATATCATTACAGTGGGACTGGCCCCATTTACCGTGCATACACGTACCAAACTCGGACAGCGCGGTTCTTCCATTTGTAAGCCTCATCCCATATTGATGAGAAGCCAAGAGAACTGGAAAAGCTACTTGCCCAGCATCGTGCAGCCTCTATACGCCAGCAATCACGATCACCATCTGCGTGCAGACCCGTAGCCACTGGGTCATGTTTTGAGGGGACGGCACAGAGATGCTTCTGAAGTCCCCGTCAGGAAAACTGAAGGTAGCGGCTTTCGGAGTCAAGGGCACTGGGACTCAAAGTGCCGACGACCACCCTTAGACCCTTGCATGCCACACTGAAGATACTTCGTCATAGTTTAAGCGCACATCACGAGAAACACCGACAGCTGAACACAGTGCAAGTTTCGCTATGAAGAGCTGCAATTTCTGGGACAGGTCTTGACTGCGGATAGAGTTTGGCCTAATCCAGACAAAAATTCTGTCGTCACCACGCTCCCTGTTTCATTGAACAGAAGAGCAATACGCCGTTTCTTAGTTTTTTTGCGTACTATTGCCGATTTTGTGGGAACTTTTTCACCTGCCTCACCTGCACGACATGACGGCCGCTTTACGGCTTTACGCTGCTACAGAAGTTCACAAAGATACCAGCAACGTCAGACTTGACACTCTCTGTAATGCTTAATACCACCGTGTCGACTCAACGACCCGGCGGCATTAAACAAGCGATAGCGTACGCCAGTCATACACCCGCTCGAGCCGAAATCAGCAATTAGGTTTCAGATAAAGAGTGCTTCGCGGTCA
Source organism: Rhipicephalus microplus (assembly GCF_043290135.1). NCBI lineage: Eukaryota > Metazoa > Arthropoda > Arachnida > Ixodida > Ixodidae > Rhipicephalus > Rhipicephalus microplus. The sequence continues at coordinate 183,987,026 of NC_134703.1, read as the reverse complement.
TGTGCGTGCCTACCGAATTTCAGCCTTAGCTCTATGGTCGTCCCCTTAAAGTGATGACTAAGCGGCCCTCTCTGTGCTGGCTGGTAAATCTCAGAAGTGCGTCCAGCCGTCCTGCTCGGCGGAATTTTCGCTTGCAGGTGTTCGACATTACAAATGTGTACAGGTCGGATCTCAAAAACGAAAATGCCGATGCGCTTTCTCGAGGGCCTCTGGCAGACTCCGTAACGGCCTCAAACATTGAAGAGGACTTTCTCGTAACAGTTAATGATTTCGACTTCAAGTCAAGACATCGAGCAAACAAAATGTTTTGCCCAGTTATTGATTTCCTAAAAGGCGAAACCTCCCCAGCCACTCGACCCATTGCTCGCAAGCTCTTCTTTGGTCAGAGAAGAGGCATTCTTTGCGAGACAAACGTTGGTGGTAGTGACAAAGCTTTTCTACTTGTTGTCTCTATGAATATTCGTTATAGTACTATCCTTGCGTGCCATGACAAACCTATGCCAGCGGAAGTTTGCGCATCCTTGACAGAGTGTGCCAGCAGTATCACTGGCCACGACTTTCAACTTGTGTACATTGCTATGCGAAAAGCTACCGCGTATGCCAGCGCCACAAAACTCTGCCCGCGGGTCTGCTCCAACCCATCGCACCACCACGGATACCATTAGACCTTATGGTAATGCACCTTTTGGTGCCCTTCCCTGTGTCATCCCACGAGAAGAAATGAAGGAATTTGGGACAGAATACCTAACCAATTATGCCAAAACAGAAATGTTACACCTTAGCGAGGCGTCTGAAACCGTGAATTTCTTCGTTCCCCAAATCTATCTACAGCATGGTGCCCGTCAAGTGTGGTAACGAACACTCTTTATTGCGAGGTAAGAAAAATCAATCCTCGGCCCGCACGATAAGCATATAGCAAGCTCTGCGTGCGTAGTCACGAAGAGATGGACGTCATTTGCAGCGCAAACGATTGAGGATATTTTAGGGGTGAAGGTCCTTAAGCCGTGGGTCGCGCATCTGCGATGTATGCATTAGTAGTAGTAGTAGTAGTAGTAGTAGTAGTAGTAGTAGTAGTAATAGTAGTAGTAGTAGTAGTAGTAGTAGTAGTCATCGTCATTGCCGTTGTAGTAGTGCACCGTAGTAGTGCGTAGTAGTAGGTAGCAATCTCCACAGTTGGACTAGAGGAGCGGCATGCGCGCACTTATTTCAATCGAGGAAGAAACCCACGAAAGTTAAATCATAAATAAAAAGATAGTTTTTTCTGTGTAAATAACCTACAGAAACGAGTATTAGTGACTTAATCTGCATTGAAGTTTGCCTTAAATTTGATGCTTACTAAAAAACTAATATAAGAAAGACGCATTTTGAGCACTAACTGACCGGAAAGATTGCCATGTTGAACTCGCTCAGCGTAACCTCCTTGGTTGTAGCAAAGTTCTGCGAACACGCCCCTCCTTACCAAAGTTCGTGACTTTAATTTGCTTAGGAGATGGTAGGCTCTACCGGCGGCCGACCGCCTTGCAGCGTGGGCCGTGGCGCCTTCTGCCAGATGTCCGCAATGCGGCCATGTCAAAACGTTGCACCATGTCTTTCATGAATGCATTTTAGGACGCACTTTTTGGCGCAAGGTTACCAGTATGTTCCAAATAAGTATGCAGTGGAAGTCTCGCCACAGGGATATATTTGCTGTACCTTTAATTGCTATTGAAGCCTTAGTCTTATTGAAGGGAAGGAGACTGGCCCATCTGAAAGGACGCCCTCAGAGAGCCATGTTCCCGTTGTTACATCGATCAAGAAACGCAATAGTTATGCATCTCAATGAAGAAGTAGTTATGTTGAGAGAGGAGGCTTTTCTTTGACGCTTGTCTACACGTTCAATATTTTTAAAAACAACGGTAGCACAAGAGCAAATTGTCCTCACAGATGGATGCAAGAACATCAAATTACAACGTAAAAAACTCCTTAGTTTGTGCACATAGCCTTTCTTGTTTATACAGGCTTTATCATATCGTACTTTATGTAATACGCCGTCCTTGTTGTACAAATTTTTGCAATGTACTTGAGATGTAGAAACAGCGCAAAATTATAGGCGAGGACAGAAAAAGAGATGACACTTGTCTATATTTTTTGCGCTATTTCTACACCCCGAAAAAAATCACCAAGTTGCCAAATTTTCGCTATTTTGAATTGTAAATATGGAATAGACTGCATACATAACTAAGTTATTTTCGCTATATATAACAGCTTGCACTTTACATACGCATCAACAACATTGTATATGCTTTTGTGTACACAGGGTACGTAAGATAAACCTCGAAATAAAATTCTTTTAAGCCAGGGTTAGGAGGCGGAGCTATGAACTATTGGTGGTTAAAATTGGGGAACTGGACACGAAGCACAGGCCATAAGAGACTGCACTTGGCCACTCCTCTAGTCTAGTCTTGCCACCTTTCGTTTAGTCTTTGGAAAGTCCGATGGATGGCGGTACTCCAAAATTTGTGATATACGGTGAAAAGATGCAAGGTGGTGGTACTTGGAGTGTTCACTAGACGAACGAGGATGGACAGACGCGCGGACGGAGAGACAGATAGATGCAAGACGGACAGATGAAAGCATGAAATAACGAACGCACGGACGGACGGATGGATGGACGCATGCACGAATGGACACACGGACGGATGCGTCGTGGACCGACAGACGCACAGGTGAACGGATGGACGCATAGACGGACGCACGAACAGACAGACGGACGGTCACACAGATGAACACAAGGACGAATGACAGCGCAGGTGGACTCACGGATGCTTCGCCCCAATCATCATCACGCATTCCGTAGATGTGCTAGGATTTTCGTTCAACTGAGGTCTACATATTATCGAAAACTGCAGCTTATCACATGCAGAACAGTACACTGACAAAGTAGCTTAAGAGGACCATAGCAAATATGCTGTCAATATAAGCAATCGTACAAAAAAATTCTGAGACGAGGTTCTTCTATGGACTTCATTTGCCTAAAATACTACTTAGCAAGAAACAACGTGATTTTCATCTTCCGACATGTTTGTGGAGAAGGCGTGCGAACCTGCTCAATGCAATGATTCCGAGCAAAAATAACGATGAACTTGCTATATACGCAGAGATGAATTTAGTACGTCCAAGAAGCTTGTCGACTAGCTCCCAACAGTAGTCACCAACAATACGATCAAGTGGAAAAGGGTAGCCATCACCAAGTGACGGTCACAAAAACTTCTTCGTTTATTTTATATTTAAATAAAATGACACACATGCGTGTGGTTACTACCTCAATCGCCGAAACGTGGCTTAATACCTTGGTGACCCGAATGTGGGTGTCGATACCTGTCCGACGACCAGCTTTTTCTCAGAAGCTTCTAGGTCGTTATTTTGGACCATGTAATATTCTTAGACGTCTCGCAGACGATACCTACGATGTATTTATTTAAGGATCATGCACGGTGTTCTCGTCGACATTTTGGGTCCAAAAGTGTGCATTTCAGGTGAAGTCACACTTTACACAGTAGGACTTCAGCTCTTGCGTGTTACAAGGAGCAGTGATTTTTCTTGTTAAAGCAAAACTGCCAGGCGACCAGGTTGAAACGATATCATGGAAGTAGTCGCGTGGCACAATTGTGAACGAAGAAAAGAGACAAATGGGGGGCCGCTATTCAACAAGTGATTTAGTGAATTTTTTCCTCAAACTCAACGTGATCAGCGTGAATGTACTAGAGAGCACACCATGAGGCATTTAATAATCACTCTATGTTAAAATGTCCGATACTATTGTGTCCGCCATACCCACTGTTACTGGTCCTGTATAATAGGGAGGTAGTCGCCTGGCTGAATAAAATGCTGGACGTATCGGCTCCCCGAATCACACTTCAAAAAGACATACACTTTAGCATTAGTCCCTTTGATGTGCGAGTGAACGCCGTCCATGCTCCAAAGAAGAAAACGGAGTTGAGAGTCGACAACAAAACAAAAAATTGGCAAATCCCACGCAAAGTGGGAAGCGATGATATGCGAAGCACGAACGAGAAAGGTTGATATGCATCTTTGAGATCACCAAAACATTACAAGGTGGAGGCAACTGATGCCATACATGATTTCCGTTTCATGATTATCATGTTCGGATGTGTCGCTTACTTTCGTCAACTATTGACGTCACGTGATACCAAATTTAGTATATGTGGAGCTAGCAAAACACCCACTTGCACGCTATGAGCGTGGTATGTTTTCATGTTCTTACATGACACGCGTCGCAGGATTATTTTGTTTGCACCAGTCATATATTCTGTCGTGCATTGACGTCACGTAACACCCAATTTGGTATATGTGGAGCTAGCACAATGACTGCGAGTGTCATGAAAGGCCTAATGTACTCCAATCTAGCGTTCACGCTCGCGCACGCTGAAAACAGCGACGATACGTTAGCACCACGCGAGCGATCTATGTACTGACGCCAGACGTGACCGGCGCGACCAGCGTCTGTCGGCGAGGCCTGGCGGCAACCGGCGTGAAATGCGACATGCTGCATTCCATGCCGATATGTCATCCAGACAACACTGCGTCTCCATCTTACCGTCAATGAGGTACGCTGGATGCGCTGAAACGCACATGCGTCAAAGAAACGCAGTGCGGTGCGCCTGCGAGTATATGGCGGGACCGGCGTCTGGCGTGGCAACGCTGGCGTGACGCAACCAAATAAACGCCGACGAGCACCTGCACCGCGTCACTTGTAAATGCATTGGCACCTTGACTGTGGCATGTAGTCATGTTCTCATATGACACGCATCTCATGATTATCATGTTCGCACCAGCCATGCACCTCCGTCATGCATTGACGTAAAGTAGTACCAAATTTGGCATATGTGAAGCTAGCGAAACGGCGGCCAGCGCATCATGAGTGTGGCATGTAGTCATGTTGTTACATGACACGCATGTCATGATTATTATGTTACGTTGTATCATTTACCTATGTCATTCGTTCGTGTGACGTATAACCAAGTTTGGTACATGTGAAGCTGGCGGAAAGGCCGCGAGTGCATCATGAGCGTATAATGTAGTCATGTTGTTATATGGCACGCATCTCATGCTTATCTTATTTCTACCAGTATCATACCTTCATCATATATTGAAGTCACGTAATACCAAATTCGGTATAAATAAAGCTAGCAAAACGGCGGCCAGCGCATCATGAGCGTGGCATATAGTTATGTTGTTACATGACACGGCATCTTATGATTATCATGTTCGCACCAATCACATACCTACGTCATTTATTCACGTTCCGTAATACCGAATTCGGTATAAATAAAGCTAGCGAAACGGCCGCCAGCGCATTATGAGCATGGCATGTAGCAAAGTTGTTACATGACACTCATGTCATGATTTTCATGTTGGGGTCTGTCGCCTGTGTTGCCATCCAATAATGTCATTCCTTACCAGTTTTGCAACATGCCTTGTGAACGAAACCACCACAAAAGCTGTAGGACCATTAAATGCAAATTCTGATATTCATGACATGGACTTCATGATTTCATGTTACAACTAGTCAAATATGTTCTTCACACAGTCATTTCATGCCATACCAAGTTTGGTATAGATACCATCATTGAAACGGCCAGGAGAGCTTAAAGTTGTAGGCGGCTAGATAGATAGATAGATAGATAGATAGATAGATAGATAGATAGATAGATAGATAGATAGATAGATAGATAGATAGATAGATAGATAGATAGATAGATAGATAGATAGATAGATAGATAGATAGATAGATAGATAGATAGATAGATAGATAGATAGATAGATAGATAGATAGATAGATAGATAGATAGATAGATAGATAGATAGATACGGTCAAAGTCGCCTAAGTTCACCAAAAAATGCTTCGCATTTAAATTGTATTCAAAAATGTGGCACAACCATCAACACACAAACACGCACACTCAAGAATATTCGAATACAATATGTGACCAATCACAAGATACTCGAAACAACTGGTAAACAGCATAACCAGACACACTCAAAACAAGGCGCACAAACAACAACGCGTGCCACAATGCAATCTCGTGCATTAAAGAAACCGAGACACTCATAGATTTAAATTTTCGTCAAATATTTTTAGTCTAAGTTGTTAGAAAAAAGGTTGAATTTTTTTTCCTCACCACTCACTCGAAGGCCAGCGCTAATTCTCGTTCGATAGTTTGAAAAAAACTGATAGTTTACTGTGGTTATAAAATTATGTTACTGTTGTTCCTAAATTCTTTTGGTGATGGCGCTTTCTTTTGCGTCACACGTTTTCATGCTTTTAGAACACATTGTCTTATACGGAAGTTTGACAAATTTGCTTTCGACAACTTCATCTGACTAGTACTCGTCGTCGTAACATAGTACTGGGGGTGTTGTTCAGCGAAGATAGAACGAGCGGATTTGACTCTAGGCCACTGTGATTGTATCTCAATAGCTTCAAGCGAAGAAACGCAAACAACATTCACGCCCGTAAAGGCGGCACACTGCCCGCCTCACAATATCAAGGTCATATTGCCACGTGAAGTTGACCCTTTTACTATGTTATATGATCAGCTAACTACGTCTAAGCTTACACAGAACGTTACCTATAATAGCCACACGTCTTGTCTGCATGTTCTTGTAAACCGGCAAGCTCGATCATTTGCCTCACTATATTCGGTAGGCTTTCTTCAGGTACCCCTCGAAGACGGCCAAACAGGTAGAGGTTCTCGTGGGCGTTAAGCTTTTCCGGCAGGGCGTCCCGCTGAGAGCAGTAGCCAATTCTCGACTGCCACTACGTCGTTGCAATAAAAAGTACGGTGTCTTGTAAAAATAGAACTGAGAAATATTTCATTTTTATATACAGCGTGTATAATACCCTGTATGCAAATTAACACGACAATGACATCTTTGCACTTCCAGGGATTGTGAATTTTAAGACATGTATATGCGTTTCTAGAAATTTTAATAGTTTCAAGCACGGCACAAATTTACCATATTTAACAAAACGCTGAAGTTTGTTTGGTTGCTGTGCTGCAAAAAAAACTGCATACTGTGTGCCCTGACAACAACAACACCAAGCAATATTATATGTGTCATGCAGGTCTGTCTGTTCATTTGTTCATCATGTATTGTGCATCCAAACCACAGTGTAAGCCATAATTCGAACTGATTTTGCTTCTGGCAGGTTTGTCCTCTAATCATATTTCGAAGGTAAATAAAAAACGCGTATGTCACAGCTACATATTACATACATGGGTCATCACCGAAAAGTCTTTAAATATATAAGGCATGACTCGTAGGAGAAAAAAAACAAAAATGATTACTTGATGAGCACGTACATATTGGTAATGCAACTTCAGCAAAACCACGAAAATATTAAACCGAAACAGCAACTGCGGCTTCATATGGAGGGCATTGCAAGTGCCATGCACCAATACTTTGACTTTATGTTAATACTAAGCAATAAATGAATATGTATGTCATAGTAATTGTGGACCAACAAAAAACCAACCTTTATCTAATGCTGCTAATGAAATGCAGAATGTTTGGAAATCCCTCGAAACACTCACTCACTTTTCCTTTCAAGATGCAGACACCACGCACAGAGCACACTACCAACTGTTTATTGTACATGACTCACCTTCATGTATACGTACAGAATAATATGCAAAAGCAATGATCAACAAAGGTTCGCATTTCAGAAGATGTGTACTGGCCATCCATTCAAAAGTTTTTATCAAAATGGGCAAAAAGCTACAGCTTCGCTTCAAAGGTGAAGCAATAAACGCTATAGCCACAAATTGGAAGGACACATGAAGAATAGCAAGCAGAACGAAACTTTTCTCGCGTTTCTCACACACAGATGGTGCACGAAACGTACCCACAAGTACTGACGAACGCGAATAAGCATCTCAAATGTTGCTTCGCTCTGTCTGAAAAGCCCACTGTTTTCCCAAATGAGACTGTGCGACGATTGCAGGGACCTTTGTGAGCCCGGTAACTACAAAAGAATTGTTTTTGTGAAAGCCCAAATGCGTACGACTGTCACCACTGCAAGACAAGCAAGTGCACACGCGAAAGTCCAGCCTGCCCCTTCTGCGCGGGGCAAAGTACGCGTGGGAGATGTGAGTGGATATCGCCGAGGTGAAACGATGTGGCGATCAGCGCTCAATGCGCCATCTCACTGGTAATGCTTTTGAAAACACGATACTTCTCCCCATAGCCTTAGATATGGTGGGCGCACGGCAGGTTTCTCTGCGGCTGTCCCAATCACACGGAGAAAGCGTGTTTCCTGAGCTGGACGTGGGCCACTCTTTTCTCCGCCCCGCGGCGCTGCTGGTATGGTCGTCAAAGCTTCCGCGCTGTTGATGAAGCTTGTATGTGGCAAGAAAAAAAAAACGCTTTTGCCATTTTATATAACTGCGCATTCATTTGTGAATGTCGGGCCAAGGCGTTCGAAAGGAAAAGGCAATGCTTAGACGTATATATTTTTGAACAGTCAGTGTTGCCTACGTGCTTTATGCTCTGCCTCTATATACGCATTTCATTTCGATGAGGATCAATCCACTGATGAAGGAACAGTCTGCTCCAGCGACGACGAGAGTGGTGATGTTGTGGACGTCGATCAATACGTTTAGGTGGTAATTTCCTCGTTTTCAGTTGCATCAAGGTCGCGGTATCATATCACAGCTATGGCGGGCTATTGTTGTGCTTCTACAGGGGTGTCGTCAGGTAATCTGGCCGCAATGTTTCGAGATCACCGAGCAGGCATAGCTGATTGCTTCCAGTTTCCACTGCACTTTGCAGTGAATTCCAGTGATTGCTGAAGTTCTTCTTGAGCGATGTCCGCTGTGGAGTGAATTTGGACTGTGACGCACAAAACTTCTTTGTAGCTTCCTATGCACAACCACTCGGATGATTTCATGCAATTTTATCGTGCACAGCGCATCTGCTTTTGTGTAGTTAACCATCTGCATTTGGTGGTTGTATTGGCTGGTACAGTTTATAATGCCTTTTTGTGGTTGTGCGTTAAATTAATTTTGGCAGAGGCAGCAGCCCTGGATACACGTCTGATTTTCTGTACACTACTCTTGCAGTTTCAGAATCGGAGCCGTGCTGGAGCCATTCTGGTTTCAACCCTACCAGCGCACCGCTGTATTGGCTGATTCTACGCACACTATTTCCAAACTATTACGCAGAAACCTGGTGGCTCGGCTGTGCTCGACTCGCCCCAAGATTTTCACGGACGCTGACTGCGCAAACACTCTCCGTGCATCATAGCCTCATGTAGGTGGGCGTATCCCAGGCGGCGGCATTTTGGCAGTGGCACCTGCACATGAAACACGTCTGATTCTTTGCACGCAACGCTTGCAGGCTAGTAGCACTGCCTATGTCATAGTGGTCTTTTTTTTTCTTTTTTTATGCTGCCGCTGCTTCCACTGCTACCATTGTTACAGTAATATAACAGGCGTATCTGGAATTTTCTTCGTATTGCTTTATCTCTATTTATTGGCTTTCTCAGTGTCGTGTCCTACTCTTGCCTATTGTCTCAGTTACCTGTACGTGAAAAAAATTCTGCGAAGTGTAATGAGCGTTCTTACATGTACCACTTCGAGAAATGTGCTGGCTTGCAGAAAAAATCCCACAAATCTAATTCAGAGGCAGCAAAGCAGTCGTGGAAGTGCGCGAAATGTAAGTGCGTGGGACTGCGCACTAATCGCAATGACAGTGGAGTCGATGTACCTTCAGCTTTAGCATCGATCAACCAGAAACTTGAGGGCTTACCGGCATTATTAGAAGAAGTAAACGCCGTTGAACAGGCAGTTCATTTTATATCCAAGAATTTTGACGAGATTCAGGAAAATCTTTCGACCCAAGACACTCAAAAAAAGGAACTAAGAAAAAAGTAATAAAACTAGAGGAAAAAGAAAGGGTGCATGTGTCTGTAGAAATCGACCCTCATCGGCAAGTGAACGATCTAGAATACCGAAGTAGGCGGCTGAACCTGGAAGTCCATGGAATCCCTGCTGTTTATGGGGAGAACTTGATGACCTCTTTAATGGTAGTTGCTGACAAGCTTTTAGTACCTCGGCTTACAAAATCCGGTATTGCATCTATGCATCGGCTATCGGTTAAGCAAGACAGAATACCAGGAATTATTATCCGTTCAACAAACGAATTGACCAGAGACATGTGACTTAAGAATAAGAAATCACTCGCACACTGCAACCCTCAAAATTTCCTGCAGGAAAGCTTCACTAGACACAACAACAGGCTTCTAAAGACCACGAAGGCGAAAGAAAAGCGTGAGGGATATAGGTTCGTTTGGTACGCCAACGGCAAGATCCTTGCCCGAAAAACCAAAGGGGCTCATGTAGTACATTAGGGATAAGGATGATCTTCAAGCACTGTAAATACTAAAGTTCATTTCAATACCTGAATGGTGCACATAGTAATGGAATTTTACTCCGCTTGCGATGTAAACAAAATTGTAGCAGCACTTACCACCCCTTCCATCAAATGCATTCACCTAAACACGCGTTCTGTGAGAAATAAGACATCATGCTTAGAGCAACTGTTTGCCGAATTTTCTTTTTAGTTCTCATTGATCATCTTAAACGAAACAGGGAGTACTTCCGAAAGTGATATATTTATGTTGCCCAATTGGAATACTTACTATTTAAACAGGTCAAACTCCCGAGGAGGCGGTGTATCATTGCTGATTGCTCATGACATTGACTGTTAGATTCTTGATTGTTACGCTGTGCTTTCGCCTGACTATGAAATATTGACGCTGTGCACTGCTGAGCATGTGTTTTTTGTTTGATATAGACCCCCTACCGGTGACATACTGATGTTCATTAAACTCTTTGAGCAATATTTTGCATATGTCGTTCAACAGCATAATTCAAAAACGTTGATAGCTGGTCGAGACTTCAATATTGACTTGTCTTCCAATAGTCAATTATCCAAATATTTTAGTTCGACTATATTATTTAATGATTTTACCAACCTAAATAACATGCCGGCCAGGGTCACATCCGAAGGTCAGTCAACCCTTGATTTATTATTGACCGATTTCTCACAGTCCAATAATGCCATGTTCCATTTCCCAAGTTCTCGTCATCGTCCCAAAACACCACATGATTCTCAGCGCAAACCGCGCCTGCAGTTTTCGCGTAGGTTCCAGAACAATCTGTACCGTTCGCACAGTGGGCGTGATCTTATCGAAATGATCTACTACAGTCCGGAACCTTCTCGAAAACTGCAGGCGCGGTTTGCGCTGACAATCGTGTGGAGTTTTGGGACGACAACGAGAACTTGGGAAATGGAACGTGGCTATATTAAATCTGGTGCCTTACCTTGTTCTGTGAGTGATCACTCGCCAGTATTTTTGTGTGCTGAAATAAGTGAGTTCAAAGGGAAATATTTCCCTGCAAATTATTACCAAGCACTTTCAGAAAAAAATTTACGATCTTTTTGTGACCCCTTGTTGGAAGCTGAATGGAATGTAATAACTGGAATCACCGATGCTTACAATACGTTCATTGAAGTGAAGCTTACAATACGTTCATTGACGTATATTGTCACCGGGCACCGAACGACGTGCGGATAATGGCAAGAGCGCAAAGTTTTTTTATGAATCTACATCTTAATTCTGAAAATTTTTAAACGGACTGAAAGAGCAGCCACAGATTGTCGGCTGTTGCTACCAATATTTTTTGTTCTTTGATAGTCGCTTCTCGCTTTTGCTACTGGTCAACATGTAGAGTTGATATATAATGACTTGTTCGGTAAATATGCGCACACTAGTTTGAATCTTGGGTAGCTTTCTTCACAGGTGATAATATATCAGTATACAGCCAACGTGCCACAGTGTATATTTGCATTTATACCGATACCTACAACTTAAAACTGCCCAATACAATACTAATATAATCCACCGATAAAGCATCAACGTGGGTTTTTTTCACTAAGGTGTACCCAAATACCAACTGAAGATTCGTGTTCATACGAGTCGGAAAAGTGCCGACTAGTGTGCAGCCGGCAGCTCTCGGTAAGAGCCTGAGTTGTTGAAAGTGCGACGCATCGATGATCACTTCTTGTGCTGGCACCGTAGACAAAAAAAAAATGTTTGATTTAGGATGACAGATGTCTGAACGGTACTTTACAGTTAATCTTACACCTCAGCATTATGCGTATTTAAAGCAAGAAATGCCGGTAGCGTAAACACTGGCGCGGCCGGCAATATAGGCCTAGTTCTCGCTGGGGCGGGGCGCTGGTATAAGACCGCTCTCGATGCAGCTAAGTTGCGATGCTTCTGGTTTCTCCATTTGAGCAGCGGAACACTTGTAACTATCAACTAAACTGTACCTAAAGTAAGTAGAATAAGCATTGCCAGACATGCAATTCCATTGGGGTGATATCGAGCGACAGCTGTTTTTCAGGCCTCCGCTGGCAATACAGGGGGCGTGCCAGTGTAGAGACTGGCAAGCATATCGATACATACAACTATATAACCACCCAGGGAAATACTAATGCCATCCACAGAAAAAGTATGCCAGTGTGTCAGTTCATTAAGGCGTACCAATTTACCCACTGAAAATTGCGTGTTCTTACACATGAGTCGCAGAAGTACGGCTACTGCACCAGGAAGCTTTTGGAAACAGCTAAGTTCGACACACCGATCGTCATCGCTCTTTGTTCAAGCCCTTCTTACGAGAAAAAATTGTTGATTTATGTTGACGGATGTATAAACTATAGAACAGTAGTTCCTACGCTTTAGAATCATGTTTACTAAAAGCAAGAAACGCCGGTAGCATGCACACCAATGCGGCCAGCACGAGCGGCCTAATGCTCGCTGCCGGAGCACTGGGTAAGACCGTTTTCGAAGCAGCTGAGTTGCTATGCTTGAAATTTCTACATTAGAGCGGAACATTTCTAACTGTTACCTGAAGTATATAGATGGACAGTCATTACCAGACATGCATTTTTAGTGTGGCGATATCTGACGACAACTCATATTCTCGCCTTTGCTGGGAAAGCTTGTGAAGCATCGAGAGTGCTCATTCACGTCTGAATTATGGAACAGTACGAAAAATAAATCACTAATGCTTATTTGATATATAAGAAATTTGCGGAAGATGTGCCAAAAAAAGTGGACTTATTGCTGCAATGCACGTGCACTACAAGAAGTGAACCTGCTATTGACAATGCGTGAATTATGAAAAAGCGTGTTAGTCAGCAAAACCTCCAGCATTGTCTTCTTATATTTAAGCTAACAAAGCATTTCTCTCCCTATTCCAAAAGAAAAAATAAAGATAACAGTGATTTCGCATATTATAGGTCATGATCATGATGTGTGATACGCGAAATAGCCAGGCATACTCGGGATCTGTTAGCGTAGCATCTCTCCATGCCATAGAATCAAGAGTTTCATATTTAACGATATTAAAATATACCACTGAACACGCTACATAAACGTGCCCACGGCGCTGGTAGAAACAGTGCGTGATTTAGCATGCACCAGCAAACTCAAGTCAGAATTCTAGTGCTTCCAGCGCATTCCGATGCGCATCAACATCACATCGGTCAAGCCAGCGCCCCTACCAGTGCATATCCGCTATTTTCCAGTGCACCCAGCGGAGTGCCAGTAAACATCAACGTGTACCAACGCCACAAAAGCCTACTAGAATCATGCTGGGGACGCTCTTTTTTTTGCAATTGGGATAGTCAGAGAGGGGCCTGCACTTTGGCTTCAGCCCTGGCCAGTTACAACTCATTCGAAGGTCAGGGATCTCTGAGCATTCTTCCTGGCTACTCAGACTTGAGTTCAGACTTCATGTGGGTATCGGAAACATAGATGAACCAGCACGCCCTCAAGGTGTCACGTGGCAGTGATGGTAAAGAAAAGCTCCAGCCAAGCTCGCACATCCATAACTGTTTAATTGGGTGCAACTGTGTTCAGAAAATGATAGGCGAAGGCACAATAAACTCCACCTGTTCAGTGATGGCACGGAACACAGATTAGGCCATCAGTTCTCTACTCATGTAAGGTGTATCTGAATTTATACATGCGTCATACAAAATGCGATCCATTTTGCTGTTGATTTGCAAAGCTTTCGAACGAGATTTAGTATTCGCGTAATGCACGCATTATTTACAAAAGAGTCTTCCAAAAATATTTCGTAAAACAAAATAAAAACAAAGCACATATTCGGCAAAATTTGCTGAGTGGAGAGCCCAGAATGCGCAAGTAGTGATCAAGATATCCAGCATATCTTGTTACAAGACCCGCAATATCCGCACTAGCCATCACACCTATTTAGATATTTAGTGGCACTGCACTGCCAAGAAATTTTTAGAATGAAGCCGAATATTTGGACATTATTGAGAAAACCTTGTTAGACACTTTCTATGAATCTAACTAGACTTGAACGGGAAGTATCTTGTGCCGCATGATGTGAGAACTCATTCAGAGTCCCTGTGATTGCATTTTTCTAGTTGAGTACTGATGTGACTGGACGCTGTACAATGTTATTTCACAGCACGTATCGTGTACTTGAAAATCCATCTCATGAGAACTATGGTATTGTGTGATGAGGCTCAACTTTGCGTTTTCCTCTGAGTTACTCTCCATGTATACTTACATGAAGTCTGCACAGATGTTATTTTCTTTCAAGTTTTTGGTTACTGTGCTTTCTATATATCCTACAAAATGACCAGCTAGTAGTTTACTAAAGAAAAAACTTTCTATAATGTTAATAATAATATTATCAATAATAATATAAAAGTATATATTATTATTATTATTATTATTATTATTATTGTTGTTGTTGTTGTTGTTGTCGTACTTTGGTCCCTTTAGTAACGCTCCAACTTTGTTAGCAATGCGTTCTGCATACCTACGTGTTCACACTTGAGAATCATTTTTATATTGGGTAAAGCATCACGAGAAGTTTTAGGAGGGATAAGTACTCAACTTATTGTGTTCCTTGCAAAGTGAACTACGTATTTACTCGAAACAGTTTACATAAGGGATGATTTACCACCTACATATTTTGTTATTTATGTGCGGTCATTATATTTGATAACAAATGTTTTTATTCTAACCACAATAATAAATGTAACACAATAAACGTATGCCTATAACGGCGATCAGAAAGCTACAAACGGAGAAACTTTCTTGAAAATTGATTCACTCCACGGAAGCGAAACGAATGCTTGCAGTCTTGCGATATAAAATACCTTTACAAACAAACTCTTTTGCCTTGCCTCCGTCTCGGCCTTCATTGGTCAGGTGATGTGAGAGTGACATTCACAACGAGTGCTTTAATGGCTCATTGTTAGCCTATAAGCCTTCGTCTCGTTCCGCGAAACTGTTGAATAACACTTCAGGAAATTACATAAATAAAACCCGAGAAGGCATCTTCAATCAACAATTTTTTTAAATACGAAAAAAGTCATGCGGACATGACAGTATACCAAGCCGATTTTTGCGGCGGTTTGTGGAGTGGCTGACATGCTACTTAGAAATTATTTTCAAAAATCTTTGAAAAGCTACACGTTATTTCAAGCTTGGTATAGAGCAAATGTTAAGCCAATTTTTAAAGGCGGTGTGAGAACAGCCCCGAAGAATTATAAGCCTGTCTCACTTACTTCAGCTTTTTGCAAATTATTGAACATATAGTGCCCAAAAACAATAAACAATTTTTAGAACAAAACGAATTATTCTACCCTTTTTAGCATGGATTTCACATAGGCCTTTCAACTGTCTCACAACTAATCGAAACAATTCATGACTTCTCTGTTGCTGTAGATGCCTGTATAAAATTAATGTTACACCCCTCTTTATTTGGTCAGCGTATGGGCCAGACTTTGCCCCTCCCCCTTTTAGGTGACTAAGAGTGGCGACGCTCCCCCCCCCCCCACCCACTCTCCAATGCTCACGCCTGTTAACACGGCAATAAATAAACATCAGACCAATCAATTTGGCTGTGCATAATTTATTCACGGCACAGTGCAAAGTGTGACTTTTTGTGATTTTCTTTTGGAACTCAACTTCCTTCCTTCACGCAGAAAGTTTATCTATTTATAGATTGACTTTTTGATCACTGTCTATTTTTTATTAGCAGAAAGAGCGTGACAAAGTGTTTCACAAACTGCCTGTCTTTAAACCAGGCAAATTGAATATAGACCCACGTTTTTTCACTTGGTTTACTCAGTCTGTTGCACGCAATTGCATGACATCTAGGAAGCTTGTTTATTCCGCTGTGCCAAAGAGATATGGTTTAAGACATTCAATTATCCTATTATACAATATGTACTTTCCGGAATATCTTCTCACGTCATTGCTCCTGATTGGCAATCATAAAATGACCCACCATAAGGACATTACGACCTTTCAAATTATCTAATTTCCTTAACAATTGTAACATGTGGCTCATAGAGCTAAACTGTGTAATATGCAAAGCACTCTGCTAAACTCGAACTGCCATTACCCATACTTGTGATCTTTTAAACTGTGCGTCATTTGAACTCTCTATTTATTCTGCTATCTTGGCAAACACACTAATATTGTTAGCAATGCTGACCACATGCTAGCTGATCATCACCATAACATCTCTTCTGCCTCTTCCTCTTTAAAGTTCAATTTTTTAGAAAACTTGTCAGTAGGAAACTTGGTTATGTGGCCACTTTGTGAGCATCTATATATGTATTAGCAAACTACATATTTTATTAAACTTTCTGAGAATTTCATTGCCAAACTCATGACTAATATTTAAAATATTGCAGCAAATGTCACACCCATCACAATCGTTCTAAAATTTCATCATATCGCCATAATCACCTGATACTACCGTAAGTCATTGATCCTTCAGAGCTCTAAGGATCGTAATCACCTTCTTCGATCACTTGAGCCTGCGTAAGGCATTGTTAGCTTTTGTGAATTATCATGCAGCTAACATTGTATTGCGAAAAATCAGAACCAATGCGTTTTGGTTAACTTTATTACACTCCTATTCATGTGATATATTCTACACTGTGGTTCAAAACAATGAATATATTTTTATGGTTTCCTTTGTTTGCCTGTTGGTTTTATGCGGTTGTGTCTGAAGAACACAATCCTCTTTTTTCATTAGGACCTTCAGTTGTTTTTCAACCACAACTCTGTGTAATACCTTACGGCTTTGAGGGTATGAATAAAACATAAATAAATAAGTGTAATTGGGCACAGTGGAAGGGGCTGTCTTGAAGATAGTACAGTATGTGAAAGGCCAGCTAAATAATTGAAATGAAAGTAGGCATTCTGCTAATGATGTCCTTGTTACAACGACAAGAATCAATTATTCTGCAAAATTCGGTAAGCCCTTTTTGAATATTGCTCACAGCTGTACATACGTGAAAATATTCAGCTGAGATGGCTGTCCAAGAAGACAAATGAATTTATGCAGTCAAAACTCAACTCAGAAAGAGAAATTGAACAAAGGTAGTCTATTCAATAAAGACCTACTTGCTATAGGTATAATAATGTTTCTGACAGAAGTCCTATATTTCTGCTGCTATCTTCTTTACCTTGAAATGCAGACATCAATCATTTTGAGTTAAATGTAAAGCCAAGAGCGGGGGCTCATATCTTATAGCTTAACACAACGTGGGATTTAAACTCTACAAACCAGTACTCACATGCTTTCACTTCCACAAGGGGAAAAAGAAAGTCTCATTCAGTTACATAGAACTAGCAATAAGATCTTATATGAAACATCCTTTAATTATGAGCAATAACCAGACATTTGAGGAAAGTTTGTGGTTGCTGGCGTGGTGTTAAATATTGAGGAGGGAATAATTTTGGCACTTCCAAGCAGCAAACTAAGCTAAATTCATACACTTCACAAAGTGAACGGAAAACAAACATTACAAGTGCTGCCCAGGACATTTACTGACACCATCCACACTATACAAGTTTTTCATATATAAAGCAAATTTACGTTGTTTCAGTAGTACTAAGCGTTCACCTGGGAATCTCAAACTTTTCTGTAAGTGGCATACTGTGTGCGAAAGCAACAAGAACATCTGTAGAGCACATGTTCAGAATTAAAGAAAACAGCTGATTTTATTTGTTGATGCAGCGACAAAACACCGCTGGCACAGTTCAGGCTACGAGCACAAAAGGCGTATGCTTAGGATTTGTTTCAATGATTACAGATGCCGCTGCCCATTAAGCAGTATGTATGAGAACTGCAAGGCAGTGGGATCGCGAAAATGTTCATTAGGCAGAACCGCCTGATGAACGCATTGAGCTAAACAGACGCTCGCTATGGTGATAAATATATGCAGATAAACAAGACTAAGGTAGAGTTCTGTGAATATTACGCTTACACTGATTCCGCCTCGCGCGGAAGCGACTAACTTGGCCGCTGTTTATGGTGGTGGTGTACCTCGCATGAATGGCTTCAAGCTGGATACGTGAACAACCTGTGTGCCACGAAAGCGGCCATCGGAAGCCGTGACAACAGAAGTTACTCGATTGTTCACAGATGTCTGCTCATTGAAACGTGACTAAAACTTTTCACAAAAGCCAGAAACTCGTGTTGGGGTCTTCAACAATGTCTACTCTCCAGTATTGGATTTAAGGACGCCGTGAGCGTCCTTGTAGCGAGTCGTCTTAACTGTTCTTGTTGGCTGGGCGCGTCGCTGACAAGCGGCCAGGCGAGAGATTAGGTGCTCACTTGATGACACCGGCAAGTTCAGAGGGACATCAAAAAAAAGAGATGCCGTGTGGAAATGTCGCTTGGCGGCCATAGATGAGAAAGAATTTAGAATCGCCCGTGGTGCGCTGCGTAGCGGTATTGCACGCAAAGGTTACAAATTGCAGGACGGTGTCCCAGTTGATGTGGCCGTCGTTGATATACACAGAGATCATATCATATAGAGCTTGATGGAAGCGCTCTGTGAGGCCTTTAACCTGCAGCGAGCAATTTTTATTATCACCTCCTTTCATAGCCACTAGTTCTAAAAAAAGTCATCTAGCTGCACTTAACAAGTCACCAAGTCAAAAAAGAGCTCTGAAGCTTTTTGGCTGATTGTGAACTGATATATATTTTTCTCTAGTACACTACCAAGAAGCCGGCAGATAATTATTTCGTTTACACGTGTTTCGACGCTATATTTTTAGGCACACATCACGAATGACGTTTCCTGTCAAGACATTGTTTTGTTGCCATGACGTACATGGTCATTTGCTGACCCGTCTTTGAAGCGGTTTCATTTAATTAGGCTAGTTCTGTCGATGAGTGCACGAGCCAGAGGCAAATTTTTTTTCAAGGGGCCAGGTGCATGTCCTTGAAATGAGGGCCGGGCAGGCCGATGTGATGGACCGTCATTTTACGCTCTCTCTATACCATAGGAAAAAAAATTCAGTGGTGGGGAGGGGTTGTCACTCTCTGGCTACACCACTCAGCATTGTCATGGCAGGCGCAAGGGGTAGGGGTGGATGAGAGGGGGGGTAGCCAAGTCCCATACACGTTGACACATTATTAAGGATCAGGGGTGGGGCGCTGCGACAACACCCCCTCCCCTTGAAGGGGAGCCGTGTACAAGCTTATGAGCATTGTAAAGTATTTGGGTTGAGCTATTTGCACAAACCACTATTGAAACACAAGGATGGCAGTGGTGCGCAAATTTTTATTTGTTTATTTTCGTACTATTCAAGACAAAGATATACACGTAAATGCTGATGACGACAGCGACTATAGCTGTCACAAAACCTACGCGTTCAAGAAAGCAAGTTGATTCGCCCGACCACAGTGGTCTAGTAGCTAAGATACTCGGCTGCTGACCCGCGCACGCAGGTCGTGGGATAAAATGCCTGCCGTGGTGGCTGCATTTTCGCTTCCTCGAAAATACTTTAGGCCTGTGTGCTAAGATTAGGTGCATGTTAAAGAACCCCAAGTGGTCAAAATTTCCGGAGCCCTTCACTGTGGCATCTCCCATAATTATATGGTAGTTCTGGGACCTTAAACCCCACCTATCAATCAAAGCAAGTCATTTCAGGCGATCTTCTTTCGTGGTATGTTAGCTGATCTAGCGTTTGTCACTTAGGTTAAAGCTGCTTCTCTCAAGGAAATGATGCAGGGCTCAAGTGATTGTATGTTTTAAACATGTACATGTGCCCATGATTTGTCACGTTTGTTTACAGCAGTAATATATGTGTCATGTCTCCGGTGTTTCATTATAAACGTGGGATCACATATGCATCTTGCGCAATGTATCGCCTATAAGTGCCCTTGTGATCTCTTAATGGTGGAATAATGCGACATGGCGGTAAAACGTGTCAGCTGCACCTGAGCCAACCTGTCGAGCCACATGTGACCACCATGACGTTTGTGACTGAAGTAAGCGTTTGTTTACCTCCTTGTGTTGATTGGCAATAATATTTATAACAACAAAATGAAATCCACAACAAAGAGCGCGGCGCTGATCGTGTTTGTTTAATGTACTACTTTCAATGCGGTACAACACTTTTTAAGTTCAGGATCAATGTTTTTCTGCTTTATTTTCCTTCTGTTGAGTTCCTTTAACCTTCTTAGAATGCAAAACAGACAAATCACACATGCCGAGCAGTCTTGGGTTTTTATGTGGTGAGTTAACTTCTTTTATGGTGTATTAATTTCGAAAGCTATGGTTTTCGGTACAGTATACGCAAGCGACCGCTCCGACCTCTTGAAGTCGTATGCGAATTCGTAATCGATGCCTATGTGTCGCCTGCACAACAAGAACACGCTGTTTCTATTGTATTCGCAATGCCTGTTTTCGTAGAATATGAGTTTAATTCGACCTCTGCGGTAGTCGACCGCACTGAGCACACCGCACTGTGCAACACTTCGATCCGGTCAACCCGACCGTCCTGTGCGAGGTGTGGTAAAACGGCGATGACACTTGGGACCTGCGATGCAAACAGAACCTTGCCTGGATACAAAAGCAACCCGATAACTTCGCCTGTCCGGTAAGTGTTGCTCATTCCTCTTAACTTAAATCACGCCGCAAATTGTGTCTGTCTCGCTTATGGACGCCTGGCTGGGCGCGGGCATTATGCGACGAGCCCAGGTTCAGCGTAGTGGCAAAGCGAGGTGGTTTATTTCAAGTGTTAGACGGTGAAATTTTGATCGGAACCGAGTTTTCTGATCGGCATTAACCCACTTATCCGACGAGGATGTTGGGAAACTGATCCCACTTGACGAATCCGGGTTGGAGTTCGATTGCCATCGATAGCTCTCGTGTGACACTCGTGCTACGTGGTCTACTCTAAAGTGAATGAAGCGGATGAAAATTTAATATGTCTTAAAGATGTAATATCTACCACAAGTTTTTCTTTCACCAGCACGTCATGATCACCGTAATGTCTTAATGTTGCATTTTATTATTCCTGTTTTATCATTTGCTTTTGAATATTTTTATGTCATTTCTTCTTTCAATAGTAAGTAGTACGATTATGTTATGTACTCATCTTGTTGCTAACATTAATCAAGCTTGTTCATCATTGCGAACATGTGCGTCTAACTTATACCTTATGTATAAGCGAAAGACACGTAAGACAAACCAAGTACAAAGGACAAACACTCCTTTTACCCGAGCATTTATTGGGAAGTAACAACAAATATATAAATGTAACCACCAGAAATAAAAGGCAGAAAAAATAAACAATATAAAAGAACAATCAAACAAAATGCATACTAACACTGTGCAGCGTCCATTCGTAATAACACGTGCAAAGAGTGTACGCACAAGCAAGGGTCAACATTATAACGAATGTCATTGCGATTTGGCATTCCAGGTCTACATGTCCATGTGAAATTGCATTCGCTATTGTTCTATAGTTTATTCGCAGGCTACTATATTACCACAAAATTACGATATGCATATAAAATTTTCATAACATTGTCCAGCTGGCTCAAATATACTGTGGCACGATAAAACAGCATCAGTCGAAAAAAAACCCTCGTTCACATCGAATGCAAGAGCAGCTTCATGCTGCTCACAACTGGCAGTCGGCAATATTTGGAACCATGATAGCGTTCATGAATTTGTGATCACGATGGATGATGATCAATGCACACGAGTGGTAAATGCTCTAGCTGCTGCCATGAAGCATCAGAACTTACTGAAGCACCTCAAGCTTGCTATTGAAAAATTATCACAGACGACGAGGGACTTGGAGCTGCGGCTACACGCCTATTCGTTTACGTTAGCTTCTCTTCGGGCTTCGAGTTTATAGGTTAATACCAGAAAATCGTGGTACTTCCCAAGAAAGGATAATTGGTTTAAAAGCAATCTTCTTGAACTGGTGTCCCAGACTTGCGTGTGTATTCTGCTGCTAGCGAGTCTAAAACGCGGCAGCGCTGCACCAAAAAAGTGGCGTGTATATTGGCGCAGGTGATGTACATTAAGCAAGTTGGTTAACAATGCATCAGCGTACCTTCCTTGCCTATATTTGATGAGATTGTTTTTTATCTGATAGTTTGTGATGATAGTCATTTGTGCTTTTCATGTGATTGTACGCATGCAGGAGGGTTTCAGAAGATTAGCTACGGTTTAAGGTGGTGGGCCCCCTTCAAAAATCTTTTTTTTCTCAAAATAAATTTTTATGGTGTTGTTTTTCTTGCACGCCCAAACATTCACATATATGTTGCAACAAAAATTATCTTCCTAGCGTCATTATCTTGCGAGATACAGCAAGATTTCTATACCCTACGCTCCTATAGTAAAATTGAAACCGTAATTCCAACTGTGGTTTTGGTTTCGAAAAATCGCTTTCAAAAGCAAGTGTTATGTTTCAAAAGCAAGCGCTTTCAAAAGCAGGTGTGCAGAAACTGGAATTTATTGGTATGCCGAGAAGCATGTTGGCTGCCGCCTCAGAAAAATGAAGAAGACAGTGCGTGGACTCGGTGGTAAAGGAAAGCCCACTGATGCCCTCATTGACCACCTGCAAAACTACTATGGCATCGCCATAAGGGCTAATGTGGGGAACCTTTCCGCGATAAAAAAGGCAACCCTTGCCAGTCTTTTTCATTGCAGCTCTACCGACAAGCAGCCGAGACATAACCTGTGTCCACTTGGACCGAAAAGCTGGTGCGGATACCAAAGGGTCGAAGCACTCGGCCAAGGGAAGTATGCACACAAAGGATGACTTCCAAATGAAGTGCTCAACAAAGTTAAAACTGTCTACATTGATCTGTGCTCTGATGAGTTTCTAATGAAGTGTCTTTATGGAAAGACTCAATATGCTAATGAGTGCTTGAATGGTCTAATATGGCAGCGGGCACCCAAAGAGGTCTACGTAAGCTTGCCTACAGTAATGTTTGCCTTGCATGATGCTGTGGCACACTTTAATAATGGCAGTGTAAGCGCCCTAAATATCCTGAGGCAAGCTGGCATAGAACCAGGGTACCGCACGACGAAAGCTTGCATCGCCAGGGATCACCTGCGCATGCAGAATGCTAACGCTAGTCAGCGTATTAGACGAAACAGGCCAGGAAGTAAAAACAAGCAGCCACCCGAACAACAGGAGACAATATTGCTTCCGCAGAAGGGCCTAGCTATGAATCTGGTGCATTTTAGGTCTGCATGCGAAGATTGTGACCCTTTTTACAAGCTCGCAAATCTTTGTTTACGCTTTTCTTAAAATAACAATTTGCTCTAATTGTTGCGACGCAAACTTTCATAACGTATTTCTCAGCGCATACTTTGAACTGAAATTTTGCACATTGGTTTACAATAAATATATTGTGCAGTGAACTAGAATAAAAGAAATCCATCGAATATTCTTCAGTTCACAGCAGAATTCTCCAACAGGTTCAGCCTAAAGTGGCTCTTCTCCCCCGATTTTTTTGTTTTTTTAACATTACTTCTTCGATATTCACTGGATAATATTTATTCTAGTTCACTGCATAGCTCCAGCCATTAGTTACACAAATAAAAAAGCTTTACTGAATAAAGCCACCCATTAGCCACTCACCAAAGCTGGCGTGGTTAGCACTTTTAATGCAAATTTTGACAAAGATTACCTACCATTAAATAAATATTCAATATTTTGCACTGTAAATAGCTGGGTAAATTAAATAAGACATGCTGGTTTTGAGGAAAAAGTTATTTCAACGCTGCCTGCCCTTAATTGTTTTTTTGTTTTTGAGGGGCCTACTACCTTAATAATAAAAGTCAGCGGCGAGTGTGCGCTTTTGCATGTCTCTTTTTTATCTTCTTTCATTGTTTCAATTTCGTGCCAACGTTTTTTTACAGATCCATTATTAAATATGTGAACGTTGTTTACACTTGCTAAAAGTGTCGATATGGTAATCTCTTGCCAAACGCTTGTTGACGATATTACACACGCCACGCTTCTATGAGTTTAGTGAACATAGTCAAGGCGCGAATGGCATTAGGTGTGAATATAATTCACTATGCCCGTGTAGCAGCAAAAAAAAGACATTAACACCTAATGTCATTTGCAGTGAATGACATTACAGGTGACAGGGGTAATAAGAGAAGACCTTATTACACAACACACCAATAGCATCAGCTAAAGTGCCAAGGTGCACACTAGATGCACCAAAAAGTGATGCTTCTTGCTTGTCAAAGTAATCAAAGAAGCGTTAATTAGAGCACTGTACGGAAGTAGATTTTCAGTGTGAGCCAGGTCCAGGACCGAGATTGAGGTGACTCAGAGTGAGGCCCTCGCTCGTCCTTACACAGAAAAAAAATACGCCTGCCCGACCCAGCCCAATCGCCATAGGCCCAAGCCAATTATCTTGGTGGTGTTCCCCAACATAGAATTGAAAACAACGCATTTTAAGAGGCTAATATCGATCCTTTGGTGGAACATGCTTTACTTACAACTATACCCTATTCTAGTGCAACTCCTTGTAAAAAGTGATTCATGGTGGCAACAGCTGAGCTTATATACTGGATGCTACGAATGTTTGTCAGTGGTACAATGTGCCTACTTTTTTCTGCAAATAGTTTAGAGATGCAATGAAGGCTTCGACAGGTGCTAGCCTCGGTGGAAAGAATGATTGAATAAAAAGACAAGGATGCCCACCACAAGAGAATAAAAATTTGTTGACGTTGCGGGTACCCAAAATAGGAGCCTTGTTCACAATGATTGTGGACAAGGCTCTCGTATTTCGTGCTGAAGCATCAATCATGGGGATGATCAAAAGCATTTCGAAGCAAATAATATAGTAAGGAAAGTGATTTGTAGCATGGGTTAAGATTCAATACAGGGTGAAAAAAAAAATGGGACACAAGGAGCAGGGCACATCACATTGAAGGCATGTTTTAGGAGCTAACTTTGGAACTTGGTTTGAACTGTGGCTCGGCATCTACATAGATGGCTCGTTTTCGTGTGACAAGATTGAAGCACTCCGACATTTATGGAGTGCAATGTCACTGCTATGTGAAAATAAGTGTCTTGTATTTGCCACAGGTGCATGTTGTAGGGAAACAGTAAATAGATTTTCAATTTGCTAAAAATGAAAGGGGGGCGGACACTTCATGAGATGTGTTCATTGACTTACTAGAATATGTGCAAAACAGCGCTGCTCGTTTCATAGCGCGTAACTACAATCGCTACTCCAGTGTCACAAAAATAAAGACTTTGTTGCCCTTATCGTCACAGGCATTGTGCAGGAAGATAGCCATTCTGTGTTTATTTCATAAAGTCATGTACAGCACACTTGTGAAAATCTTGCCACTATCTAAACCTTATCGCACATCTCACACGCTTCACAATCAGCATAAATGTTTTAGTCTTTTCGGCAGCACCCAAGCCTTTAAGGCATCTGCGTTAGCGCATGTCATTTCTCATTGGAATGATCTTCCAGTTGTTTTGTGCATTCGTGATCACGTGGAATTCAGGAATACAATACTACAATTTACGACTGCCTTTCCTAAACATATCTTTTCTGTTGGGGTTCATTCATTGTAGAACCAATTTATTATGTGCAGTGCAACACAAATTTCATACTGGTGCATGTTATTGGTCATGCTTAGGATTTGTACATTTGGCTTTTGAATTTATTTTATTTTTTCTGTGTTTCTTGATAAAGAAAGTATTGTTTTGTCCCCCTCACATAATACTCCTACTTGGACTCCGAGCCCCTCACTGGCTACGGTGCCATTATGGCGGCTGACAGAGAAGTCAGGAGAGCCTTCCCGCATTCGCACCCGAGAAATATCGCGCGGGGAGGCTGTAAAGTTCCGACAGTTGCAGACCGAGTGCATGCTAACACCGGCTCTGGCCCAGTATGTGTGCCCCGACAAGTTCGTGGACGCAAGATGCAGTGTGTGCCAACGCGAACTAAGTACTCTCCGCCACATCAAATGGGGAGGGTGTAACAGTGCTATGCATAGTGGGAATGGGCAGTGCCAGGACGCCACGTATCCTGAAAAGGTGAGAGCGTGGATACGCTCCGAAGACCTGAAGACGCAACGAAGGGCCATCCAGCGGCTTGAGGAGACTTAGGCAAAGCAACAGAGAAAAATAGCCGACGACCCGTCTAACGGGCGTGGAGGCTCCCGAGTAACTGTCGCCTAGTCAGAGCACAAGGACCTTGAGCTCTAGGCTCAGAGATTATCGGACTCTACTAGCCATAATCTTAATATAGGGAACAGCTGCGCTCTGCGAGGCCGGGGACTTCCTACACGCCGGGTGTATAAATGTTATTTCTTTTTCGCTCTCCTACTTGGAGCCTGGGAGGTACTTGTAAATAAATAATGTGTTTGTCACTCTTATGCATTTATTGAGCACGCTTATTGTTGAACCCTGTCCAACATTAAGCTGGCGGCATTTGAGAACATGCTAAACTTGCTTTAAAATACTTAATTCGCAACTAATAATTGGGTGCTACAAGAAGGCTGCCAAACTGATAACTATACTAATTGTGTAAGAATACTTCAATGTTTTTGTATTGTTACTGCATTCAAGCAGTACGTTTTTTTATGCTTTGCTATATGCCATGCAGAAAATGAAGCTATGGTGTTGTATATGTCAGAAAGGCCCAGAAAGTGTTTGTTGTGTTCGGCCAAAAGCTAAAAGAAAACAAGGCCAAATTTAAAGGAATGATGACTCCCATTTCTTCTGTTTTTATTTAAACATGCTGTTACTCGGGAATTCTGCAATCAGCATTACAGGCAGGTTATGATGCATGTCTTTTTTGATGTTCTTTATTCCCGCTAAAAGCAAATGGGTGAATTTTCATTTCAGTGAATTGAAAAGAGCACGGAGTGATCGAATGTCTCAGCCATGTTGTTCTGGTTAGGGCATGTGGGAAGTTAAGCTAAGCAGACGAGAAAAAGAAACAGAAGAAAAAAACAAACACGCAGAGAACTTTCTTGGTTGGCAATGACCTTAACGATGCGTGGTAGGAGGGCTTTTAAAAGCGAGGGAAGAGATAAAGAAGCAGTGGTTTAAATGTTCTAGAAAAAAATGTAGTTTTATATTTATATTGACACATACACATTCATTACTATCGTTCGCATGATTAAGGTCATTGCCACCCCAGAAAGTTGGCCACGTCTTTTTTTTTCTTTGACTCGTTTTTTTGTAATTACCCTAACGTCCGGCTTACCCCACTCCACTTTTTCTTTCTCTTTTTCTTCCCTTGTTTTAATGCTTCTTTCATTTTTGCTGATTTCTTTCGCATTCTCAATTTCTCTTTTTATCAGCCAACATGCCATCAAATACTTCAGGCGAATACGCTGACTGGGCCACCCACGGGGATACTGAAAGCATATTTTACCAATGACCTTCCTCACTAAACAAGTGCTCTTCAGACCCCATCCGATAACGTTTACCTTCGATATCTTGGCATTTAAAAGTACGCCGCCTGCATCTTTCCCCTTTTTGTAACTGCTATCTTATTATGCGTCTCATTTGTAAGTGTTCGGTAACAGGCGTGCCTCACTAACGTTGGCAACCCTTTGTGTTGGCCGGATGCGGCGACTGTCTGTTCGCTTCGAAGTTTTAAGC
The DNA here is from genome assembly GCF_043290135.1 of Rhipicephalus microplus. NCBI lineage: Eukaryota > Metazoa > Arthropoda > Arachnida > Ixodida > Ixodidae > Rhipicephalus > Rhipicephalus microplus. The sequence continues at coordinate 183,958,972 of NC_134703.1, read as the reverse complement.
TCTTTCCTTTTTTAAGGGCGAAGCTCCTTATAGCGGCACCCGTTCGTCCCTCGTAGTCGTAGTAGTAGTGTGTATCCAGTATTACATTTTGACCTCCAAGGTGGTGCCGATGGGAGATTTTTTCTGTGCGTTGCTGAACAACAAAAGATTCGCAGCGTGCGCGTTTACTAAAAGCCGAATTCTCCTGTCACTCATTCCCCCTTAGCAGCCATTGACATGTGCATTGAGCACTATCTGACAAGAGGGTTGCTACGTTATACTCGCTGGGCGTAATCTCATTGCTTTTAGAAAGGTTTAGCGAGCATTGGGCCGCAGTGCCATGAAAACAGTGACCTATTTATACCATCAACTCGAGGTGGTTAAAGGTGGGAAGTAGACACGAAGCGCAAGCCGTAGGAAAGTGTGCGTGGGCCTCCTCTCGTTCAGTCCTTGGAATGTCCGCTGGATGGCGGTGTTTCTATATGAGGAATATATGATGAAAATATGCGATATGGGGGTACTTGAAGTGTTGATTCGGTGTACGTGGACACCCAGACAGATGCATGGACGGACGCACGTATGGCTGCACGGACGTATGGAAGCATGGACGGACGCAGGAGCGGATGCATGGACGAATGCAGGAACGGACGCACAGATGGACGTGCGGACGCACGAACAGACGCACGCACGGATGGGCGGATGGACGCACGGGCAGCCACACAGACGCACGCATGGACGGACGGAAGCAAGAACGAATGAACGGACGGATGCTTCGCCCCATCATTCTCTCCGTGAATATGCTGCCATTTTTCGTGTCTGTAGAGGCCACAGCTTTGCAGCACACCGCTTCTAGTTTGCGTGTTTTTCTTTCCACCCTCTGAGAACATTTTGAGTCACTACAACCTAACTTGAAATGAAGTGAGGACTGCACTCTACTGTTTTATATATTTTTTTCTTTTCAGATGGGATTACCAACAGGGACCCAGGCCGCCACCAGGAGATGACGCCACTACTAACCCCTTTAAATCTAACACGCCAAGGGTGACAAGGCGCCTTTGACAGAGATAGGTCCTCCTATCAATATGTCGGCCAGCTTGTCTGAGGCACTTCATCTTCACCCTGATTAACCCACTACGTGTTTTCATCTGTCAGTGCTCATTTTGATTTTAGATTTTCAAACAAAGAATTGCGACACTCACAAAAGGGATAGCGCAGGAAGTTGCCAAGCTTGTGAAGCCACGCGGTGCTAATGAAAGGTCCACGGGCCACGCGTTTAAAACTCCTCCTTTAGGGACAAGTTTACCAAAAGCAGAAAAAAAGTGAAACGAGTAATTTTTAACAGTTTTGCCTAATGTGATGAATTCCCGACAGCTCACATATACTGTGCCTGTTGCAAACATAATAATCATGCCTTGACAATTATAAATCTGATTTTCTGTATTTATGCTGTTTCAAAGCTAATTACAATGTTTTGGACACATTATGTGGCCAGTTTTTTAAAACTATTTTACATACCAGCATATATACAGACCAGCATTTTGGTTCAGTCAGGAGGGTCACGAGAAACATCAAGTAATTTGTAGCAGCATAAAAACACACACACGTGTATTTATACGCAAACAGACGTCGCATGTCTGTGAAACGGCAACTGAGTTTATAACATATTTCAACACTCTAATCACGAAGTAGATAACTTTCAATAGATATGGCGAAATTGTGAGCAGATAAAATCACATGAGGCAGTAAATTCCAGTCATCAACTCCTAAGTGGCACAAAGCTTGGCACAGTGAAACATGGGCCTGCTGCCGCTCATGCTCTTTGTTGAGTGACACATTGAGCTTCGAGATGGACTGTTTCCTCCTCAGTTTGTCTTGCTTATTCTCTTCCATCTTTTCTTCCTTCTTCACTCTCATCTCTCATCCTCACACTCACCCCTTTTTTTTTGCCCCTTTGCGACACTGTACTATTGGGCGCGAGGACTTACCTGGCACCACCATGCAGAAGCCTCCCTGTGATGTGCGCAGTTAGATTGTTCCGCAGCCCTCGCGCGCGCAGCCTGCAGCCACTATTGGGTCTCTTTTCTTCTTCTTCTTTTTATTTTTCTTTTTATTCTTCTTCTTCTTCTTCTTCTTCTTATTATTATTATTATTAATATTATTATTATTATTATCATTTTTATGTTACTTAATTAAACGACATCAGTAGTACTGCTGGAGCTTCTTCTCTGACTTTACAAAGTGGTAAATATTTGCCCCGGAAAAGCGTTGCGCTACTCATAATGCGTGACTGCTGGACTCGTCAGCTATGGCTACCAATTTGAAAACCACAGGGGCCGAGTGCACTGCTTCTGCAAAAGATAACAAGCCCTTCTGTGTCGAAACAAAGCATCGTTAAGGTATTAACACTAAAGAAAGTTATCTTTGCTGCCAAAAATGGGCACAATCACTCTACTTCATTCATTGTAGATTTGCATATAAAGATGGGCCACGGTTGACATGACAAGCATGAGCAAATTTACATTTTTTTTTGTACAGCGCACATAGCCCTAAAAAGCACAGTGCAAGCGAATCTCCCACTTTGCGGGAAGCATCATATCATTCCACGACCTTTCTGTGATGGTCGTGGGCAAACGTGAAAATCAAGCATGCACATGCCTCGATTGATGGATTTGTGGGGTTTAACTTTTTTCGCGTAGTGAAGCCACGTCAGGCCGAATGGCCTTTAGCTTCGCTTCGTTTTTCTGTATTCTCTCCAAAAATAAAATCTGTTCATTTCATTTCATAAAACTACAATATGATTGTGAGAGACGTTGAAGTTGAAGGCTCCGGAAGTTTCGACCACCTGGGGTTCTTTGACGTGCACCCAAATCTGAGCACACAAGCGCACAACATTTCCGCCTCAATCGGAAATGCAGCCACCACAGCCTGGATTCAATCCTGTGGCCTGCGGGTCAGCAGCCGAGTACCTTAGCCACTAGACCACCGTGGCGGGGGCATGCGCATGCCTACTCAGAGTTGTCACTTTTCTGTGTGGCACAATCCTAATTTTACTGCATTAAATTTATACGGTTGTCACACGTTTTACGTTCGATCGCCATCGATTCACGCATGATTGAAAATGAATTAGTAATGATTGGTTCAGTTCTAAAGCTTTTACCAAGGCGTAAATCGTGATAAAAATTGCGATCAGCCAGCCGTATAATTTTGCTCCTTTGAAAGAGCTTGCTGCCAGACCTCGCATAGCGTTATCTACATGACAATTCCATGGTTCATTGAAAGTGCCAGCATCCAGGTTTCTTTTTACAACTTCATTCATAAGCTATCTTAAATTTCGCAGAAGCTCTTAGAATATCAATCAGTTTTTGCAGCTGACCAAGTTTTCGCCTGTAGTTAAAAAAAACATTCAGCGGAAGTGACTTTGGCTATGGGCGTGGTTAGACTAGGAAGCCATCACATGAACCCTGTGAGCTGAAGTTGCAAACGGCAGGGGCGTTGGCAAAATTTCGGGGTGGGGGGGCATCCTTGATGAGAATTGGACCCTGGCAGGCAGATCTGCTAGACCTATATTTTTTGCGCTATACCATGGAAAAATTAAAAGGGAGCACGGGCTTGGTGTGCTACTTCCTGACTGCGCTACTGGCAGATGAAAACCCGTGTGATCGGGTACACTCACGGAGACGGACAGCTGGGGAGGAGGGTGGGAGTGGCACATACGGTGGTTAGGTTACCTTGGCGAGGGAAGTAAGCTTTATCAAAGACTGGAGCGGCACATGTATGATGTAAGAAAAAAGGTTTCATCGAATGTGTTGGCCAAACACGCAGAAGCAACTGGCCCAAAACTAGACGGCAATAAGGTAGAATAAAAAAAATAGATGGAAAGGAACTCAACTTCGAGGGTATATTCGAGGGCCACGGAGTGCGGACGTGTTGCGCGTCGGCTCCGCAACTTTCCTATGTTTTTGGTGGATTGTCGAATTTATCGTGCAAAACGCTTCTTACCATCGATCGGCGGCAGTTTCAAGGACTTCCCTGACACCAAGTTTTGCCAGGTGGGACCACTTTTTAGCCACTTATTGGCGCCTTTTATTCTACCACGAAAGCAAGAACGCCAAGTCCAGCGTCTCTGCGCACGACGCCATAGGCCGGCCGCTGCGGCGGTGGGGCCTGCAAGCCTAACGTGTCGCCGGACCTCCTCGGAGCTCCCGATCCCCGACGGCAGCGTACAAAACCTTTGCCAGGGCTAAATGGATGTCGTAGAGGTAGAAGGAGAGGACATTCGGCCGGAAGATTTCGGCGAGGGAGCAGGATGGTGCAGCGTAAAGAGAACGAAACAGGCCGACGGCGCGTCCGAGTCAGCGCAAGACCAGAAGACGGAGACGCAGCAACAGGAGCTGCCGCGGAGACTACAGGGATTGCCCCGGATATTGCCACAGCGGCGCAGAATAAAAAGAAGTGTGCTCGTTACTTGCAGCACTTCGCTAAGGCGAGCCGAATGCCAGAGCTACCGCCCGATGACTACAGGATCATTGTGCGCCCCCGCGGCGGATTCAACGGGGCTGAATACAAGATAGATCGCATTTACTGCTGCCTTCGTAACGCGGCAGGTATCGGTAGAGAAGCGGCTAGAGAGGACAGCATCTGCCTCAACGTTAAACAGAACGTCGTGGTGCTCATCACTCCGACCGCGGACAGAGCCAAACGATACGGAGCCATCAGCAAGCTTTGCATCGGGAACCGAGAGTTCGAGGCGAACACCTATCAGGCCGCCCCGGAGAACACTTCCAAGGGCCTGATTAGGAACATTTCCAAAGACGAGAGCCCGGAGGACATCGTTAACAACCTAGTGACGCAGCGCAACCCCGGCGTGCTGCATGCCAAGCGAATGGGCACCACGGACAACATCATCGTATTGTTCGACGGTTTCCATGTTCCCAGACACGTATACTATGGACCTATGCTTGTGAGATGCTCCCTCTACAGAATGCACATCGACGTGTGCTACGCGTGTGGGAGGCTGGGCCATCGCTCCGACGTGTGTCCCAACCCTGCCGACAAGATTTGCCATGGCTGCGGAAGCAGTAACCCACCGTCTGACCATCGCTGCGAGCCGCGGTGTCAACTGTGTGGCAAGGATCATCTCACGGGTGACCGCGTCTGCAAGGCGAGATACAAGACTCCTTACATAGTCAAGCGTCGCCGCCTAGAGCGAAAGCGGCGTGAAGAAGAGCAAGCGGCCGTAGCGTCCGACAGCATCTACAACAGCGGCATTAGCACCGAAGGCAACGGAGGTTACTACAATCATTATCCGGCGTTTGACAGTCATTCATCCAACGCCACCCGAAGAGGACGCTCGACAAGCCGAGACGCGAGAGGCGGCGGCGGTAAATCCCGGTCCCGCTCTCGCAGCCGGACACCAAGGCCGAGAAGCATGTCGAAGATGCGCGGTGGCGCCGTTCCGGGCGCCGCAGCTGTCAACCAAGGCACCCAACAAAGTCAGCAGCATCAGACGTGGCGGCAGCCGCAACAACAAGGACCCATGGGCACATGGCAGCAGGTGAGATGGGCGGATATAGCCGCCTTTTGCGCCGGCGGCGTTGTTTCGGCGGGACGTCCTGACGGTCTCGCCGTCGGTGGCGGTGGTGGGAGCGAGCTTAAGCTAGCGGTAGAGCGAGCGCTAGAACAACGTCTAGGACCATTACAATTGATAATTTCAGAGCTGAAACGCGAGAACGCCGCCCTTAGAGCGGAAAATTCCAAATTGAAAGGAGAGGCTCCACGAATGCAACAACCGCAGCAACAGTCGACGGCGCCGCCACCACTGACGCCTCGGTCTTCGACTCCGTCGAGACCCGAGGCGGCGGGGATGGACACGGATGACGAGAGCAGTTCGGGAGAGGGGGCAGGCGGACGCGAAGACCGCCCGTGTATCGCAAAAAGGATAGCACTAGATCCTGCCAGGCACGAATCCACACAGTGATTTGGCCGTTATGATAAGCTACAGAAACAAATCGATACTATCGAGACCAGCCTCGATGAACGTTTTGCTAAACAGGTGGCACAGATGAACGACATGTTCAATAGTGCGATAGCTAAGCTCTCTGAACAAATGACACAAATGCTCACCGCGCACACGGCGCGCATAGAAAACATTGAAGCGCGACTCCCGACATCTGCGGGCAGACCGATTAGAACGGTGAGTAAGCCCTACGCTAGACAGCAACAGAGTCAGCAGCAGCAGAACGCGCTGCCAGACGCCGAGCCACAGATTCAGCCGCACCCCAGTCGCCTCGACGGCGATGGGCTAAATTAAACACAAGCATCACCATGGCTAGACACGCGCACACTCACACTAACACTCACAAACAACAGTACACGATCTGGCAGTGGAACTGCCGGGGATATAGGAGGAAGCGGGGAAATCTCGAGCAATTTATTCGAAGCCGTGAGACGAAACCGGACATTATCCTTTTGCAGGAAACAAATTATCCGGCAAAACTAGCTGGTTACAAAGCCATAAATGCGGCCGCGGCGGAAAACAGGCGGAAAGAAAAACGTGCTACACGGCGCTCGGCGCGTGGTGGGGCGCCGGGGGCGGCCGCGGGTCGCCGAGGGCGGGGCGATCCGCTCTCGTCGTCGGCGCGACCGCGGTCGCTGCCGTCGCCCCCGCCGCGTCCGGCGCCGGTCGCCGCCGTGCTAGTTAGACGTAACATCACGGTGGCGCAGCGCGAACTTGAGTGCGTAAGGATACCGCATGTTTTTGTAGAATTAATTCTTAAGCGCGGCCGAGGCCTGTTTGTACTTAACGTCTACAGTAAACCCACGCTACAGCACCGATTTGGGGAGATGCTCCGGAGAGCAAGCACGGCCGCCAACGGCGCACCTCTGCTAGTTGCGGGTGATTTTAATGCGCCCCATGGGGCCTGGGGATACACGCGTGAAACGCTCAAGGGCAAACACCTTTGGGAAGACTCGCAAGACCAACGGCTTGAACTGATCGCGAACCCCGCCGATCCGACGCGCCGGGGTAACAGCGTGAGCGCAGACACGCTACCGGACCTCGCGTTCGTGTCGAATGTCACAGCGGCGTCTTGGCAAAACACGCAGGAGGACTTAGGGAGTGATCACTCTCTGATAGAGATTACGGTAGACACGGGCCCGAGCGTTCGTAGAACATACTCTGAAAGCACAGGCCGTAAACTCAAATTAGTGCAGTGGGTCGCGTTCCGCCAAAAGAGAGCAGAAGGCGGGCGGGGCGACGAGTCGATCACGGATATAGACGAGTGGACCGCGACGCTCAATCGGGACGTAGACGCGGTAACGTGCCACATCCCGCCCGAAGCGAAGCTCGAAGTAATCGACAGCAGGCTCCTACACATGTGGGAAGCAAAGCACGCCCTACTCAAGAGGTGGAAACGCCAAAGACATAACCGGGCGTTGAGGAAACGCATAGCTCGGTTAGACAGAGAAATTGAGGAACATGCGTTCCAAGTCTGTAGGTCACAATGGGAAGACCTGTGCAACGGCCTCGAGCGACAGATGCGCGGGGCGAGTGCTTGGCGCCTTTTCCGGCACCTATTGGATCCGGAAGATACTCGTGCCGCTCAAGGCCATAAAACTCGGAGACTTGTGAACGATCATAAAGGCGATGACCTGCTCGGTGCAATACGTGACCGTTACTTCAAGTCGGCAGAGAGCGTCCAACACCCAGATTATGACGGCGTTGCTAATGAGCAACTAGACGCCGAATTTAGCGAAGCGGAAATTCGGGCAGTCCTTTTTGCACTAAACACCCAATCGGCGCCCGGCCTGGACCGGGTTTCGAACAAGGCTCTCCGCAACTTAGATGACGAGTCAATCTCCCGATTTGTGACTTATATCAACGAGTGCTGGCAACGCGGTTTCCTTCCTGAAGCGTGGAAAAGAGGTCGAGTTATCATGATTTCTAAACCGGGCAAGCAGGTTGCGCTTGATAATCTAAGGCCAATTTCGCTCACGTCTTGTGTAGGAAAAGTTCTGGAGCACGCAGTCCTCAAACGCGTGACTGACTTTCTCGAAGTCCGCGATGTATTTCCGCACACCATGCTAGGATTCCGCCGCAATCTCTCCGCACAAGAGAATCGACGCGATCGGACGCGTCTGCACCGAGCTCCGGAGTTTTCCGATGTTTCAGTAGGAAGACGTGCCATAGCTCAAGATTTCTTGTACGAATGGTTTCTGCAAATCATACCGGTCCCGAGGATACAACTTTCCGACAGATATTGGTCACAATTTTCAAGTAAGCTTTTCATCTTTTCACGCCACGCCGGCAAGATCCGCCACTGGACGCCTAAGCCTAGCGACGCTACACCGAACGCCGCTGTCGCGGCCGCTGGGACACTAGCCGACATGGAAATCGAGGTCGACGGCGTCGAAATCTCTCTCGAAGAATGGTCAGACGATTCCTGGACACCACCTCAAGGTTTCCGAGCCCAGGCGAAACGTCACCAGGCACTTAAGCAACAAGCCCAAATGAACGACGCGCAAGTAAGCAAAGCCCCCAAAACTCCACCAACCCCCCGGCCGCCGCCGGAACTGAAACGCCATCCCTTGCCAAGACTGCCGTCGCACACGTACCACATCGTGGGACGCCCCAAGACACCCATTGACCTCACGCGCACATCACCCGGAGACTTGCAGAGAGCACTGCTTAAAGCGGCATCTCTGTGTGACCTGGACCCAGCCAAGCGTGATCAACTACGCATACACCCAAGGAATAACACTTTCACCGTTAGTGTGGCAACCACCGACCGAGCAATCGCGTACCAACGCATCACATCAATCCTCCTCGGAGAAGACCGGCAGATTGAGCTACACATGTACGCCCCGCCACCAGACGACGCGATACGAGGCATTTCTTTCTACGCCCACACGTTCCCCACCGATGATGAGACGCTGAAGGACCTTCAAGACAGCAACCCTGACTACCAAATAGTAGGTGGCCGACGCATGGGAAAAACGAAGAATTTACTTATAACGCTGCTCGGGGACCACCTACCTAGATGGCTTCTACACCGTGGAGGTCTCATTCGAGTATACCCTTTCCATCCCAAAGTAGACGCATGCTTCAACTGCCGGAAGACCGGGCACCGCTCCGATGTGTGCCCTCAACCTAGGCGCCGACGCTGCCCGCGTTGCGGAGAAGACCACGAGCCACCGCCGCAAGGAACGCCACCAACATGCCAAGCACGCTGTATCGTCTGTCAAGGAGGACACATGACGAACAGCTCAAGATGCGAGTACCGCTTCGCCAAAAAGTCTGAACCACTTAACGCAGCACAAGCAGGAAAGACGCTACAAACCGAGTCACCAGCGACGCAGCAAACCTCAAATGACGATAGCCCGCCTGCCTTGGACGAGCGTAACTACCCCAGTTTCGGGACATCACAAACGCCGACGAAACGCGACAGCCGATCGAAGTCACGATCTCGCCAGGGTCAAGCAGCCTCCCACTCTAGGTCCAAATCAAGAACCCGATCATCAAGTCGCATCCCACATGCTGATATATCCAAAGCACCACCAAGCAACCCTAGTGTAGCATGGGCGCCAAGCGCAGCGTCTCCGCTGCCATCATCTCCCCCGCAGCCATCGAAACCGTGCGCCTCAACGCATGACCCGCTCGTCAAGGAACTTACGCAAACAATCAATGCGTTAAAATCCCAAATGGCGACGCAACAAGCTCAGATCGAAGTGCTCCTTGCGCAGAACCGCTCCCTAGAAAGTAAACTGGCAAAGGCCAGCCAGTCCGTGCATAATTCAACTCAACAGCCCCAACCACCCGCAGCAGCCAAACGCAAAGCAACGACTTCCACGGAAACGCTGCAATCCGAAGAGGACATGACGGCGCGAATTATTGAAATGGTCAACGCATCCGTTGCTGAAGCCCTCCGCACGACAGTCCAAACCACGGTCGTCAACGCCGTTCGTGCCGCCGTAACAGAAGCCTTCGCAACCGTAGACTCACGCCTAACGAACATAGAGACACGGTTCTCAAACATGGAAGCCACCGTAAACAACACCGTAGCCGGATTAGAAGCACTCAGAACTGCCACAGACACCAGTTTTGCAGTAATCAAGCAAAGCATGGCCAGAGCACCAGCTATCACACGCAACCGAGTGACCTCTCACTCTTCCACCCAGCACAGCGAACCCACGACGGCCTCAAGTAATGCTCCAGCTGCTGCATCATGGCCAGCACCCACTTGACTATATGGCAGTGGAACTGCAGGGGCTTTCGTAAAAAGAAAGCCCACCTGCAGCTACTCGTACAAGAAACACAACTGCCCAATTGCCAAACGCCTCCAGACGTCATCGCACTACAAGAAACAATGGCTTCTGTCTCACTCCCTGGATACATCGCTTTCCAACAATTCACCGACTCGCACAACCAAGAAGCCCCAAGTACAGGCACGCTCGTCCACAAGAGCCTCACGGCGAAACAACACGACTTAGAATTCTCGGACATTCCACACACGGTCGTTGAAATTCTTCCGCGAAAACGCTCGCACCAATCAGTCTTCATCCTCAACGTATATTGCGCACCCCGGGCACGCGCCGACGACTTCAACCTGCTCTTCCAGAAAACCACATCGCTTTCTCGAGGCGCAAAACTGCTTATACTGGGCGATTTCAACGCCAGGCACCCTGACTGGGGCTACCTGCAGGCGAACAAACGAGGCAAGAAGCTATGGCAACTCGGTCAGGACCTCCGGCTCACTCTACTAAATGACCTGCAGCAGTCACCAACCCGCATAGGAAACAGCGTGTGTAGGGACACGTCACCCGATCTCACATACTGCAAGAATATTGCGCAGGCCAGATGGGAGAACACCTGTCAACTCGCTGGTAGTGACCACTACATCATTGCCATCCAGGTACAGACGTCCGCTGGCAAGAGAGTACACAACGCCCTCGCTCAAATCACGGAGTGGCCAAAATTTAGAGACATCCGTGAAAGTGAAGCCCCAGAACGCATAACAAACCTCAAGGAATGGACAGCCTCCCTAAACGACCACGTGCGACGCACAACGCGCGAAAGTAAAGCAGCAGAGGAAACGCCTGCCACAGACTCTCGTCTTCTCCACATGTGGGACGCACACGCCAGCCTGCTGCGCAGATGGCAGAAGCAGCGCTACAATAAGAAATTGCGTCGCCGCATACAGGCCCTCTCTGAAGAAATTGAGCGACACAGTACCTACCTCGCCCGCCAACAATGGGGCCAGCTGTGCAGCGGACTCAACGGACAGCTAGGCAACAAGAAGACGTGGCACCTGTTACGCCACTTACTGGATCCCGACGACTCGAAAACAGCCGCACGGCACAGACTTAAGCGACTTGTCCACCAACACCCCGGATCAGACGAAGATCTACTAATTGAACTGGCGGACAAATACATCAACCAAGCCCATCAACCAGCGACACCGCTACCACCCTATGAAGGTAAACCAAATCCAACTCTTGATGCCGACATCACAGAAGCCGAAGTGTATGCAGCCATTCTAAAGCTTCGCACAACTTCGGCACCAGGTCCAGACGGCGTCTCGAACAAAACAATCCGCAACCTAGACGCAAGGTCAGTAACTGCCCTTACTGAATATTTCAATGACTGCTGGCATGCCGGAAATATACCAGAAGAATGGAAGCACGCGAAAATAGTGTTTATACCAAAGCCCGGAAAAAAGGCAGACTTATCAAATCTTCGCCCCATCTCGTTAACTTCATGCCTTGGCAAACTATTTGAGCACGTGGTCTTGGCTCGGCTAGAAACACTTGCAGAAGAGCAAGACCTTTTCCCCCCAACCATGCTCGGTTTTCGCGCCCACTTATCTACTCAAGACGCCCTCGTACAAATCTACCACGATTTGTTGAAAGACCCCGTACGCGCGGGCACGCGAGCAATGCTAGGCATAGACCTACGCAAGGCGTTCGATAACGTAACACATGAAGCGATAGCCCAGCACTTGGCTTCAAGAAACCCTGGGGAACGCATTTACAACTACGTGTGCTCTTTCCTCCAAGGCCGTACTGTGGAACTTTCCCTGATTGACAGCAACGCCACGAAGAGACTTGCCCTATCCAACAAAGGCACGCCACAGGGAGCTGTTCTTTCACCTTTCCTCTTCAACCTTGTAATGAGCCAACTCCCACAGTTACTAGACTGCATACCCAATATCCGACACACCCTATACGCGGACGACGTGACGGTATGGACCACTACTGGCTCCGACGGACAGATCGAGGAGGCACTGCAACGTGCTGTGGACACAGTGGCCGGATACGTCGCGTGTGCAGGTCTCGAATGCTCAGTGGAGAAATCTGAACTCCTCCTTCTTCGTCCTCCTGACTACCGTAAGGTTAAACACCCGCCACTACCAACCATCACTCTCAGAATGGCCGGATCCGAAATACCGATAGTGCAGCACATGCGGGTACTCGGCCTTCACGTACAAGCCGGCAGGGGCAATACCGTCGCACTAGAGAGGCTTGCGGTCACCGTCACTCAGACTGCCCGTCTGTTAGGAAGAATCTCCGCGCGGAAACACAGCATGAAAGAAAAGGAACTTCTCCAGCTGTTAAACGCCTTCGTAACCACAAGAATAACTTATGCCTTACCGTACCTACGACTCCTCCAGGCTGAAAAAGAAAAAGTAGACAGACTTATTCGCACAGTCCACAAGATCGCTTTGGGCCTCTCCCGCACCACATCGACCATGCACCTCCTCAGCCTTGGAATTCACAATACAATAGATGAACTTATCGAGGCTCATCGAACTGCACAAATTGAACGATTGCGTGGTAGTAAAACCGGAAGATGGATACTTCAACGAATCGGAATTCCCTCGTCACCAAGCGGACAAGACTTGATCTCGCTACCGCCTCTCCTCAGACAGCGCTTCATTGTGCAGCCGCTGCCGAAAAACATGCTGGCCGGCATTCATGACGGTAGACGATCAGCCCGCGCCAGAAACCTTCACAATACCTATGGTACGAACACAAAAGTGGCTCACGTCGACGCGGCAAGCTACCCAACCCCCAAACAAGCCTTTGCAATCAACGTCTCGTCGAAACGTACCCCAGTCGATATAGAGCCTACCACGAGGTGCGCCGGCTCCATACGCACACAAGACCCAACCGAGGCCGAAGAAGCTGCCATAGCACTCGCCGCAATGGCCGGTTTTGAAACAATTATCAGTGACTCCAAATCTGCTATCATCCGATTTGCCCGGGGCACTGTTTCCCCAACCACGGCGCGCATCCTCCGTCCTCTGCCCCGAGCGGCACGCAACGCCTCAGGCGACACTACTGCCAGCAGCACCGACGATGACGATCCTCGTTTAATCCAACTCATCTGGGTCCCAGCGCACGCAGGAAACCCGGGCAACGAAGCCGCCCACAGACAAGCTCGAGGACTCGTATGCCGAGCGGTGGGCCAGACTTCGGACCACGATATCGAAGCAACTGAAGCACTCATCACCTTTCACGACATCACACAGTACTACAAGCTATCAAGGCAAACCAGACCACCCCCGCACCCGGAACTAAACAAAGCTCAACAAATCACTTGGCGGCGGCTTCAAACGAACTCATTCCCTTCCCCGTACATATACAGGCACATATACCCTGCCTTATTCACATCTACGTGCACCCTTTGCAAGACCCAGACCGCAACCTTGGATCACATCATCTGGGGATGCAGCAAGGACCCTCCCCCACCAAACCTCCTAGAACAGTCACCTTCAAGTGAGGCCTGGGAGAGAATCCTCACGACCACAAGCCTGGACACCCAGCTCCGGGCCATCAAACGCGCTGACGAGGTGGCGACCAGGCATGGCCTGACAGCCCTCGCCACTTAGGAAACCGTCAGCTGCCTTAATAAAGTTGTTTACTACTACTCTCCGCACAAGACGCGTTGCTTCAGCTGAAGCACCACATTGTTGATGACATTACCAGCTCAACCAAGGCGATCCTTGGCCTAGATATTAAAAAGGCCTTCGACAGCGTTAAACACGAAGCAATTTTAAACAGAGTTCAAACATTAGGACTAGGACAAAAAACATATAATTACATACGTGACTTCCTTGCCGGCAGACGCGTACGCGTCGTCGTTGGAGATGTGGAACTGCAAGAATTTGAGATGGGCTCGAGGGGCACGCCACAAGGCTCCGTAATTTCGCCATTACTCTTTAATTTAGATCTATTGGGGCTACCCGAGAAACTATTAGGCATACAAGGATTGTATCACAGTATCTACGCGGATGACATCACCCTCTCGGTTCCCGGCGGAGGTTGTGATGGTCACATCGAGCGTACGCTCCAGGCAGGTGTAGACGAAGTTCAAGAGTACTTGCGAGGAACGGGCCTAGAATGCTCGGCAACCAAGTCGGAACTTCTAATCTACAAACCTACAAGTAGAGGTCGCAAAACCCCGCGCGACGAGGAAAGGGAGTGCTACAAAATAAGCGTTCTATTGGCAGATGGCACTCCCATTCCACACGTAGACAATATTAGAATTCTGGGGTTACACCTGCAGGCAAACGGCCATAATGGTGAGACGGTGCGAAGACTACGTCGTTCGGTAGACGACACGATCCGACTCCTACGTCGTATCACGAACAGACGTACTGGTATGCGCGAACACTGCGCGATCCGTCTAGTGCAGGCGTACGCAATAAGCCGTATAACATACGTTGCCCCCTACCTCAAATTGCTAGGCTCAGAAAAAAACAAGATCGAATGTATAATACGAAAGGCTTTCAAGAGAGCAATTGGAGTTCCACTGAATGCGAGCACTGAAAAGTTACTAGAACTTGGACGGCACAACTCACTCGACGAGTTAATTGAGGCCCATGTCGTTTCGCAAAACGAACGCTTGTCGGGGTCTAAGACGGGCCGACACATCCTCGAGTCACTTGGCATCCGGTACCACACTCAGCAGGGAGAAAAAGCGGATGTTCCTGCCTCGGTTTGCGACCGCCTAATTGTTCCGCCGCTTCCTAAGAATATGCACCCGACGCACCACGTCGGGCGCCGTAACCAGCGAGCTAGTGACCTTCAAAAGAAGTACGGCACTAGCGACGAAGTTGTGTACGTAGATGCCGCGAGATATGGGGACGGGAGACACGCACACGCCGCTGCGGTCGTTGACCGTGCGGGCGAATGCCTCGCGAGCGCCACGGTGACCACGGGACATACGGAGGCGGCCGAAGAAGCCGCGATAGCCCTAGCAATCGCCACGGTGCCGAACGCTACGATCGTAATCAGCGACTCGCAGGCAGCAATCCGCGGCTTCGCGCGCGGCCGCGTCTCGCAGGAAGCGGCCCGCATCCTCAAGAGGTGCGGTGAAGGTGACTCAGCGTCACGATCGCCACAACAAAATTTAACAGTCTTCCTCCTTTGGACCCCGGCACACACCGCTGTCCCGCTTCCGGGCAACGAGGCGGCCCACGCCGCGGCTCGAGGTCTCACTCGCCGAGCCGCGGCACATTCCGTGGCCACCGCCTCCGCTCCCGAGAACGGGGCTTCTGATCTGCCGGATCGAGACACTTTGACAGACACGCAGCGACAACACAGACCACAATGGTCGTGGGGTGATCGTCTCATCACGTTCCGAGATATTACGCAACACTACAGACTGGAAAGGCGAAAGTTCCCGCCACCGCATGACAAATTAAACAGACACGATGCCGTAAGCTATCGCTTACTACAAACCCACTCTTCCCCCAGCCCGGTCGTCTTACGCCACTGCTACCCGCACTTACACATTACCGATCTATGTAAAGCATGCGGGCACAGAGCAACGCTGCGCCACATGCTCTGGGAATGCGCCGATAACAATGGTCGAGAAACGGCCGCCGTTCGCGATGGCCTATGGCGGCTGCCAGTACCAGGCAACAGGAAGCCTCGAGCTCACTCGTTCCCGCCGCCGTCCCGTCTGCGGGTGCCGCGGGGGACCTTCTCCGTCGGCGACGCCGCCGCTGGGAGGCGGCGCTCAGAAGCTCGGGGCTCAACGACCAGCTCTGGGCTGTCCGGCAGGCCGAAGATGCCGCCCGAGTTCAGGGACTCAGCGCCGCCATCTGAGGCCACCAAGACCAAGCTGCCGGCCAAGTTCTAATAAAGTTTCCTCTCTCTCTGGAAAGGAACTCAACTTCGAGGGTATATCTTGACTCTCTGACAATTGAGACACTAGCGCACATTCTTTAATGTATTGACGGTAACTGCTACCACATGTACACACCTACATTTTTTATATATACATAATCAGACTGTTAGCAAATTCAGTTTCCGTTGTGAACGAGGCTCCCGTGTGGAAACTGAAACGTTCGGCTTTTATGTGATCATTCATGCCGATGCTCATTTTAACGCTATAGGTTTGAAACGAAAACCACTACAACAGAGAAAGACAGAGGTGATAGTTGCACAGGCAGCGGCCGTGACAGTGCCCTAGCGTACGTGGCGCACTGTGGCATGCCGCCAGGAACTTTTACTGCAACCTTCCGCATTGTGTAGTCTGCAGAAGTGCACAAACATGAAGCCTGAGAAAAACGACGCTGTTCAAAAACGAAAACGCCACGAAGTCACGGTAAAAACAACGCATTCAACTACCAGCTTTCCTTCGTGAGAGCGAGGCGAAATCACGTGATCCAACCATGCACGTCACTGCGATTGCTGCGCTCGCGCCTCCAGTGGTGGGCCTCGCTCCCAATACTTGGCTATGCTGTGTTCAGAGAGCGTGTCTAAATAGCAATGGTTAGGATGCTGCTTCACATAGAAAGTATGTGGGTTTGAATCCCGTCTTGTCAAAAAGTTTTCACCGTTTTCTGTTTCTTTCGGTTGCTTTCAGTTTCTGTCTCTGTATTTTTTCTTGTAGGCTCTCTCATTCTCCCTTCTTGAGGACAATGCATGGTGTCAATGCATGGTGTCACAAACGTTCTGAGA
Source organism: Rhipicephalus microplus (assembly GCF_043290135.1). Taxonomy (NCBI): domain Eukaryota; kingdom Metazoa; phylum Arthropoda; class Arachnida; order Ixodida; family Ixodidae; genus Rhipicephalus; species Rhipicephalus microplus. The sequence goes on along the minus strand of NC_134703.1, from coordinate 183,942,022 downwards.
TGCTGTCAGTTGGCTAAGCGTGCGTGGTAGAAGTGGCGAGGAGCAGCCCCCTACCGTATACCGCGCAGCTGCGGTGCTGCTGCCAATTTGGGATTGGCTAAGGAGCATCGTCTGCTACTTTTAAATGCGAAACAGCAAGAAATTCGTTTCCGAATACGTGTATTTTACCTAACACAGCTAGATGAGTGCCAATAGAATACTATTTAGTGATACATTAGGGCCAGGCCTGTATCTAAGAAATGTATGAATATTTTTTTGTAATGGCTGAGTGGTATGGTCAGCGGGTGGCACATTGGGCTTGTTCTGTTCTTACCACCCCCCCCTCCCCCAAAAAAACTCTTCCGGTTATTGTTACAGAGCCAAAAGTGACACTCGACCACACTTGTCTGTCCAGCACCCTCTTCAGATCAAGGCGATGCCCCTGCCCCCCGCCCCCTCGGAAAAGAATTGCCTGCGCGTTTTTGATAAATAGGGTTCATCTGCACCTTCAGGTTTTGGAAATATTTACGAACGAGCATGTGGTAATTACACATCATATAAATTGCTTCTGGAATATATTTAGACATGGTTGTGTTTCTTTTTGAACAGCTAAGAAAAAAGTAGACAGGCCACAAGGGCAGTCTGGCCCGAATTAGCGCCACAACCTTGTTGTGCTTTACATTGGTGAGCTTGCAAGCCTCACAGCTAGCACAGATGACATAACTGATATAACTTATATATAACGATTCATTTCATACACAAACTCCTTGGTTTGTAGCTTAAATTATCTGAGGAGTAATGAAAGGGGCATCCAAAGTGATGGAATAATAATTTAAGAAAAAAATAGAGCGCAGTGCAATAGATGACATACAGGTGGTATTTAAATTATTTTTCTTTTGAAAAGATCTTTCGCAATTTGTATTTCAAACGTGACACGACGATCAATCATGCTTGAATGAATTAGCAGTAGGATAGTACACCTGCTGACCTGTAGCACGCTGGGCTGTAGAAGTAGCTACGCCTCCGAGGAAAACATTTGCACTCAGCAGAACTTCTTCGAACTCCATTAACTGTGTGGTTTTCATAGTCTAGACAACTGCTATTCCATGAGAAGCCTTCCAGGTGACAGTCGCGACATACATTTTGAATCTGAGGACCTAATTCTTTGCCGCGAGCACATAGTAGGTGGAAACGTTGTCCAAACTCCACGTGTTAAGTTGGCACTTAAGCCGGGTGCTGTTCCTCCAATTTTTCCAAAACTTCCTGCTCACTTGTCTAAACCAGCGGCTTTGAAGTGCAAAAGGGAACCTTCGAAACTATAATAAACCAGGAATTTCAGGAACCGTGTGTCGGCAATTGCTGGTGATGTAGCTGACGTTAACATGGAGTACAGCGATGTTGACGAAGCTACTGGGGATCCAGAGTTATGTGCAGAGGTAGCCTTGGTTGCCTGCAGTAAAAGACCGAAAAAAATTCCAATCCAGGAATGTTGAGCTCGTCCAAGGAGAAGTTTTTTGTTTTTCAAAGTTGTTCAAAATAAACGTATTGTCGGAATTGACAAGGCAGTGGTGGTAACAAAAGAATTCACCTTTGTCTTCAGTTGTAGGGGAATGCTTGTTTCCTCGCGCGCATGCTGCGAACATGGTTTATGAAGCCAGTTGAAACTCACAAGCTTGCAGACGGTATCAACCTTTCTCAGTCATGTTGATCACATGAAGATATGCATGGGCTGTCATACCAGCATATTTCCTTCGATTTCCACTGCAACAACAGCCCTGAAGATCTGGAACGCGTGGAGGAGCACTTTTGGGCTGTCCCGGAAATACTTATGCCCATAATGCAAGAACACAAAGAAGAATTGGCGAGATTAGTTGAAGAAAAAAAAGAGAAATCTACAAAACCAAGGAAGCTTCTCGCAAAGTTACGCTCGCAACCAAAAAAAGACTAAGACAGTTGTTAGGGCCACAGTTTTTGGAAAAAAAGTGAAGAACGACATTCGGAAAATGAACACACAGCTTTCAAAAGGTTCTACCAGTGAAGTGAACTAACTGATGAGCGGCCTTCCTACAGCACAACAGCTGATGGCGGGGAGCAAAACGATTTTAACCCAAATTCGCAAAACATTTCCTTGATAATGTATTTGTGTAAGGCATGGTGATGGCAGGAGCAGTATCTTCACCTTTGACATCAACCTATAAACATCAGCAAAGCTCGATATTTTAAGCAGCAGGCAAGTAATCAGCTTCTCAGTATCGTAAAGCTACCTTCTGGCTGACTACGCTTTGAATGCAGCACAGCACAAAGAGCTAATTTGGAAAAAAAAATTAAGAAAAGTTCTTCCTGGATTAGCTTCGCATTCCAGGATTGGAGCATTGTTCAGTCTTGTAATGCAGAGAACCAAGTTGCTACCTCTGGACACAACTCAGAATTGGAGGGGTGCCAGTAGCGTCGTCAACATCGTTGTTCTTCGCGTGAACGTCCGACACACCGCCACCACTTGGCGGCACACGACCTTCTAAATTTGCGGTTTGTCTAAGTTTCGATGATTTCCTTTTGCGCTCTATAGTTGCTACTTATACAAGTGTGCAGGAATATTGGAAAAACAAACTCGAGGAACAGCACTAGGCTTAGGTGTCCCCCTTCCACATGGTAATTTTCACGTGTCGCCTTACGATATGCTCGTAGCAAATGATTAGGTCGCTCAAAGTGTAAGTCGGAAATGTATGTCTTGATTGTCACCTGTATGGATTTTCGTAGAATATCAGCTGCCCGAACCTTCAAAACTCCAGGGTAAATGTGGGTTTCGAACAAGTGCCGTTGATCACAAGTGTTTTCCTCAGAGGCATAGCTACTTCGACAGCCGGCGCGCCGTGGGTCGGCATGTTCACTGTGTTAAACTGCTAATTCACTGTATCATGCTTGATTGTCATGTGACATGTTAAATACTATTTGCGATGATCAAAATTTTAGCCTTCAAGCTCCAGCCTCTGTGGTCGGACCAAGTGAACTCAAAACACACACGCGCCCACACACATTCAACTCTGCCATGGGAAGCCAGAGGCGACGGCGGCTCAATCTCAACGCTACGCCTGCGCTGTGCCTCGGAGCGAATACGAGTTGGTGCCACGTTTGGAGCAGACTTTTGCAACTGACAGTTCCTAAATTTTTACTTTACTAAATTTCTTCGTTTCCTCTTTAGTGGTTAGACGTATGTCCATATCATGATCAGAAGTATGTGTTTATCACAGATTTGGAGTGCCAAAAATACTTTTAAATAACTATGCAGAAACACTATAATATTTGTTGACCAATTTAGCTTTTTTTATTGTAAGTACGAGCACTGTAAGCAAGAAGGCATGTTTGTACTATTTCTTTTTACATCGCTCAAATGACATTGGAGTTTTGATAGAATTTTTGTGGTACCCAATGACTCAATAGCATTCGAAATTGCCTGTGTAGCAGCTCGAACTTGACCTTCTAGTGTGAACATTCGATAGGATGCCTTCCGAACACCCCTGCAACACTGGTATTCATAGGTGTATGCAAACAATCTTATGATTCAACTCAATGAGATGCACTCGTTCAGATCAAGCCGTGAATGTCAGTCTGAGCGAGTCTGGAGGAGTCATATATTTTTAGACAGTGTAAGCCTATGGGTGTCTACCAACCTGGGAAACCTAGAAAAGTCATAAAATTAGGACCCTTCTGGAAACGTCATCGGAAAGTCAGGGAGTCTCTGGTCAGGTCATGGAAACTGACAGCAGTTCTGTGCGACTGTCATCAAAATAAGCATTACAATTGATGAAAGCTTAAAAATTCTCTCTCTGAATTGGAACTACAGTGAGCTGCCAGAAGGCGTGTAAAAAAAAAGACCGTGCCTAACTCATGCTTCTCAGCATAAACATAAAAGGATTCACCAGCCTATATAGCAAAGTTTACTGACGTTTCTGTACCTGATATGGGAGGGAGCCTTGTTCACAAAACGAGCCATAAGGCACAACGTACTTAAGCATGCCTAAATACGTGACGTAATCAGCAAGAGTACATTGTCAGAATCGTCCTATCACTGCTGTTCAGGGTATATACAGTCGTTTGTATCTGCGTTCTAGGTGCACGCATGAGCAAAGCTTCTTTTATATGTGAATCATTTCATAGTCACAACTACTTGCAAATCGGGCATCAGTGGTGTTGTCTACACCCCTATTGCGCATGCTCGCGTCTCGTGCCAACTGTCGCTCTCCCCACTTTCTTGCCTCGCAAGGCCGACACAGGCAGCGCCTAGTGGTAAAAACCGACTGCTCACACTGCACAGCAGTTCACTGACCACCCCGTACATGTAGGCACTGGATCGGGCATTGGGATTTCAGTCAAGGGAGTTTTTATTTGGCTTTCACTTGACTTGATGCTTTTGTTGACTCAAGTTTATGCAATGAAAGCAACCAGTAGCGAGGAAGCAGTAGTGGGGTACAATTAGTAGTGGGGCTTCTTCCTTTTCTTTTTTTTCTTTATTAGCTTATTAAGAACAATCACAAAATTGTCCAAGAAGACACGGCTACAGGCAAACAGTGCCTGACTGGGCCGTGCCACCTACACGGCAACAGCAGGAAAAGATAATTACAAATATCAAACCATACATAAAATTCAAATACTACACCTCAGATCAATATTACACAATCGTACAGCACTAAAAAAGAAAAAAAAACGTAAGTACAGTTTCAAAAAAAAATATGAACAATTCATACTTAAGTCGCGACTGAACCGACGCCACTTGGGGCACGTCACCGCATCAAACATGGTCATGCCAACACCGCTCTTTGTGCAGGCTGCTCTGATATGGACAGTCTCGGCGCTGCTGAATTGCTTCGACGACATCCAGCTGTCCGAGGAATACCGCCCCTTCAAGCCGCTTCGCCACCTGCCCGAGATTCGGGCTGCCAGAAAAAAACGCCGAATTTCCACTGCTTACTGTGTGGAACGAGCCAGTCATCTGGCAACCTGGTGCTACAGTCAACCCGGGATCTTCGTCACTCATACTTAAGCCACTTTAGGCACGACAGTGCATCAAACATGCTCATGCCAACACCGCTCTTTGCGCAGGTTAGTTATTCACTGTGCGCTTGTTCTACTCGTACAAGCGAAACATTTAAACTTGCGATATCGTGCGCACTTGAATTCATTGATTCTTGCCGTAAATTTGCTAGACTTGCTAATAGCGTGTCAATACCTATGCTGTGCACCTACTGCTTGTCCATTCCGGTGACATTGAAATTAACCCCGGTCCCGGTAGTAAAGAGCGACAGCGACACTGCAATCAATTGCTGCAGCAACAGCGTGTCTTGAGCATTCTTAAAAAAAACTGTACTAGCTGAGCTTTCAAACATGTGTAGTGCACAAAGCAGCATTGAAAACCACATTATCACTCCTTCTGTGCTTGTTGATGCTTTAGAAAAAGTGGTACAAGCACATTCAACCAACGAGCAGGCTGTATCGCTTACCACAAACGACGAAATTTCCAGGCTTTCTTCTCAAATAAAAATAGTAACGGAAAAGTCCGAAAATGCCAAAAATCGCTTGCGCAGGTCGAACTTAATCTTCTTCGGTATCACGGATGCAAACGGTGAAACATAGGAGCAATCTGAGGTGCACGTTATCTCTATCTGTTAAGACTATTTTGAACTTTCTATACATAACGACGATATAGAACGTGCCCATCGCATGGCCCATTTTTAGGAACCTAAAAACCGTCCCATAATCGTAAAACTAGGGCACTTTAAAATTAGGTCAAAGATTCTTGCAACACTTCCGAACCTGAAGGGAAGAAAACATTCTATTCGAAAAGATTACTCAAAGTGTGTACGCTTGACCTGAAAAACAGCTGTACTTTTTAGCTAAAGAAAAGGACACCGCATGCAAAATAGCTTACGACAAGTTACTGATCGACAAAAAGCAGGCCACATATATTGCTGCCACAGATTTCTTATTCGAACTGCTTTCATCATAGCGATCACCGACCTCTTCCAGGCCTCACCATATACCTGCTCAGCCTCCGAAAATTTCACCTAGCACACCATTTTTTCAAAATATGGCTGTCACGTTAACGAACATTCACCGCTATTTACTAAAAAAAGATACTACAGATGCCATACATAAACATAAAAGCTCTGAAATTTTAATTTTCATCGAAAAATGGAGTACCGCAGATATCCAGGACAACAAACTCATCAAGAATACTGATTTTTATAGCGTCTATAGGTTTAGCAGAGTTAGCCGGAGATGCAGCGGTGTTCTCGTTTAGTCAAAGCAGTTATAGTCTAGCAATTATTACGCGTGAATTTTAACCTCGAACAAGTGTGCATTATTCTGTGCTTTCTTTTTGCAAAACCGTACTTGTCGCCTGCTATCATCTACCAGATGCCGACTGTTCTTTTGGTGATGAACAGCATTCCGTCCTGTTACACGTAGAGTCCCGCTATAGCCATGGTACGTTTAAGCTTTGGGGAGATTTTAATTATCCGGACATTAATTGGGAAGAGCTGACAGCATCTTCTAGTCAGTCACAAGAATTTATTTCATTATTTTTATATTTATTTCGATTCAGTGAGCTAAAACTCCAATGCTTGGTACCAATATTCTCGATCTTGTATTTGTCTAGGAACCAGAGTCGTGTCCGTCTTTATTGTGCACTACTGGCCTTAGAGATCACATTTTGTTTTTCTTCAATCTGGCTATTACAATTCCTACTCCTGCCATCATCAAAATATGTTTGTGATTACAACAAAGCAGACAATGAAAAAATTAACCTCGACCTCGAAGAATTTCTCCTTCAATTCCGACTAAGTGCTCATGCTTGAAAAGTTAACACTAAGTGGTTGCTTTACAAGGGAAAAATACTGTCACCCATAGATTCATATGTACAACTTATCTGCATGCATGGTGGTACTGATAAGCACTGATTTTCGAATGCCCTATGACGGCTAATAAATAAGAATAAGCGTCTTTTCTATGCCACGAGAAACTCAGATTGTCAATTCAAATGGATTATGTACTCTGGATTCCTAGACAAATCTTCTAAGGCACTCTAAGAAGCCATTCTTCCATATATACATGCAAAATACTATTAGAAATAACCCCCAAAAATTCTGAAAGATCATGTTACCGAGCAATAACTCTTAACAAAACATCAGTTCGCATTGACCAACATGGCCCAAACATTCCTCGTGATCGTTGTGCTGATGTCATGATTGACTTCTTATCTCTGTCTTTACTCGCAAGCCGGCGCATTACATACCCCATTTTCCCAACCTTAAGGTAAATCAGATGCCATCTATTGTCATATGAACTGAAGGCATAGCTATACTTATCAATGACTTGAAGCCATTTACTGCTCCCAGGTGTGACGACGTAACTACAAAGATTCTTAAAGGTACTAGGGAATTCTCAAGTCGAGTAATACAAATTATTTTAGTCATTTAGTATGTACTTCTTCAATTCCAGATCATTAGAAATTAAGCAAGGTTGTGCCAGTTTTTAAAGCCGGCGATTGTTCTGATCCATTGAACTACCGGCCAATCCTATTAACATGTATTGCCTGTAAAATCCTAGAACATATCAGTTGTTCTCGAGTCGCTTTTAAGCTGGACAAAAATGTTTTTATTCTTTTATAAGCAACATGGTTTCCGCTCTGAATTTTCTTGTGAGACGCAGCTTTATAACTTCATCACTGACCTTCGATATTATCTACTCAGGTTTTTCTAAAGCCTTTGACCATGTCCGCCATCAACGTATGATGACTACGCTTTCCTCTCTCTCCGTAGATCCTTTAATACTCTCCTGGATTTCTTCGTTCTTTTCAGACTGCCCTCAGTTTACTGTTATTAGCAGCCACCGCTCCTATTTATCTCAAGTTTTTAGAGGCGTCCTTTAAGGCTTTATTCTCAGACCACTTTCACTTTTAGCCTTCTATAACGACATTCCTATTGATATTTCATCCACGATTCGCCTATTTCCAGACAATTGTGTTCTTTATCGCAACAAAACCCTCGATTACTGACCAGAAGTTGCTGCAAAGAGACCTAGATAGACTAGAATCTTGGTGCATTCATTGGATTATGAAACTGAATGTATCAAAATACAAAAGCTTAAAGGTGGTGCGAAAGCATTCCACCCTAGATTTTTCATACACTTTATATTCTACTGCCCTTTCATGCACCAATTCGTACCGTTATTTAGCTGTCGTGATCACTGAGAAACTCAACTGATCCAAACACATCACGAAATTAGTAGCAGATACATCGAAAACACTACGTTTCATTACACGCTCTCTATCTTTATCTCCGAGTTTCATTAGAAAACTTGCTTATGAGGTATATGTTAGACCTAAACCTAAATATGCCAGCGCTAGATGGAGCCCACATCAAAATTACTTGATTCAATAATTATAAACCATACAGAATGGGGCTGCCTGCTTCATCAGTTCTGAATGTAGTAGCTGGGTCCGCGTTAGCGCCATCAAATCATCCTCTAGTCTCGATTCCTTAGCCCAACCAAGAAAAATGCTGCGTCTACCTCTGTTTCATAACCTCTGTCATAATCATCCAGACATTCGAACATTGATTTTGATAACACCTATGCGAACATCAATCACGTCGACTTTTTAATTCCATGAGTGTGCTGCGTATAACTGGCTCTACAACCGCATGAATTAAGTATTTCTTATACTTTGTCAAAGAAGAGTGCAACGCGCTTCTCGAATCAATAGTCCATCAGCATGACAGATCAAAATTTAGGCAGTTGGCATTAGCCTACTTGTCAAGATAACGCAGATGACTTCTTCACTAACTCAAACATGAAACTGGAACCTCTCTACGAGCTGATCCTCTTTCCTAGTGTACAACAACTTTGCCCTGTGCCTCTTCAATTTATTTTTTTTCTTTATGATTTGCCTGCAAAGTATTACGATTTCATGGTCTGAGGCTCCGTAAGAATGTATCAGGACTTTTCTTTCAAAACCAGTTCACGAATTATATTGTAAAAACCTAATATGATGTTCCTAAATTTTCAGTTGCTTTGTGCTTGTGAAACAACACTGCAAATACTTTTTGAACACATGCAACAACACTTAGCATGTATCTTTTTGTTTGTTTCAACTTCAGGTTTTGTAGCAGTGTACAAAGCTAACCTGCCTTATTTTTCATTGTAATTGTGACCTTGTATTTATAATTCGGTACTTTTCTCCCCTTATGTAACGCTCCATCAGGGGCCCTAAGAAATAATAATTAATGATGATGATAACTCTTGAGCAAAAAAATCGCACTTTACTTAAACACACAAAAGAAACTAGGAACAACATTTAGGTCTCGAAATCAACATGTGGAAAAAAAAAAGAAAATCAGAACAATAATTAAGATTGATATAGAGCCAAGTTATTCCTCTATTTGCTTTAGTCCTCTGAAACTGATAATTATTTTACTATTTATTGATAGGCTTGCTTTCTAAAGCCAGAATCAACCAGTAGTGGTGCACAACAGTATTCCACCACTCATTGAAAGCAAAGCTCCTCCTTCGTTCATTAACTATGAATAACAAAGACAAAATAACAATTAAGCATTGCGAAACCTTACCCGATTACCCAGCATGCACACAATACCCCCACCACTCTGCCGCGTTTACTCGAGTCGCCCTTCCCCTCCGTCCTCCTAAGATAAGGGGCACTTTTTTTTGTCCAAAACACGCGAGTTTTACAGATCCATTTGGTGGTCGGCAGATTTGGCCTATTTAGCGAGGGCAGTCGAAGCCACGCTTCATTTTTGGCGTCATATTTCTGTTGTTTAACTCCTTTCTTGAAGTCACCAGTTTTAACCGTGTACTGGTTGTCAAATTGTAGAAGCATCAACGACATTTGAGAGATTTGCGCTCAAGCGTTCTTTAGCTTCAATGTTAGTACATGCACTATATAGATGTTAGTTGCTTCTACATATCACATGGCACATTTGACTTCTAAACCGCTTTACCCACGTTTGTAAATTTAGGCATGTTTGTCTTCGCTATGACTCTGACTCGACTTGAAGGCTCTCTGGATTGTCTTGGCTAGAACTGCCATCAGAAGAAGTTGGTTTTGTGGGCTACTCATGTCTTTTAGTAGTAATGAAAATATTGTAATAACAATATTATTAATAATATTATTATTGGTGATACAACAGCAAACGTCCTCAGC